>NC_092038.1:41933175-42533823 GCF_003086295.3 Arachis hypogaea
AAGTTTTAAAAGCCAAATTTCATACTTCTAAGCCTCCGATCTCACCACTTATATCTTAAATCATTATGATATGCCTAGCTATGAGAGAAGGAGCTAGTGGATGTGGTAACTTGCGAGTGAAGCAAGGGAAAATGAATGATCAATGAGGATCATTGATGATTATGTGAGATGTGGAGGATGGTGGTGGAAGTGCTTGTATGCCATTGGCCGAATGGCCGTAATTGTTTATGAATTGGCTGGTTTTGGATTGAACCGTGAGCCGGGATAGCTGTGTATGCTATGGATATTGGCTGGTTCTGGATTGAACCGTGAGCCGGGATAGCTGTGTATGCTATGGATATTGGCTGGTTATGGATTTAACCGTGAGCCGGATGGCTGATATGGATGTTGATCCATGGATGAGAATTCATGCATGTTTATGCTGAATTATTGATAATTGTGATTTGCACTTCCACTATCTGAGATACGAGTTTCCCTGGGTAGTAGCAGTGGCTAGCCACCACGTGCTCCAGGTTGAGACTTGATACTCTGTTGACCCTATGTCATAAGTGTGGCCGGGCACTGTGAAAGACCCGGATGAGCTCGCCCCCGAAATATTCACCAGCGAGGGTGATGGATATAGATCATGATTATGATCAAGTTTATGATGAGTATAACTCGAGTTGGGGATGCATGACAGAGGGACAGTCCAATGGTTAGCTACCAGGACTTGTCGGGTTGGCTCTATAACCGACAGATGATATCATCAGCCACTAGGGACAGGCATTCATCATATGCATATTATGTGAATTGTTTGAGATTGCCTATTTGATTGCATATTACTTGCTATTTGTCTAAATGCCTTACTTGTTCCTAATTGTATATTTCTTGTCTGATATAACTGTGTTTGCTTTATTATCCTCCTGCTGGTGGTTGGGAGGTCTGAAGGAATTGGAAAGGGAAGTATTAGTTAGACTGAAGTATCTTTAGTCAGATGCCCTTTATGGTTTAGCTTGTTTATAAGCTTTGATATTATTTGGAGGAAGTTCTAGGATTGCCTTTGGCTTTCCTCCATTATTATGTATTATATATGTGGAAGCTGTTACCATGCTGAGGACCTCTGGTTCTCACCCATGCGGATTTTGTGGTTTTCAGATGCAGGACGTGTGGTTTCCCGTTGAGGCATGCTGGAGACTTCTAGATTTGCGAAGATCCTTTGTTCTCGGGGCTATGTTTTGGTTTATATGTTTTGCTTAGATACTTTTATCTCCATTAAATAATACAAACTGTGATGACTCCTCTTATGGGAGATTTTGGAGAATAGGATTTATGTATTTGTGTCCCTTTGGGTTTCCTTTGGGGTTTTCCTTATTATATCATATGTATATATTGTTATGCTCGGACCGGTTATCTTCGCAGCCGGATCTTGAGTCTTGATATTCCTGTTTTTGACACTCCTTTGTATATATATAATCTCGCGTTGGTTATCCTTGTTCATTACGTTATCGATCGGAGTGTTGCGCTTTAAGGTTGCGGTTTTTGTTTACCCCCTTTTTCTACAAAGGCTCCTAGTTATAATCATTCATTCATACTACTATACGTACTAAATTTTTATTTTAGAGGTAGTAATACCTTGCCATCTCTGAATTATGACTTAAGCATAAGTCTCTGTATGGTAGAGTGTTACAAGAAGGGCCAGCTTTCCTTATCCAAATAGGTAAACTGCCTCCCGAATCTCTCATACTATCTCTATATCCATTAAAAGATATTTCTTAACAAATTCTCAAGATAAAAGGAAGGGTTATCCGCCAACAAAGGTGAAACTACTTCAAAAAGTGGTTATTTACTCTACTATAAATATACTGGCACCCCTCAGGTATATTAACGTTTTAATCTAAAAAAAAATCTGTTAAAAGTCCTTGTTAACTTAAATATCGGAGTCTCTTACAGGTATCACTCCCTATCTCCTCACGAATAACTCGGACGACAGCACTTCAGCATAAGAATACGTCGGACACTACCTCACAAAGAATCTAAACCTTACGTTCAGATCCAAATTAACGTTTCAGGTAATTATTATAACAATAATTATTTTTACTAATGTAATAATATATAATTAAATGTACATCTAAAATGATTTTACACTTGATAATATATTAAAATTAAATTCATATAAAAAATAGGCAAACTTTCTTGCTCTCGTGAAAACTTTTTGTGTCGCCTATATTGACCGCAATTTTACACAACGGAGTAATATTTTGCTATAACTGAAAAATAATATGAAAATTAGAAAAAAGGGTGATGGAAAGCTACGTTATCCAATTCAAAAGATAGTCAAAGTAATGAGCTAAGTCACCGTATATAATATAGTCCCAAATTTTTGTATTATACTATGACACTTGTTATTTTTCTACCTTATATATTTGAATTCCAGAGTTAGTCAATGAAATTTCTTTGTGGAAAATCGATTGGCATCTCTATAGTATAGACGGCGGTTTTGACTGTTCAACAGATTCAATAAAATTTTAAGAACTAATAAAATTTTGCAATTTTTTTTCAATAAAATCCAGAATTTAATTTTAAGAGCAATGTTACGTAACTAAAATTTTTTTATCAATATTTGACTAATTTTGAGTAATGAAAATTAAATTTTAAATTTTAAATTATTAATTTTAGTAATATAAAAATAAAATATTGAACTAAAAATATTAACTAATATATATTAATAAAAAAAATTAATCTCTTAATATTTTTCTAATTTAAGGTTTATAAAAAAAATTACAATATTTACATACAAGCACACTAATAAAAGTGCCTACCTTATATATTCATCACGTATACAATCGGAAAAAGATGCGATATAATTAAATAATTCTATTAAAAGTTTTACATCGTCGAAAAAAACAATGTACATTAAATTAAAATTACACTCTGAAAACTATACCTAATCTGAACACAGTAGAGAAAAGGTGAGGTCACAATTTTCTACTAGTTAAATATAGTCCACATGAACAAATTTCAGTATCCACCTACTTTCATTGAACAATTATTAGTTGTTACTACTAGTCTATCACTATTGGAAATCACATAACATATCATATATACGCTGGCTTAGATAAACTAGTCCTGAAAAATAGGTTATTTCTTAAATTTATTTTTAAAAAATTTTATTAATTCAATTAATTTTTAAAAAATTATAAATTTATTATTTTTATTTTTCTATCACTCTATTAATAATTTTTGTTGATAGTTAGTGATATAAAATTTTAACTGACAATATACATAATATTTAATATGTTCAACTGAACACTAACCAAATATATTTATAAAAATCTATCAATTTAATCTCTCTTCTTAACTACATAAATACTAACTCGTGCACGAAATTGCAATCACACTTTTGCAACCCCGCACAACTAACCAGCAAGTGCACTAGGTCGTCCAAGTAATACCTTACGTGAGTAAGGGTCGATCCCACGGAGATTGTCGGCTTGAAGCAAGCTATGGTTATCTTGTAAATCTTAGTCAGGATATCAATAATTATCAGGGTTGATGGTGAAAAGTAAAAGAACATGAAGTAAGTACTTGTTTTGCAGTAGTGGGGAACAGGTTGAGGTTTTGGAGATGCTCCATCTTCTGAATCTCTGCTTTCTTATTGTCTTCTTCTTCAAGCACGCAAGGCTCCTTCCATGGCAAGCTGTATGCAAGGGTTTCACTGTTGTCAGTGGCTACCTCCCATCCTCTCAGTGGAAATGTTCAACGCACCCTGTCACGGCACGGCTATCCATCTGTCGGTTCTCAATCAGGCCGGAATAGAATCCAGTGATTCTTTTGCGTCTGTCACTAACGCCCCGCCCTCAGAAGTTTGAAGCTCGTCACAGTCATTCAATCATTGAATCCTACTCAGAATACCTCAGACAAGGTTTAGACCTTCCGGATTCTCTTGAATGCCGCCATCAGTTCTAGCTTATACCACGAAGATTCTGATTAAAGAATCCAAGAGATATCTACTCAATCTAAGATAGAACGGAGGTGGTTGTCAGGCACACGTTCATAGTTGAGAATATGATGAGTGTCACGGATCATCACATTCATCCGGGTTAAGAACAAGTGATATCTTAGAATGGAAGCAAGCATGATTGAATGAAAAACAGTAGTAATTGCATTAATCCATCAAGACACAGCAGAGCTCCTCACCCCCAACCATGGGGTTTAGAGACTCATGCCGTAGGAAGTATACAAAGAAACGTGTAAAGTGTCATGAGGTACAGATACAATGTCAAAAGATCCTATTAATAGTGAACTAGTAACCTAGGGTATACAGAAATGAGTAAATGACGTAAAAATCCACTTCTGGGTCCACTTAGTGTGTGCTTGGGCTGAGCATTGAAGCTTTCATGTGTAGAGACTTTTTCTGGAGTTAAACGCCAGCTTTTATGCCAGTTTGGGCGTTTAACTCCAATTTTTATGCCAGTTCCAGCGTTAAACGCTGGAAATTCTGAAGCTGATTTGCAACGCCGGTTTGGGCCATCAAATCTCGGGCAAAGTATGGACTATTATACATTGCTGGAAAGCCCAGGATGTCTACTTTCCAACGCCATTGAGAGCGTGCCAATTAGGCTTCTGTAGCTCCAGAAAATCCACTTCGAGTGCAGGGAGGTCAGAATCCAACAGCATCTGCAGTCCTTTTCAGCCTCTGAATCAGATTTTTGCTCAGGACCCTCAATTTCAGCCAGAAAATACCTGAAATCACAGAAAAACACACAAACTCATAGTAAAATCCAGAAAAGTGAATTTTAACTAAAAGCTAATAAAAATATACTAAAAACTAACTAGATCATACTAAAAACACACTAAAAACAATGCCAAAAAGCGTACAAATTATCCGCTCATCACAACACCAAACTTAAATTGTTGCTTGTCCTCAAGCAACTGAAGATCAAATAAGATAAAAAGAAGAGAATATGCAATGAATTCCAAAAACATCTATGAAGATCAGTATTAATTAGATGAGCGGGGCTTTTAGCTTTTTGTCTCTGAACAGTTTTGGCATCTCACTCTATCCTTTGAAATTCAGAATGATTGGCTTCTTTATTAACTCAGAATCCAGATAGTGCCATTGATTCTCCTAGTTAAGTATGATGATTCTTGAACACAGCTACTTATTGAGTCTTGGCCGTGGCCCAAAGCACTCTGTCTTCCAGTATTACCACCGGATACATACATGCCACAGACACATAATTGGGTGAACCCTTTCAAATTGTGACTTAGCTTTGCTAAAGTCCCCAATTAGAGGTGTCCAGGGTTCTTAAGCACACTCTTTTTGCCTTGGATCACAACTTTATTTCTTTCTTTTTCTTTCTTTTTCTTTCTCTTTCTTTTTCTTTCTTTTTTTTCGAATTTTTTTTTGTATTCACTGCTTTTTCTTGCTTCAAGAATCATTTTTATGATTTTTCAGATCCTCAGTAACATGTCTCCTTTTTCATCATTCTTTCAAGAGCCAACATTCATGAACCACAAATTCAAAAGATATATGCACTGTTTAAGCATACATTCAGAAAACAAAAGCATTGCCACCACATCAAAATAATTAAACTGTTATAAAATTCAAAATTCATGCAATTCTTCTCTTTTTCAATTAAGAACATTTTTCATTCAAGAAAGGTGATGGATTCATAGGACATTTATAACTTTAAGGCATAGACACTAAGATACTAATGATCACAAGACACAAACATAGACAAACATAAGCATAATTTTCGAAAAAACAGAAAATAAAGAACAAGGAAATTAAAGAACGGGTCCACCTTAGTGATGGCGGCTTGTTCTTCCTCTTGAAGATCCTATGGAGTGCTTGAGCTCCTCAATGTCTCTTCCTTGTCTTTGTTGCTCCTCTCTCATGATTCTTTGATCTTCTCTAATTTCATGGGGGAGGATGGAATGTTCTTGGTGCTCCACCCTTAGTTGTCCCATGTTGGAACTCAATTCTCCTAGGGAGGTGTTTAGTTGCTCCCAATAGTTTTATGGAGGAAAGTGCATCCCTTGAGATGAATATCTCCATCTCCCATGGCTCGGAGGTGGAAGCTTTTGCCTTCCCTTTCCTCTTTCTAGAGGTTTCTCCAGCCTTAGGTGCCATAAATGATTATGGAGAAACAAAAAGCAACGCTTTTACCACACCAAACTTAGAAGGTTTGCTCGTCCTCGAGTAAAAGAAGAAAGAAGAGATAGAGTGGTGGGGTAGGTGGGGATCCTGTGGGGTCCACAGATCTTGAGGTGTCAAGGAAAAGTCATCCCTACACCAAGTGGCGAGCAAAATTGCTCTTTGTGCCAATTCTGGCGTTAAATGCCGGGCTGGTGCCCCTTTCTGGCGTTTAACGCCAAGTTCTTGCCCTTTACTGGCGTTTAACGCCAGTCTGGTGCCCCTTTCTGGCGTTAAACGCCCAGAATGGTGCCAGACTGGGCGTTAAACGCCCATCTGCTAGCCTTACTGGCGTTTAAACGCTAGCAGGATCTTCTTCCAGGGTGTGCTGTTTTTCTTTCTGTTTTTCATTCTGTTTTTGCTTTTTCAATTGATTTTGTGACTTCTCATGATCATCAACCTACAGAAAACATAAAATAACAAAGGAAAAATAGATAAAATATAACATTGGGTTGCCTCCCAACAAGCGCTTCTTTAATGTCAGTAGCTTGACAGAGGGCTCTCATGGAGCCTCAGAGATGCTCAGAGCAATGTTGGAACTTCCCAACACCAAACTTAGAGTTTGAATGTGGGGGTTCAACACCAAACTTAGAAGTTGGTTGTGGCCTCCTAACACCAAACTTAGAGTTTGACTGTGGGGGCTCTGTTTGACACTGTTTTGAGAGAAGCTCTTCATGCTTCCTTTCCATGGTTACAGAAGAGGAACCTTGAGTCTTATAGTTTGCACTGTCTGTAAGCCACAGAGCTTCCTGAATAGCAAATAATTGCTCATCCGGAAAGGTTTCAGAGATCTCAGTAGGAGGGAGGGATGCTCCTGCTACTGGTTCTATCCGGGACAGGTGATCAGCTACTTGATTCTCTGTCCCTTTTCTGTCTCTTATTTCTATATCAAACTCTTGCAGAAGCAACACCCATCTTATGAGCCTGGGTTTTGAATCCTGCTTTGTGAGTAGATATTTAAGAGCAGCATGGTCAGTGTACACAATCACTTTTGATCCTACTAAATAAGATCTGAACTTGTCAATGGCATAAACCACTGCAAGTAACTCTTTTTCTGTGGTTGTGTAGTTCTTCTGTGCATCATTTAGAATACGGCTGCCATAATAAATGACGTGCAGAAGCTTACCATGCCTTTGTCCCAATACTGCACCAATGGCATGGTCACTGGCATCACACATTAGTTCAAATGGTAATGTCCAGTCTGGTGCAGAGATGACTGGTGCTGTGACCAGCTTAGCTTTCAGAGTCTCAAATGCCTGTAGACACTCCTTATCAAAGATAAATGGCGTGTTAGTAGCTAGCAGATTACTCAGAGGTTTGGCAATTTTTGAAAAATCCTTTATAAACCTTCTGTAGAATCCTGCATTCCCCAGAAAGCTTCTGATTCCCTTAACATTGGTAGGTGGTGGTAATTTTTCAATTACTTCAACTTTAGCTTGATCCACCTCTATTCCCTTGTTTGAAATTTTATGCCCAAGGACAATCCCTTCAGTCACCATAAAGTGACATTTTTCCCAGTTTAAAACTAGGTTGGTCTCTTGGCATCTTTTCAGAACAAGTGCTAGATGGTTAAGGCAGGAGCTGAATGAGTCTCCAAATACTGAAAAGTCATCCATGAAGACTTCCAGAAATTTCTCTACCATATCTGAGAAGATAGAGAGCATGCACCTCTGAAATGTTGCAGGTGCATTGCACAGACCAAAAGGCATCCTTCTGTAGGCAAATATTCCAGAAGGACATGTAAATGCTGTTTTCTCTTGGTCCTGAGGATCTACTGCAATTTGGTTGTAACCTGAGTAGCCGTCCAAAAAGCAGTAGTATTCATGACCTGCTAGTCTCTCTAGCATTTGGTCTATGAATGGTAAAGGAAAATGATCCTTTCTGGTGACTGTATTGAGCCTTCTGTAGTCAATACACATGCGCCACCCTGTAACTGTTCTTGTAGGAACGAGTTCATTCTTTTCATTATGAACCACTGTCATGCCTCCCTTCTTAGGGACAACGTGGACAGGGCTCACCCAGGGGTTATCAGAAATAGGATAAATAATCCCAGCCTCTAGTAACTTAGTGACCTCTTTCTGCACCACCTCCTTCATGGCTGGATTTAGCCGCCTTTGTGGTTGAACCACTGGCTTAGCATCATCCTCCAATAGGATCTTGTGCATGCATCTTGCTGGGCTAATGCCCTTAAGATCACTTATGGACCACCCAAGAGCTGTCTTGTGTGTCCTTAGCACTTGAATTAGTGCTTCCTCTTCCTGTGGATTTAAAGTAGAGCTTATGATCACTGGAAAAGTGTCACCTTCTCCCAGAAATGCATATTTCAGGGATGGTGGTAGTGGCTTGAGCTCTGGTTTAGGAGGCTTATCTTCTTCCTGAGGAATTTTCAGAATTTCTTTTATTTCCTTTAGTTCCTCCAGATCAGGCTGAACATCTTTAAAGATGTCATCTAACTCTGATTCAAGACTTTTAGTCATATTGACCTCCTCCACCAAAGAATCAATAATATCAGTGCTCATGCAGTCATTTGATGTGTCTGGATGCTGCATAGCTTTGACAACATTCAACTTGAACTCATCCTCATTGACTCTCAGGGTTAATTCCCCTTTTTGGACATCAATGAGGGTCCGTCCAGTTGCTAGGAAAGGTCTTCCTAGAATGAGAGTTGCACTCTTGTGCTCCTCCATTTCCAGCACTACAAAGTCAGTGGGAAAGGCAAATGGCCCAACCTTGACAATCATGTCCTCAATTATGCCTGATGGGTATTTAATGGAGCCATCAGCAAGTTGGAGACATATCCTGGTTGGTTTGACTTCTTCAGTCAAGCCAAGCTTTCTGATAGTGGATGCAGGTATTAGGTTGATACTTGCCCCAAGATCACATAGAGCTTTCTTGGTACAAGTACCCTCTAATGTGCATGGTATCATAAAGCTTCCAGGATCTTTAAGCTTCTCTAGTAAGCTCTTTAATATGACTGCACTGCATTCTTCAGTGAGAAAAACTTTTTCAGTTTCTCTCCAATCCTTCTTATGACTTAAGATCTCTTTCATGAACTTAGCATAAGAAGGTATTTGCTCAAGTGCCTCTGCAAACGGAATCTTTATTTCAAGAGTCCTTAGATAGTCTGCAAAGTGGGCAAATTGCTTATCCTATTCCGCTTGGCGGAGTTTCTGAGGATAAGGCATCTTGGCTTTATATTCTTCAACCTTAATTGCTGCAGGTTTATTCCTTACAGAAGTGGTTGGAGAAGTCTTTTTAGAGGGGTTACTATCAGCACTCTCAGGTGTCTGGTTCCCCTTTTGCGTTTGAACGCCAGGATTGGGTGGAAAATGGGCATTTAACGCCAACTTTTCCCCTTTTCTGGCGTTTGAACGCCAGAACTGGGCAGGGAATGGGCGTTTAACGCCATCTTTCCCTCCTTTTCTGGCGTTTGAACGCCAATAGCATTCCTCTCTGGGCTCTTACTGTCCTCAGAGGGATTTTGGATAGTGGTTTGGCTATCCTCTGTCAATTGTTCCTTATTTGGCTTTTTGCTCTTTTGAGCAGTGTTATTCAATGTCTTCCCACTCCTCAGTTGAACTGCTTGACATTCTTCTGTTATCTGTTTAGATATTTGCTGTTTTGCTTGATTCAACTGCAGTTCTATGTTCTTGTTAGCAATTTTAGTTTCATGGAGCATCTCTTTAAATTCTGCTAACTGTTTTGTTATCAGGAGCAATTGTTGATTAAGCTCAATCATCTGTTCTTGAGGATTAGGATCAGTGGCTACTGCCATGACTTCCTCTTTTGGGGAGAACTCATTGCTAGAGTACAAATATTGATTTCTAGCAACAATGTCTATAAGCTCTTGAGCCTCTTCAATTGTCTTCCTCATGTGTATAGATCCACCAGCTGAGTGGTCTAAAGACATCTGAGCTTTTTCTGTAAGCCCATAGTAGAAGATGTCTAACTGTACCCACTCTGAAAACATTTCAGAGGGGTATTTTCTTAGCATACCTCTATACCTCTCCCAGGCATTATAAAGGGATTCATTATCCTTTTGTTTAAAGCCTTGGATGTCCAGCCTTAGCTGTGTCATCCTCTTTGGAGGGTAAAAGTGATTCAGGAATTTGTCTGATAACTGTTTCCATGTCTTTATGCTTGCTGTAGGTTGGTTATTCAACCACCTCTTAGCTTGATCTTTTACAGCAAATGGAAACAGTAATAGTCTGTAGACATCCTGATCCACCTCTTTATCACGTACTGTGTCAGCAATTTGTAAGAACTGTGCCAGAAACTCAGTAGGCTCTTCCTGTGGAAGACCGGAATACTGGCAATTTTGCTGCACTATGATAATGAGTTGAGGATTTAGCTCAAAGCTGCTTGCTTTGATGGGAGGTGTACAGATGCTACTCCCATATGCAGCTGTAATGGGGTTAGCATATGACCCCAGAGTCCTTCTGGACTGCTCAATTCCACTTAGGTCCATGATGGAGAAAGGGAAATGATGCAGATATTATTTTATTTTTATTTTTATTTTTTTATTTTAATTAACAGTGACCGAAAATAATAAAATAAAATAAATGGAAAATAAAATAAAATTTCGAAAAATAAAATCAAAGCAAATTGAAAACTAAATTAATTAATTAATTAAAAAGATTTTGGAATTAGCAATTAAAAAGATATGATTGAGAATTATTTTGAAAAAGATATGATTGAGAAGATATGATTGCAAATAAAAATGATTGAAAAGATATGATTTTGAAAATCTTTGACTAATTTAATGCAAAATTTCGAAAATTAAGAGTAAAACAAGGAAAGGATATTTTTTTTTAATTTTAATGAGGAAAGAGAAAAACAACAGAACGACACTAAACTTAGAAATTTTAGATCAAAACAAAGAGAACAAACAAGAAAACTTTGAATGTCAAGATGAACACCAAGAACACTTTGAAGATCAAGATGAACACCAAGAACAAATTTTTGAAAAATTTTTAAGTGAATAAAATCACAAAAGACACCAAACTTAAAATTTTTAGAAAATCAAACACAAATTTTCGAAAACTTAAAGGAAAACACAAAGAAGACACCAAACTTAAAATATAAAACTAAACTCAAATAAAAGACGCTAAACCAACAAAAATAAAACAGTCCTAATCTAAGCAACAAGATAAGCCGTCAGTTGTCCAAACTCAACAATCCCCGGCAACGGCGCCAAAAACTTGGTGCACGAAATTGCAATCACACTTTTGCAACCCCGCACAACTAACCAGCAAGTGCACTGGGTCGTCCAAGTAATACCTTACGTGAGAAAGGGTCGATCCCACGGAGATTGTCGGATTGAAGCAAGCTATGGTTATCTTGTAAATCTTAGTCAGGATATCAATAATTATCAGGGTTGATGGTGAAAAGTAAAAGAACATAAAGTAAGTACTTGTTTTGCAGTAGTGGGGAACAGGTTAAGGTTTTGGAGATGCTCCATCTTCTGAATCTCTGCTTTCCTACTGTCTTCTTCTTCAAGCACGCAAGGCTCCTTCCATGGCAAGCTGTATGCAAGGGTTTCACCGTTGTCAGTGGCTACCTCCCATCCTCTCAGTGGAAATGTTCAACGCACCCTGTCACGGCACGGCTATCCATCTGTCGGTTCTCAATCAGGCCGGAATAGAATCCAGTGATTCTTTTGCGTCTGTCACTAACGCCCCGCCCTCAGGAGTTTGAAGCTCGTCACAGTCATTCAATCATTGAATCCTACTCAGAATACCTCAGACAAGGTTTAGACCTTCCGGATTCTCTTGAATGCCGCCATCAGTTCTAGCTTATACCACGAAGATTCTGATTAAAGAATCCAAGAGATATCTACTCAATCTAAGATAGAACGGAGGTGGTTGTCAGACACACGTTCATAGTTGAGAATATGATGAGTGTCACGGATCATCACATTCATCCGGGTTAAAAACAAGTGATATCTTAGAATGGAAGCAAGCATGATTGAATGAAAAACAGTAGTAATTGCATTAATCCATCAAGACACAGCAGAGCTCCTCACCCCCAACCATGGGGTTTAGAGACTCATGCCGTAGGAAGTACACAAAAAAACGTGTAAAGTGTCATGAGGTACAGATATAATGTCAAAAGATCCTATTAATAGTGAACTAGTAACCTAGGGTATACAGAAATGAGTAAATGACGTAAAAATCCACTTCTGGGTCCACTTAGTGTGTGCTTGGGCTGAGCATTGAAGCTTTCATGTGTAGAGACTTTTTCTGGAGTTAAACGCCAGCTTTTATGCCAGTTTGGGCGTTTAACTCCAATTTTTATGCCAGTTCCAGCGTTAAACGCTGGAAATTCTGAAGCTGATTTCCAACGCCGGTTTGGGCCATCAAATCTCGGGCAAAGTATGGACTATTATACATTTCTGGAAAGCCCAGGATGTCTACTTTCCAACGCCGTTGAGAGCGTGCAAATTGGGCTTCTGTAGCTCCAGAAAATCTACTTTGAGTGCAGGGAGGTCAGAATCCAACAGCACTGCAGTCCTTTTCAGCCTCTGAATCAGATTTTTGCTCAGGACCCTCAATTTCAGCCAGAAAATACCTGAAATCACAGAAAAACACAGAAACTCATAGTAAAGTTCAGAAAAATGAATTTTAACTAAAAGCTAATAAAAATATACTAAAAACTAACTAGATCATACTAAAAACACACTAAAAACAATGCCAAAAAGCGTACAAATTATCCGCTCATCACTAACCTTAATATTACCAAACAATACTAAATTAATAAATTTTATAAACATATTTATTCAGTGTTCAATTAAATATGTTATGTGTTATATATATTATTAGTTAATATTTTATATGATCATAATAAAACTATAAAAGAATGATAAAAGAAAAGATGGAGAATGTTATGCTTTGAATTTTTTTATTGAAAAATTAAAAAGATAAAGCTAATTATATAGAGAGCATTGTCTATGAAATATAAGAATAAATAAAAATGAGATAAGAATTGTTGAATTTGAAAAACTAGAACATGATAAAAGTTATGACCAAACATTTGAATTATTATCAAATTGGTTTTATGATGTATTTTGTTTAGTGTGCAGAAATTGAATTGAAATAAAACAATTTCATTAAACTTGTACCCAAGCTCACACGCATACTGACCCAACATCAAGTTTAGCATAAACAATATTTGATTCAATAAGTTGTTAAAACCATGTGAAAAAAAAAAGAAAGTTGGCCCAAGCAAAGATCCAAGTCCATTTCGGTGAACACACACAAATCCATCTCTCTTCAACCTAGTCATCAACCTAGTAAACAAATTAAAGTGCATTTGAATTTCTCTTTACTTCCACCAAACACAAACTCTCTATTCTCTCTCTTTCTTTTTCTTCCTTATCACATCAATCTCTGAACCAAGAAAGAAGAAAGAAAAAAGAGGAAAGATCTGAAACTAGCGCAAAAAAAAAAAAAAAACAAAAAGATAGCTTCTATTTTCAAGCAAGAAGGGAAAGTAAAAAGGGTTACAACAAAGGGAAGATCTCAACGCAACAGAAGATCACAAAAACGTGATTTTTCTATTTGTGCTTCAACGAGACATTGTGAATAAATGCTTTGAGCTATAAGCACCATTCGAGTAACTATGAAGAGAGTAAAGTAAAAAATGCTCAGTGACTCATCAACGATAAAAAATCAAACTTGGAGCTAAAAAAAGATACACGACCCAGATTCAAGGAGGCTAAAAAAATGAATTAAAGAGAATGGTATGGATGCATGTCAATGTCTCAGCCTTCTCTCTCTCTCCTCTGATCACGCCATTGCTGGTTCTGATATTGGAGAAGAAGACAAGCCAAGTGTTGAACTTGGTTTAAACCTTGAAAGTTTCACTCCTCTATAATAGGAGTGAACGACTAAGGATTGAGCAAGAGAGAAAGAGCACTTGTTTCAGTTTTCATAGCTCCCCGAGATGTTCTAGTTCTTCTCCTTCATGATTTTTATTTAGTATTTCTTTTTCTCAGTTTAGTCTGTCTGAATTTCATTAGAAAAAAGGTAAACATGGTGAGGTTTGTAAGAAAAAAACCAATGAACAGTAAAAGGAAAAGAGTTAAACTTGGAGAAAAGGCCTAAACTATTTCAGAAATCCTTTGTTAGTATTTTTGTTTTGTGTCATGATCCTGAGTAGATTTTCTTGCAAGTTGGGTCAGCACTTTGCTGTTGAAAGCTAGGGTGAGTCTTAGTCAAGTTCAGGTTGGATTAGAATCTGGACTTGTCCCATATAGGATTGGGGTAAATCCTATGTATCATTATTGTGATGGAAACTGGATGTAGGCTACATTGTACTGAATAGCTGAACCAGAATACATCTCTGTATCACTCTCTACTCTCATCTCTATTTCTGGTTCTGCAAATTAGGAGACAAAAACAAAAGTGTCTCCTGATTTATCAACTCAACAACGTCTCATTATATTTTTTCTAAAAATGCCACTGAGTTCTAGCCCTTCTTGTGTGTCAAGAGACAAAACCAAAATTTCTCTTGTATTCCACATCAAAAAGTAAAGTAACAGGCAAAAAAAGGAAGGCCAAGATTCAATTTCCCTTCTCTTAGTCACTGATTATCATCAATTGGTATCAGAGCTTGGTCTCAACGAGATCAAGCTTTGCAGCTTGAAAGAAAGATCCTGATGGCAAGCAACAATGGTTCCAACGTGGTAGCTTACACTTTGATGAAAGGTCAATCAAATAATAGACATCCATTCTTCAATGGAAAAACTACAACTATTGGAAAGAAAGAATGAAGATCTTTGTTCAATCGGTAGACTACAACATATGAAAATTTATCATGAATGGTCTTCAATTCCCTACCAAAACTAGTGCAGATGGAGTTGTCACTCCCAAGACTGAAGCTGAATGGAATGATGAAGACAAAAAAATATAAAGCTCAACACTAAAGCTGTCAACATGTTAAACTGTGCAATCAGTTTTGAGGAATACTGAAAGGTATCAAAATGCAAAACAAAAAAATCTAGGATAATCTCCAAGTCATACACAAAAGTACTACTCAAGTCAAGCAAACCAAAATTGACATGCTGTGTAAAGAATACGAGATATTTTCTATGAAGGAAGGAGAATCTATTGATGATATGTTCGAAAGATTCTCCATCATCATCAATGGCTTAGATGCTATGGGGATTACTCATTGTGAACCAGTGCTAGTGAGAAAAGTCCTAAGAAGTCTTACAAAAGAGTGGGAAACTAAGGCTATAGTCACAGCCGAGAGTGGTAACATTGGTAAAATAACTTACGATGAACTGAGAGAAAAATTATTTGCTTTTGAAATCACTCACTTAAAAAATGATACAAAAAAGAAAGGAATGGCTTTAAAATCATGTACTGAGTCACTGGGTGATGAATCCAGTGATGATTCATCAAATGACAAGTTTGTGTTTTTTGCCAGAAAACTCAAAAGAATGATGAAATTGAGAAGAAGAAGCAAGGGAAGCAATTTAAGAGGATTAAGGAAGGACCTAAGCAAGGTAATCTACCACAACTGTAAAGAAGTAGGACACTACAAATATAACTGTCTAAAACTGAAGAAAGAAGACAAGTCCCGAAAGGAAAATAAAAAAGGGCTTATGGCCTCTTGAAAAGACCTGGAAAATGATTCAAATGAAGATGAAGACTTGGACATTGGCTCTCAAGCCTGCCTCATGGCCGACCATAGCCAATCTAATGAGGTAATTTTTATTGAACCTTCTAACGAAGACCTTCATCTCATGATTGATCATCTCACTGAAAAATTAAAAAGTTTTCTAAATTAGTGTCATGAAATTGAAATTGAAAATGACATCTTAAAAGTTGAAAATACATTTCTCAAAGACAAATGGAGGGAAGCTGAAACCACTGTTGATCTTATTGAAGAAAACAAGCGGCTTAAGCCTGAACTCAAAGGTTGTGAAAAATAGCATTCAATAATTGCATATTTAAACTGTTTTAAAGAAATGAAAGGCTGCATAAAGAGGTTAAAAGTCTAAAACAGGATCTAGCCAAGTTTGTTCAAAGTTCTGAAAATTTAAATAAAGTATTAGCTAGTCAAAGACCTCTTTATGAAAAGGACGGTTTGGGTTATTGTGAAAAACCAGAATCTATTTTCAAAAGTTCACAATTTGAAAATGTGGCTTCCACTTCCAAAGGCACAATATTTCAACACCCAAATCTCATTAAAAAAAAAGCAACAAATTTTTTTTGTCACATATGCAACAAAGAATGCCATTTTCATATTCAATGTTTCATCCATAAAAGGGAAATTTATGGACAAATCTACAAAATAGTGGGAAAAAATAATACTCTTGGTCAGAGGAGATGGTTTAACATTAAAGGATCCAAAAAAATTTGGATACGTAAGGTCACTTAAGAGCTTTTTGCAGTTTTGCGTAGCATCCTGATGAACGATTATTTTATACACATTTTAGTACTATTTTCTTAATGTTTTTTATTATGTTTTGTCAAGTTTTATTAAGTTTTAATAGGTTTTAATGTTAAAATCACTTTTTGGATGCTACTTTGAGTCTTTGTGATTTTTCTATGATTTTAGATGAATTTTGGGTGATTCTGGCAAGTTTTGGAAAAAGTCTGATTCAGAGACAGAGAAAGGACTGCAGATGCTGCTGGATACTGACCTCTATGCACTCGAAAGAGTTTTTCTAGAGTTACAGAGGTCCAACAGCTGTGCTCTCATTGTCGTTGGAAAGCTAACTTCCAGCGATTTCCAGTAATATATAATCGTCTATACTTTGCTTTGGAAATGAAGGCCCAAAACGGGCATTGAATGCCCAACACCAACCCCCTTTCTGGCGTCCAATGCCCAAAAGGGATACCAACTCGTGAATTCACCCCAAGAGGAGCTCCGGCACGTGGATACACCCCAGGCTCAGCCTAAACACTCATTAAGTGGGCCCAGAAGTGGATTTTTGTACCCTTTAGCTTAGTTTATAAATTTTTTTTTAATTTCCAATTATTAGTAACATCTTTTAGGTCTAGTATTTACTATAAATAAGAGACTTCCTTCCTCCTGAGGATTATGCCTCCCAGGAAGGGAGAAGCATAGATATATTACATTACACCTTTTTAATGTGTCTTTGAATATTATGAGCAACTAAACTTTCTAGCTTAAGGTTAGGAGCTCTGCTGATTCTCATGGATTAATAATATTACCGTTTCTATTTTAATCTATGTTTGATTCAATTCCAAGATGTATCTTCATTCTTCAAACTAATGAAACTGGGTGGAACGAGAGTATGACCCGTTTTCTATATGGATTCTTGTGAGTCCTTAGCTGGATAGCATTGAATCACAAGCTTGATTATACATCTCTTAGACGGCTAATCCATGACTTCGTTGGAGACATGAAAATATCTGTTCAGCTGAGATACGGGGCGATTAGGGCCTTTATGGTATAAACTAGAATCATAAAGCTCATTCTCTGATCCAGAAGATCCGACCTTATCTGTGACATTTTGAGTAGGATCATCAGAGATTAAATTGCTAGAGCTTCATCCTCATTCAGATTGGATGACCATTAGCACCAGCATGTGATCTAAAGTAGAGGAGATTAATGACCACTAACCCCGGCGTTAATCACTTATAGTTTGCCATGGAATGAATCATCCATTGTTGAAGTAGACAGTGAGAAAAGTTGATCCAGAAAGAGGAAGCATCTCTGAAGCCTCAACCGCTCTCTTAACAGCGAATTAACACCAATCAAGTAACTCTTTCTTTATTCTATTTTATGCATTTTTCACAGACAACCATCTTTTCTAATCGCCTGACTAAGATTTGCAAGATAGCCACTACTTGCTCAATCCGACAATCTCCGTGGGATTCGATCCTCACTCACATGAGGTATTACTTGGACGACTCGGTGTACTTGCCGGTCCATCTGTGCGAAAATTGCGGAGTCAATTTTGCGCACCAAGTTTTTGGCGCCGTTGTCTCGGATTGTTTTGAGATTGACAAACTACCGGACTATCTTGCTGCTTAGATTAGGTATTTTTTGAGGTTTATTTGTTCTTTTAATTGTGTTCTTGTTTTCTTTTTCTTTTTCAAAAAGTTTTCAAAACATTTTCTTTATCTTTTTTTGAGTATTGTGTCAATTTCTAAGTTTGGTGTTTTCTTTTTTTATTTTTTGAAAATCAGTGTCTTTAATTACAAAATTCTTAAGTTTGGTGTCTTTTTGATGTTTCTTGGTTTTTCTGTCCTTTGAGTTTTTCAAATTGTTCTTGAGTGTTCTTCTTCGTATTCAAATTGTTCTTGTTTTTTTTTATCTGATCTTAAAATTTTTAAGGTTGGTGTCCTTTTGTGTTTTTCCTTTAAAAAATTCAAAAATTTTAGCTTTTGATTTAAAAAATTTTTAAGTTTTGTTTTTTCTTGTTAGTAAAGTTTAAATTTTAAAATTTTAAATCTTATCTTTGAAAATCTTTTTCAAATCGTTATCTTATCTTGTTTTAGTTTCAAAATCTTTTTTAAATCTTTATCATATCTTTTTTATCTTTCTTTGAATTTCAAAAAATCTTATCTTATCTTGTTTTAAATTCAAATTTTAAAATTTAATTTTCAAAATCTTTATCTTATCTTAATTCAAACTCAATTTTCAAAATCCAAATATTAAAAATTTAAAAATTCAAAATTTAAAATTCAAAATTTTCAAAATCAAGTCTTTTCAAATCTTATCTTACCTTGTTTGACTTTCCCTTTTTAAATTTCGAATTTCCAAATCAAATCTTTTATCTTTTTTTCAAATCTTGTTAGTTAATTAGTCACTTGTTTAATCTTATTTTAATTTTAAAATTTTAGTGTCTTTTGATACCTTTTTCTTTTTAAATTTCAAAAATTTCAAATCTTTTCTTTTCTTTTCAATTAAATTTTAAATTTTCAAATCATATCTTATTTATCTTTTCCTTGATCCTAGTTAGTTGATTCTTCATTTAAATTCAAATTTTAAATTTAAATTTTAAAGTTTGGTGTTTCTTTGGTGTTTTCTCTTTCTTTTTTAATTTTGAAAATTTTTAAATCCCTTTCTTTGTAATTCTTTTAAAATTTTTCAAAAATTCTAGTTACTTTTTATTTATTTATTTTCATTTATTTTCAAATTTATTTCAAAAAAATTTAATTTTGTTCTTTCTTTCTTGCTTTTCTGTTTACCACCTGGTGCGTTTAATTTTGTTTGGTGTTTTGTGCTGAGGAATAATCATGGAGAAAGATCACATGTGTTACTACTCACATCCAAGGAGTGATTCAAATTACTATGGATGGAAGAATTATCCAGACTTTGGTTGAGAAAGCCAAGACCAAGGAAACTTCAATGCTCCATATTGCTCATATCAAGAATCATCATCTTCTTATTCAGAACTATCAGCTTTAGAGCATACCATGAAAGAATTGAGGGATGCCACTCAAGATTGCATAGAAGATATGAGAATGAGTGTCAATAATGTAGAGGAGCATGTGGAGGTGATTGCCAAGCGTTTGGCAGAGGAACAAGCACACTCACAAGGGAAGTAATGCAAATTCATACAAAAGAATGTGAGGGAATCATTCAAAGAAGTCTATACCCCAGTGAAGTAGAAAACTTTCTACCCTCACACATGGAAAAAGAAGAAGATGCACAAAAAAAAGAGGTTGTAGGAGAGGAAAACATTTATGGGAATTTACACTCCAATGAAGTAGAGAGCTACATAGAGGGTGAATTCATTGAACCATCAATTCAAGAGGTTCTTAATGAAGGGTACACTCCACCCACCGTACAATACCCAAATCCTGAACTCAGAGTGGTAGAGGTAATCAAAGAATGTACTGAAAAAAGGGATTATGACCAAGGAAGAAAAGAAGATATCCATGAACACGAGAAGGTCAGCCAAAAGCAATCCAACCCCTTTCCTAATAAGCAAAGAGAATCAAGCTGATAACAATACCAGAAAGATTGTTAGGAGGAATTCAAAACCAAGGGCACTATTCTTCTCCTCTTTCCCCTTGGAGTAATTTCTTTTAACCAACTGGAAGAAGGGAAAGAAAGTCAACAATCAAGTGTCAATCTAATGGCATTAAAGAAGCGCTCGTTGGGAGGTAATCCAACCATGAGTAGAGTACTTCTGTTTTTCTTCCTTTTGTTTATTTTCATATGAGTTCATTTTAGTTTATTTTCATAGTTTTTCCCTTTCTTTTTCACGTTTGTGATCATGTGCAGCACTTAGAACAAAGACAGAGATGCTTGGGATGGAAAACAGAACACCCTGAGAAGAGCTCCTTGCTGGCGTTGAACGCCAGACAATAAGGAAGCGAGGCGTTCAACGCCCAGTCAGGAGAGCAAGGCTGGCATTGAACACCAGAGAAGGAATTCTCTGGGCATCCAACGCCTATCAAGGAGAAGAAAGTTGGCGTTGAATACCAGGGAAGGAGTGCCCTGGGTGTCCAACACCCATAAGGGACAGAAGAGCTGGCGTTGAACGCCAGAAAAGGGGTATCCTGGGCGTTCAACGCCCACATAGAGGCAGTGAAGCTCAAGTTTGAAACCTCCTCAACTAGTGGTCCCACCCAAAACTTCACCCACTCCAAATTCAAACCTTCCCCACCTATTCTTTCCCCCCTCCTAATTTTTCTTTGCTTGGGGACAAGCAAAGTTTTTAAGTTTGGTGTTGCAGAGTGAGCTCTAGGTTTATATTGTCATCAATGGCACCAAGGGAAACTGAATCATCTTCAGGGAAGAGCACGGCTTGAGGAGCAGCAGCTGCCATCACTAAGGTTGTTGAGTTTCATTCTCCTCTTATCTATGTCATTTCTATTTTCCTTATATTTTACTTTATTTGTCTTCTATTCTAGTGCATGATTACATCTAGTATTTTATTTATTTTTAGTATCATTCTCTTTGTTTTGTGATGGTTATAAGATATTCAATCTATCCTCACCATGCTTAAAAGAAAATTTTATTTTTAAAAAAGAATAGTGAGATGCATGATTTTCGAGTACATCATGACTTATTTCTAAATATTTTGATGTGGTGGCCTGCATTTATCTTCTGAATGTATGAATTAACTGTGCATATTTGATAGTAATGTGAAGAATATTGACTCTTGAAAGAATAAAGAATTTAGAGAAGTAGTATTAGTTCTCTGAAAAATCAAACAAATATTGATTCTTGAAGCAAGAAAAAGCAGCAAAATAAGAAAGAGAAAGAAAAAGTAGAAAAAAAAGAAAGATAAAAAGGGCGAAAGAAAAAGAAAAAAAAAACAAAAACAAAAACAAAAGCAAAAGAAAAAGCCAAAAGCTCTTTAAACCAAAAGGCAAGAGCAAGGGTCCAAGGCTTTGAGTATCAATGGTTAGGAGGGTAAAAAATCAGGCCTAAAAAGCTCAAATGAGCTGCTTCCCTAACTACATACTTATGGTGTGAAGGTGTCAAGTGAAAAGCTTGAGACTGAGCAGTTAAAGTCGTGATCCAAAGCAAAAAATGTATGCCTAAGAACTCTGGATACCACTGTCTGGGGATTCTAGCAAAGCTGAATCACAATCCAATTGGGTTCACCCAGTTAAGTACCTGTGGCGTTTATGTATCCGATAGTAATATTGGAAAACAAAACGCTTAGGGTCACGGCTAGGCTCAAAAGAAGCTGTGTTCAAGAATCAAGAAAAACTAAACTAGGGGAATCAATAATATCATCCGGATTCTAGTTCCAAGAAATGTCAACATTTCTGAGCTCCAAAGGAAAGTGAGATGTCAAAACTATTCAAAAGTAAAGAAGCTAATAGTCCCGCTCATCTAATTAGAGTCATGCTTCATTGAGAAGCTCTGAGACTTGTTGTATTCTTCTCTTCTTCATCTTATTGTGTTTTTGATTTCTTGGAGACAAGCAACAGTTTAAGTTTGGTGTTCTGATAAACGGATATTTTATACACTTTTTAGTACTATTTTCTTAGTGTTTTTATTATGTTTTGTTAAGTTTTATTAAGTTTTAGTAGTTTTTAGTGTTAAAATTACTTTTTGGATGCTACTTTGAGTCTTTGTGGTTTTTCGATGATTTTAGGTGAATTTTGGGTGATTCTGGCAAGTTTTGGAAAAAGTTTGATTCAGAGACAGAGAAACGACTGCAGATGCTGCCGGATTCTGAGCTCCATGCACTCGATAGAGCTTCTCTAGAGTTACAGAAGTCCAAATGACGCGCTCTTAATGGCGTTGAAAAGATAACTTTCAGGGCTTTCCAACAATATATAATAGTTTATACTTTGCTTTGGAAATAAAGGCCCAAAACAGGCGTTGAACGCCCAACACCAATCCCCGTTCTGGTGTCCAACGCCTAAAAGGGAGTACCAACTTATGAATTCTCCCCAAGAGGAGCCCCACCACGTGGATACACCCTAGGCTCAGCCCAAACACTCACCAAGTAGGCCCAGAAGTGGATTTTTGCACCCTTTAGCTTAGTTTATCACATTTTTTTTAATTTTTAATTATTAGTAACATCTTTTAGGTCTAGTATTTACTATAAATAAGAGACTTCCTTCCTTCTGAGGATTATGCCTCCCAGGAGGGGAGAAGCACTGATATATTACATTACACCTTCTTAATGTGTCTTTGAATATTATGAGCAACTAAACCTCCTAGGTTAAGGTTAGTAGCTCTGCTGATTCTCATGGATTAATAATATTACCGTTTCTATTTCAATTTATGTTTGATTCCATTCCAAGATGTGTCTTCGTTCTTCAAACTAATGAAACCGGGTGGAACAAGAGTATGACTCATTTTCTACATGGATTCTTGCGAGTCCTTAGCGGGATAGCATTGAATCACAAGCTTGATTATACATCTCTTAGACGGCTAATCCACGACTTCGTTGGGGACATGGGAATATCTGTTCAGCCGAGGTACGGGGCGATTAGGGCCTTTATGGTATAAGCTAGAATCATAAAGCTTTATTCTCCGATCCGGAAGATCCGACCTTGTCTGTGGCATTTTGAGTAAGATCATCAGAGATTGAATTGCTAGAGCTTCACCCTCATTCAGATTGGATGGCCATTAGCACCAGCGTGTGATCTGAAGTAGAAGAGATTAATAACCACTAGCCTCGACGTTAATCACTTATAGTTTGCCATGGAGCGAATCTTCCACTGTTGAAGTATATAGTGAGAAAAGTTTATCCAAAAAGAGGAAGCATCTCCAAAGCCTCAACCGTTCTCTTATCATCGAATCCACACCAATCAAGTAACTCTTTCTTTATTCTATTTTTATGCATTTTTCACAAACAACCATCTTTTTTAATCGCCCGACTAAGATTTGCAAGATAGCCACTGCTTGCTCAATTCGACAGTTTTCATAGAATTCGACCCTCACTCACCTGAGGTATTACTTGGACGACCCGATGCACTTGCCGGTCCATCTGTGCAAAAATTACGGAGTTAATTTTGTGCACTACATCCAAGAAGAAGGATAACATGTGGTACTTGGACAGTTGATGTTCTAGGCATATGACCGAAAAGTCTACCTTCTCCATCAAGCTTGATAAATACGATGGTGCTTTGTGACTTTCGGTGATATTGGTAAAGGTAAAATTGTGGCCATAGGTAAAGTAGGTAAAAGTTTCTCCTCCTTCATTAATAATGTATTCCTTGTTGATGGATTAAAACACAACCTTCTAAGCATTATCCAATTATGTGACCTAGGGTATTTACTAATTTTCAAGAGATTGGTATGCTTGGTTATATGTGAAAAATCCGGTGAATCTTTATTTGAAGTTAAAAGATGCAACAATGTATATAGACTTACTCTAGAGGAATTAAAAGAACAAAATGTAGCCTGTTTCACCTCTATGAAATCCGGAAAATGGATATGGCATAAGAAATTAGGACATGCAAGTATGTTTCAAATTTCTAAACTTGTAAAGAAAAATTTGGTTAGAGGTCTTCCTAACATAAAATTTGACAAATGCATCACTTTGATGCTTGTCAATTGGGCAAACAAACTAAAACATCTTTTATGCCAAGAATGACATCTCAACCAAAAGGCCATTGTAAATGCTACACATTGATCTTTTTGGTCCCACTAGGTCTCAAAGCCTATGAGCTAAATCTTATGGTTTAGTAGTAGTTGATGACTATACCAGATTTGGATAGGTTCTTTTCTTGACTCATAAAAATGATGATTTCATTATTTTTTCAACTCTTTGTAAAAATATCCAAAATAAAAAGGATTTGAAAATTATTTCCATAAGAATTGATCATGGAAAAGAGTTTGAAAATCAAGATTTTGAAACATTCTGTGATAACTTTGGAATTTCTCATAATTTTTTATATCCTAGGACACCTCAACAAAATGGAGTTGTTGAAATGAGAAATAGAGGTCTCCAAAAAATGGCTAGGACTATGCTATATGAAAATGAAATTCCAAAATTCCTTTGGATAGAGGCTGTAAACACAGCTTGCTATATCTTGAATAGAACCATCATTAGAAAAAGGATTAAAGAAAACTCCTTATGAGCTTTGGAAAAGGGTACCTCCTAATCTCAAGTACTTTCATATTTTTGGATGCAAATATTTTGTGTTAAATACTAAATATTTTCTTGAAAAATTTGATCTAAAATCCTATGAAGGTATATTTGTTGACTACTCAACCACTAGTAAAGCCTATAGAATTTATCTCAAAGAACATCGAACCATAGAGGAGTCCATACATGTCACATTTTATGATACTAACCTTATTCTAAGTACTGTTGTTGAAGATGATGCAGGGACAGAAGTTGAGTTAAACTCGCAAAAAGATCAAGAAAAAGATAACCCAGTCTCCACTGTAGAAAATGCTGGCCTTGACTCTATAGATCAAAATCCAGAAGACATTTCTATTTTGTCTCCTACTGAAGCAGAAGATTCTAGATTATGAATCCCGTAGATCAAACAGAAATCTTATCACCAAAACCTAGACAATGGAAGTTCTTAAAGAACTATCCCCACGAATTCATCATTGGAGATCCATCCCATGGAGTCACCACTAGATCCTCAACTAGAAAGAAGACCGAACTCAACAACTTTGCTCTCTTATCTCAAATAGAGCCTCAAAATGTGAATGAAGCTCTTGAAGATCCATCGTGGTTAAGGCAATGAAAGAAGGGTTAGTTTAATTTGAAAATAATGAGGTTTGGACTCTAGTCCCTTACCGAAATGGAAAGAAGCTAATTGAAACTAAATAGATCTTTAGAAACAAATTAGATGATGATGGGAGTGTAGTTCAAAATAAGGCTAGACTAGTGGCCCAAGGGTATGATCAAGAAGAGGGCATTGATTTTGATGAGTCATTTGCTCCAGTGACTAGAATGGAAGCAATAAGATTATTGCTTGCCTATGTGGCCCACAAAAGATTTAAACTCTTCCAAATGGATGTCAAATGTACCTTTTTAAATGGTTTTATTGATAGAGAAGTGTACATAGTCCAACCCCCCCCGGCTTTGAAAATAATGAGTTTCTAAACCATGTTTTTAAATTTTGCAAAAGCTCTATACGGTTTAAGACAAGCTCCAAGAGCTTGGTATGAAAGACTTAGTTCTTTCTTATTACAAAATAATTTTCAAAGGAGCACTACGGATACTACTCTATTCATTAAAGATTCTAATGATCATTTCATACTTATTCAAGTGTATGTGGATGAAATTGTGTTCGGTTTTGCAAATGAAACCTTGTGTGAAGAGTTTGGAAAACTAATGACTAGTGAGTTTGATATGAGTTTGATGGGAGAACTCACATTCTTCCTTGGATTACGAATCAAACAAACTCCTAGTGGTATTTCTATACACCAAGATAAATATGCCAAAGAATTAGTGAAGAAATTCAGTTTAGAAAATTCTAAACCTATGAGTACTACAATGCATCATAATACAAAACTTGACAAGGATGAAAATGGGAAAGATATTGATAAGACTCGGTATAGAAGAATGATCGGATCACTTATGTATCTAACATCCTCTGGATAGGATATTGTTCAAAGTGTGGGTGTGTGCTCTAGATTTCAATCTCACCCAAAAGAATCACATCTTTCGGTTGTTAAATGGATCATTAGATACATTAAAGGCACATCTGATCTTGGTCTATGGTTTCCTAAAACTGATGAATTCTGTATATTTGGGTATTGTGATGCAGATTTTGCAGGTAATCAAGTGGATAGAATAAGTACTTCAGAAATTTACTGCTTTCTTGGACAATCCTTGAGAATTTGGTCAAGAAAAAAATAAGCTGCTGTTGCCTTGTCAACAATAGAGGCCGAATATATCTCAACTTCTTGTTATTCTTAGTTAATTTGACTCAAAACTTAGCTTGCCGATTACAAATTGAAAGCCAATAGTATCCTTTATTTTGTGATAACTTGAGTGCCATAAATATTTTCCAAAACCCAATTTTACACTCAAGAACCAAGCACATTGAAGTTAGGTTTCATTCTATAAGAGAACATGTACAAAAGGGAATAATTGATATTCAATTTGTAAAATCAGAGGATCAATTGGCTAATATCTTCACTAAAACCTTTGTGTGAAGATAGGTTTTGTAAACTGAGAACTGTACTAGGAATAGTGGATGCCAAGTCTGTGGATTGATTGTGTCTAATGTATTTCTGATTGTTTTTGTCTCTCAGGTTGCAGGGAGACAAAACTGAACAGATTACGACTTCCTCTGAGGATTAAACAAAGTCTTGAACATTTCTTTTGATATAAACTAAAAGCAAATCTATGGTGGCCTAGTATGTTTCCTAAACTCCACCGCTTGGCCTGTGAGAAAAGGGTTTGTTCAATGAAATAGGCCTTTTGTCTTTTTTATTTTTAATTTTATATTGAGTCAAACTCTTGTCAGTTACATGTCAATTCACCTTGTCTAGTCTCTTTAAAACTAAATTCTTAAATTTTTAAATTCCTTAAATCCCGTTTCTATCAGTTTTATTTTTTCAAAGAAGTTACTTTTGCATTTAAAGCATTTTTTTAAGAAAACTTCTCTCCTTTCCACTACTCCACACCGTCATATCTCCCCTTTTTCACATTCCCTTCTTCCTAATAATGAGAAAGAAAGTGGCCACTCGTCGAGGCACATGTTCTTATCACCCTCCTCGTAACCCTCCTACTTCCAAACCCTAATCTCACACTCACATACACATTTACTCATACTCATCCTCTTCACATTCCTCTCAACCACTAGTTTCTATGGCAAGAACAAAGACTGCAAACCCCAGGCCTTCTTCTACACAACAAGAGGCTGGTTCATCTAGGGCCAAAGTAGGGAAAGAAAAAAGACCAATGACTAAAGAGGAACATCCGCCGTCTCCTCCTCCTCGCTCATCTTCTCGTCCCTCAGGATGCTCTGTCCTTTCTAGTCGTCCTTCTAAAGGTACCAAAAGACCTGCCCTTCAGTCCATTCTTGAACCTCCTAATCTTGACTCTCTTGCTTACAAATCTCACTTTGGGAAACATTCTCATTCTCACTATGATCCTAACCGTTTCACTTCATGTATGGATTTTGAATTTCACAACGAGGTTATCTCCAAACGCACTTTATGTTCATCCTATGTCACTGACTTGGATGCCCTGGCTGACAAGGGTATAGATTTTAAAGAAAATTTTCATCTATTAAAATGGAAAAACCTCTTCAAAATCCGAAAGCCTATGTATCCTGACTTAATTAAAGAATTTTATGCAAACATGTTGTATCATTGACGAGCGGATAATTTATACGCTTTTTGGCATAGTTTTTAGTATGTTTTTAGTATGTTTTAGTTAGTTTTTATTATTTTTTTATTAGTTTTTATTTAAAATTTACTTTTCTGGACTTTATTATGAGTTTGTGTATTTTTCTGTGATTTCAGGTATTTTCTGGCTGAAATTGAGAGACCTGAGCAAAAATCTGATTCAGAGGCTGAAAAGGGCTGCAGATGCTGTTGGATTCTGACCTCCCTGAACTCAAAGTCTATTTTCTGGAGTTACAGAATCCCAATTGGCACGCTCTCAATTGCGTTGTAAAGTAGACATCCAGGGCTTTTCAGCAATATATAATAGTTCATACTTTGCCTGAGATTTGATGGCCCAAACCGGCGTTCCAAATCAGCTCAAGAATTCCCGGCGTTAAACACCGGAACTGGCACAAAAGTGGGAGTTAAACGCCCAAACTGGCACAAAAGCTGGCGTTTAACTCCAAGAAAAGTCTCTACACATGAAAGCTTCAATGCTCAGCCCAAGCACACACCAAGTGGGTCCGGAAGTGGATTTTTACGTCATTTACTCATTTTTGTAAACCCTAAGCTACTAGTTCTCTATAAATAGGACCTTTTGCTATTGTATTTTCATCTTTGGATCACTTTAGATCTTCGGATCATCTTTGGATGTCTAGTTCTTAGATCATGGGGGCTGGCCTCTTGGCCATGCCTAGACCTTGTTCTTATGTATTTTCAACGGTGGAGTTTCTACACACCATAGATTAAGGTGTGGAGCTCTGCTGTACCTCAAGTATCAATCAATTACTACTATTTTCCATTCAATTCAGCTTATTCTTGTTCTAAGATATTCATTCACACCCAAGAACTTGATGAATGTGATGATTATGTGACGCTTATCATCATTCTCACTTATGAACGCGTGCCTGACAACCAGTTCCATTCTACATGCAAACAAGGCTTGAGTGGATATCTCTTGGATTCCTTAATCAGAATCTTTGTGGTATAAGCTAGAATCCATTGGCGGCCATTCTTGAGAATCCAGAAGGTCTAAACCTTGTCTGTGGTATTCTGAGTAGGATTCAGGGATTGAATGACTGTGACGAGCTTCAAACTCGCGATTGTGGGGCGTTAGTGACAGACGCAAAAGAATCACTAGATTCTATTCTGACATGATCGAGAACCGACAGATGAATAGCCGTGCTGTGACAGAGCGCGTTGAACATTTTCACTGAGAGGACGGGACTGTAGCCATTGACAACGGTGATGCCTAACATACAGCTTGCCATGGAAAGGAGTAAGAAGGATTGGATGAAGACAGTAGAAAAGTAGAGAGACGGAAGGGACAAAGCATCTCCATACGCTTATCTGAAATTCTCACCAATGAATTACATAAGTATCTCTATCTATATTTTATGTTTTATTCATCTTTTAATTATCAATCCTCCATAACCATTTGAATCCGCCTGACTGAGATTTACAAGATGACCATAGCTTGCTTCATACCAACAATCTCCGTGGGATCGACCCTTACTCGCGTAAGGTTTATTACTTGGACGACCCAGTGCACTTGCTGGTTAATTTTGCGAAGTTGTGATAAAGAGTTGAGATTGCAATTGAGCGTACCATGTTGATGGCGCCATTGATGATCACAATTTCGTGCACCAAGTTTTTGGCGCCGTTGCCGGGGATTGTTCGAGTTTGGACAATTGACGGTTCATCTTGTTGCTTAGATTAGGTTATTTTATTTTATTTTGTTCTTCAGAGTTCTTAAGAATGAATTCTAGAGTTTCAGATGATGTTTTCATCATCACCAAAGCTGATTGATTCTCATCAATTTAGCTCTTGAATGTAATGTCCTGCTGAAGCTTGGCTAGCCATGTCTAATCTTTTTAGACCGCAGCTTTAGACTAACATTGCATGATTCCTGGAATTCTCATTAAGAATTTTGAATCCTTTATTTTACTTCTCCATATAATTTTCGAAAAAGCACAAAAAAATTTTTAAATCATAAAATCAAAAATATTTTATGTTTCTTGTTTGAGTCTAGTGTCTAATTTTAAGTTTGGTGTCCATTGCATATTTTTAGTCTTCTAATTTTCGAAAATTACATGCATTATGTTCTTCGTTCATCTTCAAGTTGTTCTTGATGATTTCCTTACTCTGATCTTTAAATTCTCTTGTCTTGAGTGTTTTGTTGTTTCTCATATGCATTCTCAATTTGTTAGTGTCAATAGTATACAAACTTCTAAGTTTGGTGTGTTGCATGCATTGTTTATTTGATCTTAGTTTCATTTTGATTATTCCTCATCATTAAAAATTCAAAAAAATTTTTAATTTGTGTCTTTTCAAGTCAATAATACAGAGAATTAAAGATTCAGAACATAAAGCAGAGGAATTACACAGAAAAAGCTGGGCGTTCAAAACGCCCAGTGAGGAAGGAAAATTGGCGTTTAAATGCCAGCTAGGGTACCTGGCTGGGCGTTTAACGCCCAAAAGAGTAGCATTTTGGGCGTTAAACGCCAGAATGGATACCATTCTGGGCATTTAACGCTAGGATGATACAAGAGGGAAGATTTTGTTTTTAATTCAAATTTTTTTCAAGTTTTCATAATTTTTCAAAATCAAATCTTTTTCAAATCATATCTTTTCAATCATATATTTTTCAAAATCAATTTCTTTCCATTTTTCAAAAATACTTGCTAACAATTAATGATTTGATTCAACATTTCAAGTATGTTGCCTTTGCTGTTGAGAAAGGTTTAATGTCTGAATCATATCTTTTAAATTTCTTGTTAGCCAAGTCATTAATTTTAAAAATCAAATCTTTTTAAATTGTTTTTCAATCATATATTTTTAATCACATCTTTTTCAAAATAGTTTTCAATCATATCTTTTTGATTTCTAATTTCAAAATCTTTTCAAAATCACTTTATTTCTTTCCCAACTTTAATTTTCGAAAATCATTCATCAAATTTTCAAAATTTCTTTTAACCATTTTAAAATCTTTTGTTTTATTTTTGAAAGTTCTTCCCCTCGTCTCACATCCTTCTATTTAAGGATTGACATTCCTCCACTATCAATAATTCGAACTCTATCCCTCTTGATAAGTTCGAATTCTTCTACCTTCTCCTTCTATTCTTCTTTTCCTCTGACACCTCAAGGAATCTCTATACTGTGACATAGAAGACTTTATACTTTCTTGTTCTCTTCTCTTTCATATGAGCAGGAATAAAGACAAAAGCATTCTTGTTGAGGCTGATCCTGAACCTGAAAGGACCTTGAAGAGAAAGCTAAGAGAAGCAAAAGCACAACTCTCTGGAGGGGACCTAACAGAAATCTTCAAACTAGAAGAAGATATGGCAGCCGAAAACAACAACAATGCCAACAATGCAAGGAAGGTGCTGGGTGACTTTACTGCACCTACTCTCGACTTCTATGGGAGAAGCATCTCTATCCCTGCCATTGGAGCAAACAACTTTGAGCTTAAGCCTCAATTAGTTTCTCTAATGCAACAGAATTGCAAGTTCCATGGACTTCCATTGGAAGATCCTCATCAGTTTTTAGCTGAATTCTTGCAAATCTGTGACACTGTCAAGACCAATGGGGTTGAACCTGAGGTCTACAGACTTATGCTATTCCCTTTTGCTGTAAGAGACAGAGCTAGGATATGGTTGGACTCACAACCTAAAGAAAGCCTGAACTCTAGGGAAAAGCTAGTCAATGCCTTCTTGGCAAAGTTCTTTCCACCTCAAAAATTGAGTAAGCTTAGAGTGGAAGTCCAAACCTTCAGACAGAAGGAAGGTGAATCCCTCTATGAAGCTTGGGAAAGATACAAACAATTGATCAGAAAGTGTCCTTCTAACATGCTTTCTAAATGGAGCATCATAGGTATCTTCTATGATGGTCTGTCTGAACTGTCCAAGATCTCTTCATCTGAAGAAGACGTCTGCAGAAGCTCAAGAACTCATTGAAATGGTTGCAAATAACCAATTCATGTACACTTCTGAAAGGAATCCTGTGAACAATGGGACGAATCAGAAGAAAAGAGTTCTTGAGATTGATACTCTGAATGCCATATTGGCTCAGAACAAAATATTGACTCAGAAAGTCAATATGATTTCTCAAAGTCTGTCTGGAATGCAAGCTGCACCAAGCAGTACTAAGGACGCTTCATCTGAAGAAGAAGCTTATGATTCTGAGAATCTATCAATGGAAGAGGTGAATTACATGGGAGAACCCTATGGAAACACCTATAATCCTTCATGGAGAAATCATCTAAATCTCTCATGGAAGGATCAACAGAGACCTCAACAAGGTTTCAACAACAATAATGGTGGAAGAAACAGATTTAGCAATGGCAAGCCCTTTCCATCATCTTCTCAGCAACAGCCAGAGAATTCTAAGCAGAGCCACTCTGACTTAGCAACCATGGTCTTTGATCTAATCAAAATCACTCAAAGTTTCATGACTGAAACAAGGTCCTCCATTAGAAACTTGGAGGCACAAGTGGGTCAGTTGAGTAAGAAAGTTACTGAACTCCCTCCTAGTACTCTTCCAAGCAATACAGAAGAGAATCCAAAGGAAGAGTGTAAGGCCATCAACATGGCCGAATTTGGAGAGGAGGAAGAATCAGTGATCGCCACCGAGGAAGACCTCAATGGATATCCACTGGCCTCTAATGAGTTCCCTAATGAGGAATCATGGGAATCTGAGGCTCACACTGAGACCATAGAGATTCCATTGGAATTACTTCTGCCGTTCATGAGCTCTGATGAGTAATCTTCCTCTGAAGAGGACGAAGATGTCACTGAAGAGAAAGTTGCTAAGTACCTTGGAGCAATCATGAAGCTAAATGACAAGTTATTTGGTAATGAGACTTGGGAGGATGAACCCCCTTTGCTCACCAAAGAACTGGATAACTTGACTAGGCAGAGTTTACCTCAAAAGAGACAGGACCCTGGGAAGTTCTCAATATCTTATACATTAGGCACCATGACCTTCGAGAAGGCTCTGTGTGACCTAGGGTCAAGCATAAACCTCATGCATCTCTATGTAATGGAGAAGCTAGGGATCTTTGAGGTACAAGCTGCAAGAATCTCACTAGAGATGGCAGACAATTCAAGAAAACAAGCTTATGGACTTGTAGAGGATGTTCTGGTAAAGGTTGAAGACCATTACATCCCTGCTGATTTCATAGTCCTAGAGACTGGGAAGTGAATGGATGAATCCATCATCGTTAGCAAACCCTTCCTAGCCACAGCAAAGGCTGTGATTGATGTTGAGAGAGGAGAATTGATCATTCAAGTGAATGAAGAATCCTTTGTGTTTAAGGCTCAAGGATATCTCTCTGCAACCATGGAGAGGAAGCATGAAGAGCTTCTCTCAAAATAGAGTCAAACAGAGCCCCCACAGTCAAACTCTAAGTTTGGTGTTGGGAGGCCACAACCAAATTCTAAGTTTGGTGTTGAACCCCCACATTCAAACTCTAAGTTTGGTGTTGGGAGGTTCCAACATTGCTCTGAACATCTGTGAGGCTCCATGATGGCCCACTGTCAAGCTACTGACATTAAAGAAGCGCTTGTTGGGAGGCAACCCAATGTTATATTTATCTATTTTCCATTGTTATTTTATGTTTTCTATAGGTTGATGATCATGTGAAGTCACAAAAACAATTGAAAAAGCAAAAACAGAATAAAAAAGAGAATGAAAAATAGCACACCCTGGAGGAAAAATTTGCTGGCGTTTAAACGCCAGTAAGGGCAGCAAATGGGCGTTTAACGCCCAGTCTGGCACCATTCTGGGCGTTTAACGCTAGAAAGGGGCACCAGACTGGCGTTTAACGCCAGGAATGGGCATGACACTGGCGTTTAACGCCGGAAAAGGGCAGCAGCCGGGCGTTTAACGCCAGGATTGGCAGAAAGGGCGTTTTGCACGCCACTTGGTGTAGGGATGACTTTTTCTTGACACCTCAGGATCTGTGGATCCCACAGGATCCCCACCTACCCCACCACTCTCTCTCTTCTTCACCCATTCACCAATCACCTCAATACCTCTTCCCCAAAAAAAACCCCTCACCTATCAAATCCCACCATTCTCTTCACCACTCACATCCATCCTTCATAAAACCCCACAAACCCCACCATCCAAATTCAAACCACTTTCTCTCCCAAACCCACCCATAATGGCCGAACCCTACCCCTTTCTCCACCCCTATATAAACCCTTCTTAACTCCTTCATTTTCACACAACCTAAACACTACTTCTCACCCTCAGCCGAACCATAAAAGCCCCCTCCATCTCCTCTATTTCTTCTTCTTCTACTCTTTTCTTTCCTCTTTTGCTCGAGGACGAGCAAACCTTCTAAGTTTGGTGTGGTAAAAGCATTGCTTTTTGTTTTTTCATAACCATTTATGGCACCTAAGGCCGGAGATACCTCTAGAAAGAGGAAAGGGAAGGCAAAAGCTTCCACCTCCGAGTCATGGGAGATGGAGAGATTCATCTCAAGGGTGCATCAAGACCACTTCTATGAAGTTGTGGCCATGAAGAAGGTGATCCCCGAGGTCCCTTTCAAACTCAAAAAGAGTGAATATCCGGAGATCCAACATGGGACAACTAAGGGTGGAGCACCAAGAACATTCCATCCTCCTCCATGAAATTAGAGAAGATCAAAGAATCATGAGAGAGGAGCAACAAAGGCAAGGAAGAGACATTGAGGAGCTCAAGCACGCCATAAGATCTTCAAGAGGAAGAACAAGCCGCCATCACTAAGGTGGACCCGCTCTTTAATCTCCTTGTTCTTTATTTTTCTGTTTTTCAAAAATTATGCTTTATGTTTTATTTATGTTTGTGTCTTATGAACATTAGTGTCTTAGTGTCTATGCCTTAAAGTTATGAATGTCCTATGAATCCATCACCTTTCTTAAATGAAAAATGTTCTTAATTGAAAAAGAGAAGAATTGCATGAATTTTGAATTTTATAACAGATTAATTATTTTGATATGGTGGCAATACTTTTGACTTCTGAATGTATGCTTGAATAGTGCATATGTCTTTTGATTTGTTGTTCAAGAATGTTAAAATTGTTGGCTCTTGAAAGAATGATGAAAAAGGAGACATGTTACTGAGGATCTGAAAAATCATAAAAATGATTCTTGAAGCAAGAAAAAGCAGTGAATTCAAAAAAAAAAAAGAGCAAGCAGAAAAAGCCAATAGCCCTTTAAACCAAAAGGCAAGGATAATAAAAAGGATCCAAGGCTTTGAGCATCAGTGGATAAGAGGGCCTACAGGATTAACATCCTGGCCTAAACGGCTAAACCAAGCTGTCCCTAACCATGTGCTTGTGGCGTGAAGGTGTCAAGTGAAAGCTTGAGACTGAGCGGTTAAAATTGTGATCCAAAGCAAAAAGAGTGTGCTTAAGAACACTGGATACCTCTAATTGGGGACTCTAGCAAAGCTGAGTCACAATCTGAAAAGGTTCACCCATTTATGTGTCTGTGGCATGGATGTATCCGGCGGTAATACTGGAAAACAGAGTGCTTTGGGCCACGGCCAAGACTCATAAAGTAGCTGTGTTCAAGAATCATCATACTTAACTAGGAGAATCAATAACACTATCCAGATTCTGAGTTCCTATAGAAGCCAATCATTCTGAACTTCAAAGGATAAAGTGAGATGCCAAAACTGTTCAGAGGCAAAAAGCTAAAAGCCCCGCTCATTTAATTAATACTGATCTTCATAGATGTTTTTGGGATTCATTGTATATTCTCTTCTTTTATCCTATTTGATTTTCAATTTCTTGGGGACAAGCAACAATTTAAGTTTGGTGTTGTGATGAGCGGATAATTTATACGCTTTTTGGCATTGTTTTTAGTATGTTTTAGTTAGTTTTTATAATATTTTTATTAGTTTTTATTTAAAATTCACTTTTCTGGACTTTACTATGAATTTGTGTGTTTTTCTGTGATTTCAGGTATTTTCTGGCTAAAATTGAGGGACCTGAGCAAAAATCTGATTCAGAGGCTGAAAAGGGCTGCAGATGCTGTTGGATTCTGACCTCCCTCACTCGAAGTGGATTTTATGGATCTACAGAAGTTCAATTGGCGCGCTTTTAATTGCGTTGAAATGTAGACATCCAGGGCTTTCCAGCAATATATAATAGTTCATACTTCGCTCGAGATTTGATAGCCCAAACCGGCGTTCCAAATCAGCTCAAGAATTCCCAGCGTTAAACACCGGAACTGGCACAAAAGTGGGAGTTAAATGCCCAAACTGGCACAAAAGCTGGTGTTTAACTCCAAGAAAAGTCTCTACACATGAAAGCTTCAACGCTCAACCCAGGCACACACCAAGTGGGCCCGGAAGTGGATTTTTACGTCATTTACTCATTTTTGTAAACCCTAAGCTACTAGTTCTCTATAAATAGGACCTTTTGCTGTTGTATTTTCATCTTTGGATCACTTTAGATCTTCGGATCATCTTTGGACGTCTAGTTCTTAGATCATGGGGGCTGGCCTCTCGGCCATGCCTAGACCTTGTTCTTATGTATTTTCAACGTGAAGTTTCTACACACCATAGATTAAGATGTGGAGCTCTGTTGTACCTCGAGTATCAATGCAATTATTACTATTTTCCATTCAATTCAGCTTATTCTTGTTCTAAGATATTCATTCACACCCAAGAACTTGATGAATGTGATGATTATGTGACGCTCATCATCATTCTCACTTATGAACGTGTGCCTGACAACCACTTCCGTTCTACATGCAAACAAGGCTTGAGTGGATATCTCTTGGATTCATTAATCAGAATCTTTGTGGTATAAGCTAGAATCCATTGGCGGCCATTCTTGAGAATCCAGAAGGTCTAAACCTTGTTTGTGGTATTCTGAGTAGGATTCAAGGATTGAATGACTGTGACGAGCTTCAAACTCGCGATTGTGGGGCATTAGTGACAGACGCAAAACAATCACTGGATTCTATTCCGACATGATTGAGAACCGACAGTTGAATAGCCATACTGTGACAGAGCGCGTTGAACATTTTCACTGAGAGGACGAGACTGTAGCCATTGACAACAGTGATGCCTAACATACAGCTTGCCATGGAAAGGAGTAAGAAGGATTGGATGAAGACAGTAGGAAAGCAGAGAGACGGAAGGGACAAAGCATATCTATACGCTTATCTGAAATTCTCACCAATGAATTACGTAAGTATCTCTATCTCTATTTTATGTTTTATTCATCTTTTAATTATCAATCCTCCATAACCATTTGAATCCACCTGACTGAGATTTACAAGATGACCATAGCTTGCTTCATACCAACAATCTCCATGGGATCGACCCTTACTCGCGTAAGGTTTATTACTTGGACGACCCAGTGCACTTGCTGGTTAGTTGTGCGAAGTTGTGATAAAGAGTTGAGATTGCAATTGAGCGTACCATGTTGATGGCGCCATTGATGATCACAATTTCGTGCACCAATCATGAAGGAGACATTCACTCATATGTTAAGGGCCATCAAATAATTTAAACAAAGAATCCATAAGTGATGTTCTTGATTATGATGATATTGGGGTGAAAGCCTTCATATTTGGTAAGTGAGACAACAATCTGGGCATATCACATAAGGATGCCCTGGCTAACATATGTGAGAATTTTTCAAGGACGGTATGACACCAACACATAGAGCTTTAGGTTTGACTAGAACCCAGTTTTACCGCATCATTACCCACATCATTCTACCTCAAAGAGGCTCCTACCAAAGGGTTACCATCTGTGACACCATGGTTCTTTATGCAATCTTAAATTTTTCTCCTATTTCATTCGCATATCTCATGATCCGCCACATGATTGACTGTGTGACAAGCGATAAAAATGTCTTTCTACCTTATGGAATATTTTTAACATGTGTTTTTGAGCATTTTTCTATTGACCTAAGTAATGAGGCTATAGAGAACAAAATTTCATCCTTTAAAGGTGGCAGTGCAGTGAAACCAACCAAAGGAAAAGGCACTAAGGCCACTAAGAATCCAATTATGGAAGAAAGTGCAGACGAAAGTCTTCCTCCACATTCAGTTGCTGGCACCTCTAGCTCTCACAAATACTTTATCAATGGAGTAGTCAAAGATGTACTTCAGGAGTTTGTAAATATGACCAAACAGAAGGTCTACTCCAGCAAACAAACACGCAAACTTGAACTTCAAAAAGAGAAATCCTTGCTAAAAGCTTAGGACAGAGTTGAGGTACTTCTAAAGTACCTTGATTCACTGGATGAGGATCAAGTGTTATTTGAGCAAGAGGAAGATGTTTTGGGTACTGAAAATGAGGATTCTGATGCTTAGTCTTTGTCTCCCTCTGCTGATGCAAGATCTATAGTTTGTTGTTATTTCTAGTTACGATTGACATTCTCTTTTGGCTGTGTTCTAGCTACTGAATACTGTTTCTATAACTGTTTTTTTTATAACTGTAATAGTTTAGATTATTTATGTTGCTTAACTGGTTGATATATGAGTTTGCTTGGTGATCTTATTTTTTGTAGGTTTCCCTCCTTGATAACAAAAAGGGGAGAAGAAAAAGGAAAAATAAATTGAACAAGGCTGTCTTATTGACTATTTTGGTGTGAAATTCATTGGGTCAAGTAATTACCAACAGATTTACACTTCTGACGGTAAATGCACCGGTAATAATTGGAGAAAAACGAAAAAAATAGGCGTGAGATTTACCAGCAGATTTTTCCACTACTAAACCTAATTAATAAAACACTGTATTTTGTTGACCCATAATGCATTATCGTCGGATTTATCGTCAATAAATCTGACAATAACGAGCCCTAAAATCCGAAGCGCTAACTCTCACCCCATTTAATTTCAAAATCCCCCCTCTCTCTCTCTAACCTCTCTTCTCCCACTCTCTCTCTAACCATATCCTCTCCCTGCCGCTCCGTCAGCCCCGCCGTTGCTGGTGCCTCTTTTCGCCGCCTGCTCTCCCTATCACCGAAACCAGCCCCTTCCTCCTCTCCCCTCCGTCAGCTGCGACTCTTTCTCTCCCATTCCATCAGCTGTGACTCCCCTCGATCAAGTAGCAAATTATGTGCTCTCTCTCTCTCTCTAGCTGCAAATAGTGAGTTCCAATATTTTCTTATTCATTTTATGCTTGGTCTTTTATTGAATTATGTACTTGTCAATGTAGTGATTATCTTGTTTTATTTTTGTGTCCAAATTCATGCTCCATATAATTTTTTGATACTATTGGAGGGATGCATTGAACAATCCAACAATCTAGCTAAAAAATGAAAATAAATCAGTGTCAATAAAAAAAGGATATCATCATTATTGCTGTTAGGCTGAATCTATTATTCTTGTTCTTGTTGTTTGTGTTAATAAGTAGGAAGAAGTAGTAGCAGTAGCTTGAATTTGATGTAAAGTAAATTTTGTTTCTTTAAGGCTTAAGTTTATACCATTTTATTGTAGTAATGATTCAACATATGTTGTTTGTGTTAGTAGTTGTATCTTGCAATTTATGCAATGTAATCACTTCTATAAATTAATGAGAACGTAAAAGATTAGTTCTAATTGAGTATTCATTATGTTAATCTATATGAATGCAGAGAAAATATGAAGCTATTATATATAAAGATGAAGTGATATATTATGAAGTTAATACATTTTGCTAAAAATATTGTGAATTTAATTGAGTTTTGAGTAATATTGTGGATTGAGGTTTGTTCGATTTGTGAAAACCATAAAGGTGGATATATGTCCAATTTTAAGGGAGGCTATCTCAAAATTTTTCTGAAACAATATAATTATTGAAGGATTTGGGTTGTATGTATGTTGATTAATGTTAATTGGTATTCTCTTTGTAGACATGATGACAGGTAGCAGAAGTGTCACAAGTCGGTCTCGTGGTCGTCGTAGAGGGAAGGTTTCCACTACCGGTGGCACCACAAGGACTTTTCAGTCATTGCCATCTACCTCGACTACCCCGTCGACCTCTGTGACGTCACAGGCGGGTCGAACGAACCAGTAGTTCATCATAGTCCCGAATCTCAACTACGTAGCTCCTTCTGTTATGGCTCCTCTATCCCCTGCAACTCTAGCGATAGAACCCGAGGTGGATAATTCCTCTAATGCATCCCATCCAGATGCCCCTCTACCACCGCCCGTTATATGGATGAGGATTTGGCCTGATGGCATGCAGGCATGAGTACATGCTATTTTAATGTCTTTTATCTGCAGTCTATTTTGAATTTGTTAATTTTATGCGTTTTTATGTGTTTGCTAATCATAAGATTTTCATTGATAGGTTTGCACGAAACAACAATGCATGTACACAGGAGATTTCCAATATGATTAAGTCCAAGCACGACAATCCATAACCGAGCTACATGGTGCACGAAATTGTGATTCATCTTTATTGTTGTATGGAATTAATTCCCCGATAATGGCTCCAAAAACTTGGTGCTCAATATGATGGTGTCTAAAATTTAATTCACAACTTCGCACAACTAACCAGCAAGTGCACTGGGTCGTCCAAGTAATACCTTACGTGAGTAAGGGTCGATCCCACGGAGATTGTTGGTATGAAACAAGCTATGGTCATCTTGTAAATCCCAATCAGGTGGATTCAACTAATTTAAGAGATTATTGGTTTAAATATGATTAATAAAATAAATAGAAAATAAAGATAAAGTTACTCATGAAATCCAATGGTGGGAATTTCGGATAGGTGCATGGAGGTGTTGTGTTCCTTCTGAATATCTGCTTTCCTGTTGCTTTCATGCAATCCTCCTTAATCCTTTCCATGGCAAGCTGTATGTAGGACATCACTGTTGTCAATGGCTACATCCCATCCTCTCAGTGAAAATGGTCCAAATGCTCTGTCACAGCACGACTAATCATCTGTCGGTTCTCAATCAGGTTGGAATAGAATCCAGTGATTCTTTTGCGTCTGTCACTAACGCCCAGCCTTCAGGAGTTTGAAGCTCGTCACAGTCATTCAATCCTGGAATCCTACTCGAAATACCATAGACAAGGTTAGACTTTCCGGATTCCCATGAATGCCGCCATCAATTCTAGCTTATACCACGAAGATTCTGATTAATGAATCCAAGAGATATGCGCCCGGTCTAAGGTAGAACGGAAGTGGTTGTCAGTCACGCGCGTTCATAGGTGAGAATGATGATGAGTGTCACGGATCATCACATTCATCAAGTTGAAGTGCAACAAATATCTTAGAACAGGAATAAATCGAATTGGATAGAAAATAATAGTAATTGCATTAAAACTTGAGGTACAGTAGAGCTCCACACCCTTAATCTATGGTGTGTAGAAACTCCACTGTTGAAAATACATAAGTGATAGAGGTTCAGGCATGGCCGAATGGCCAGCCCCCATGAAGGTCTAAGGACTAGGCGTCCAGAGATGTCTAATACAATAGTAAACTATCCTATTTATACTAGACTAGCTACTAGGGTTTACAGGAGTAAGTAATTGATGCATAAATCCATTTCCAGGGCCCACTTGATGTATGTTTGGGCTGCGCTTGATCTATCCACGAGCTGAGGCTTCTTTTGGAGTTGAACGCCAAGTTGTATCGTGTTTTGGGCGTTCAACTCCGGTTCGTGACGTGCTTCTGGCGTTTGACTCCAGACAGCAACATGGAACTAGCGTTGAGCGCCAGTTTACGTCATCTAATCACGAATAAAGTATGGACTATTATATATTGCTGGAAAGCTCTGGATGTCTACGTTCCAACGCCATTGAGAGCACGCCATTTGGAGTTCTGTAGCTCCAGAAAATTTATTTTGAGTGAAGGGAGGTCAGATTCCAACAGCATCAGCAATCCTTTGTCAGCCTCCTATCAGAGTTTTGCTCAGGTCCCTCAATTTCAGCCAGAAAATTCTTGAAATCATAGAAAAACACACAAACTCATAGTAAAGTCCAGAAATGTGAATTTAGCATAAAAACTAATGAAAACATCTCTAAAAGTAACTAGATCATACTAAAAACTACCTAAAAATAATGCCAAAAAGCATATAAATTATCCGCTCATCACAACACCAAACTTAAATTGTTGCTTGTCCCCAAGCAACTAAAAATCAATTAGGATAAAAAAAAGAGAATATACTATAAATCTCAAAATATCAATGAATATTAATTCTAATTAGATGAGCGGGACTTGTAGCTTTTTGCTTCTGAACAGTTTTGGCATCTCACTTTTTCCTTTGAAGTTTAGAATGATTGGCTTCTATAGGAATTTAGAATTTCAGATAGTGTTATTGATTCTCCTAGTTAAGTATGTTGATTCTTGAACACAACTACTTTTATGAGTCTTTGTCGTGGCCCTAAGCACTTTGTTTTCCAGTATTACCACCGGATACATAAATGCCACAGACACATGACTGGGTGAACCTTTTCAGATTGTGACTCAGCTTTGCTAGAGTCCCGAGTTAGAGGTGTCCAGAGCTCTTAAGCACACTCTTTTTGCCTTGGATCACGACTTTAACCACTCAGTCTCAAGCTTTTCACTTGGACCTTCATGACACAAGCACATGGTTAGGGACAGCTTGATTTAGCCGCTTAGGCCTGGATTTATTTCCTTAGGCCTTCCTATCCATTGATGCTCAAAGCCTTGGATCCTTTTTACCCTTGCCTTTTGGTTTTAAGGGCTATTGGCTTTTTCTGCTTGCTTTTTCTTTTTCTTTCTATTTTTTTCTCAATTTTTTTTCTGCAAGCTTTTGCTTTTTCACTGCTTTTTCTTGCTTTCAAGAATCAATTTTCATGATTTTTCAGATTGTCAATAACATTCTCTTTGTTCATCATTCTTTCAAGAGCCAAAAATTTTAACATTCATAAACAACAAGATCAAAATTATGCACTGTTCAAGCATTCATTCAGAAAACAAAAAGTATTATCACCACATCAATATAATTAAACTAAATTCAAGGATAATTTCAAAATTTATGTACTTCTTGTTCTTTTGAATTAGAAACATTTTTCTTTTAAGAGAGGTGAAGGATTCATGGAATTTATTTATAACTTTAAGACATAGTTACTAAACACTAATGATCATGAAGTAGAGACACAAAACATAGATGACATAATAAGCATAAAAATCGAAAAACAGAAAGATAAGAGCAAGGAGGTTAAGGAATGAGTCCACCTTAGTGAGGGTGGTGTCTTCTTGAAGGACCAATGGTGCTTTTTGAGCTCCTTTATGTCTCTTCCTTGCCTCTGTTGCATGATCCTTAGTGATTTTGGTGCTTTTATCCTTAGTTGCTCCCAATAATTGTATGGAGGAAAATTTATCCCCTGAGGTATCTCAGGGATCTCTTGATTTGCAGTCAAATGTTCTACCACTGAGATATAGACCCTTTAGATGAATCTTTCCATCTCCCAAGACTCAGAGGTGGAAGCTTTTGTCTTCCCTTTTATCCTTTTTTTTTGAGGTTTCTCTGGCCTTATGTGTCATCAATGGTTATGGAAAAACAAAAAGCTATGCTTTTACCACACCAAACTTAAAATATTGCTCGCCCTCGAGCAAGAGAAGAAAGAAAAGAAGAAGAAGATATGGGGGGGAGGGAGAGATGTTTGTGTTTTGGCCATGTAGGGTGGGTTTGGGTGGGAAGGATGGATGGATGTGAGTGGTGAAGAGATGATGGGGAAGAGGGATTAAGGTGATTTGGGGAAGAAGGGAGAAGGTGAGTTGAGGTAGGTGGGGATCCTGTGGGGTCTACAGATCCTGAGGTGTTAAGGATTTACATCCCTGCACCAATTAGGCATGTAAAACGCCTTTGCATACAATTTTGGCGTTTAAACGCCGAGGTGATGCATGTTTTGGGCATTCAACACCCATGTGCAACATGTTTCTGGCGTTGAACACCAATTCCATGCTTGTTTCTGGTGTTCAGCGCCAGCTCTATGCTCTGTTCTGGCGTTGAACGCCAGTAAGTCCTTCCTCTAGGGTGTGATTTTTCTTCTACTGTTTTTAATTCTGTTCTTAATTTTTGTATTTTTTTCGTGACTCCACATGATCATGAACCTAATAAAACACAAAATAACAATAAAATAAAAATAAAATTAGATAAATAAAAATTGGATTGCCTCTCAATAAGCGCTTCTTTAATGTCAATAGCTTGACAGTGAGCTCTCATGGAGCTTCACAGATCTTCAGAGCATTGTTGGGACCTCCCAACACCAAACTTAGAGTTTAAATGTGGGGGTTCAACACCAAACTTAGAGTTTGGTTGTGGCCTTCCAACACCAAACTTAGAGTTTGACTGTGGGGGCTCTATTTGACTCTGTACTGAGAGAAGCTTTTCATGCTTCCTCTCCATGGTTGCAGAGGAAGGTCCTTGAGCTTTAAACACAAGGTAGTCCCCATTCAATCGAAGGACTAATTCTCCTCTGTTAACATCTATCACAGCACCTGTTGTGGCTAGAAAAGGTCTTCCAAGGATGATGCATTCATCCTCTTCCTTCCTAGTGTCTAAGATTATGAAATCAGCAGGGATGTAAAGGCCTTCAACCTTTACTAATACATCCTCTACTAATCCATAAGCTTGTCTTACTGACTTGTCTGCGAATTGTAATGAGAATAAGGCAGGTTGTACCTCAATGATCCCTTGTTTCTCCATTACAGAGAGTGGCATAAGATTTATGCCTGACCCTAGGTCACACAGAGCTTTTTCAAAGGTCATGGTGCCTATGGTATAGGGTATTAAGAATTTCCCAGGATCTTGTTTCTTTTGAGGTAGAGTTTGCTGAACCCATGTATCAAGTTAACTAATGAGCAAGGGAGGTTCACCTTCCCAAGTCTCATTACCAAATAACTTGGCATTCAGCTTCATGATGGCTCCTAGATATTGAGCAACTTACTCTCCAGTTACATCTTCATCCTCTTCAGAGGAAGAATGGTCTTCAGAGCTCATGAATGGTAGAAAGAGGTTTAATGGAATCTCTATGGTCTCTATATGAGCCTCAGATTCCTTTGGGTCCTCAATAGGAAACTCTTTCTTGTTTGAGAGACGTCCCAGGAGGTCTTCCTCACTAGGATTTTTGTCCTTCTCCTCCCTTGTGCATTCGGCCATATTGATTACATCAATGGCCTTGCACTCTCCTTTTGGATTCTCTTCTGTATTGCTTGGGAGAATACTGGGAGGAGTTTCAATGATTTTCTTACTCAGCTGGCCCACTTGTGCCTCCAAATTTCTAATGGAGGATCTTGTTTCATTCATGAAACTTAAAGTGGCCTTAGACAGATCAGAGACTATGTTTGATAAGTTAGAGGGGCTCTGTTCAGAATTCTCTATCTGTTGCTGAGAAGATGATGAAAAAGGCTTGTTATTGCTTAGCCTATTTCTTCCACCATTATTAAAGCCTTGTTGAAGCTTTTGTTGATCCTTCCATGAGAAATTTGGATGATTTCTCCATGATGAATTATAGGTGTTTCCATAAGGTTCACCCATGTAATTAACCTCTGCCATTGCAGGGTTCTCAGGATCATAAGCTTCTTCAGAAGCTACTTCTTTAGTATTGTTGGATGCATTTTGCCATCCATTCAGACTTTGAGAGATCATGTTGACTTGCTGAGTCAACACTTTGTTCTGAGCCAATATGGCATTCAGAGCATCAATCTCAAGAACTCCCTTCCTCTGAGGCATCCCATTATTCACGGAATTCCTCTCAGAAGTGTACATGAATTGGTTATTTGCAACCATGTCAATAAGTTCTTGAGCTTCTGCAGGCATTTTCTTTAAGTGAATGGATCCACCTGCAGAATGGTCCATTGACATTTTAGAGAACTCAGACAGACCATAATAGAATATATCTAATATGGTCCATTCTGAAAATATGTCACAAGGACACTTTTTGGTCATCTGCTTGTATCTTTCCCAAGCTTCATAGAGGGATTCACCATCTTTTTGCTTGAAGGTTTGAACATCCACTCTAAGCTTGCTCAACTTGTGAGGAGGAAAGAATTTATCCAAGAAGGTAGTGACCAGCTTATCCCAAGAGTCCAGGCTATCTTTAGGTTGTGAGTCCAACCATGTTCTAGCTCTGTCTCTTACAGCAAAAAGGAAAAGCATGAGCCTGTAGACTTCAGGATCTACTCTATTCATCTTTACAGTCTCACAAATCTGCAAGAACTCAGTTAAAAACTGGTAAGGATCTTCAGATGGAAGTCCATGAAACTTGCAGTTCTGTTGCATTAGAGCAACTAATTGAGGTTTCAGCTCAAAATTGTTTGCTCCAATAGCCGGAATGGAGATGCTTCTTCCATCAAATGTGAAAGTTGGTTTAGTGAAATCACCAAGCATCCTCCTTGCATTATTGTTGTTGGGTTCGGCTGCCATCTCCTTTTCTTGTTCGAAAATTTCAGAAAGGTTGTCTCTGGATTGTTGTAATTTAGCTTCTCTTAATTTCCTCTTCAGAGTCCTTTCAGGTTCAGGATCAACTTCAGCATGAGTGCCTTTTTCCTTGTTCCTGCTTATATAGGGAAGAAGAGAACAAGAAAAGAGAGAGGAATCCTCTATGTCACAATATAGAGATTCCTTTATGTTAGTAGAGAAAGAAAGGGAATAGGAGTGAAGAAGAATGAATAGGTAGGGGTAGTGATTTGAGATGAAGAGAGGTGAAGAGAAGTGTTAGTAAATAAATAAATAAATAGAAGAAGGGGAGAGGGAAGAAATTTCGAAAATAAATTTGAAAAGAAGTTAAATGATTTTCGAAAATAAAAGATAAGATAGAATTAAAATTAAAACAACTAATTAATTAAAAAGAATTTTTGAAAAAGGGATGAGATATTTTCGAAAATTAGAGAGGAAAGAGTAGTTAGGTGGTTTTGAAAAAGATAAGAAACAAACAAAAAGTCAAATAGTTAGTTGAAAAAGATATTAAAGTCAAATTTGAAAAGATAAGAAGATAAGTAGTTAGATAAGATATTTGAAATTAAATTTTTGAAAAAGATATGATATAAAAGATAAGATAAGATAGATTTAATTTTTAAAATTAAAATTAATTACTTAACTAACAAGAAATTAAAAGATAAGATTCTAGAATTTAAAGATTGAACCTTTCTTAACAAGAAAGTAACAAACTTCAAATTTTTGAATCAATCATATTAATTGTTAGCATAATTTTCGAAAATTATGAAATAAAGTTAAGAAAAAGAGATTTTGAAAAATAATTTTCAAAATTTTCGAAAAATAGAAAAAATGAAAAAGATATGATTTTTGAAAAAGATTTGAAAAGATAGGATTTTTAAAATTGAAAAGTTGACTTGACTTGTAAGAAACAACTAATTTTTAAAAATTTATGACCAAGTCAACCCAAAATTTCGAAATTTGGAGGGAAATAAGGAAAAGATATTTTTTTTATTTTTGAATTTTTAATGAGGAGAGAGAAAAACATAAACATGACCCAAAACATGAAATTTTTGGACCAAAACACATGATGCATGCAAGAACACTATGAATGTCAAGATGAACACCAAGAACACTTTGAAGATCATGATGAACATCAAGAACATAATTTTGAACAATTTTTTGATGCAAAGAAAATATGCAAGAAACCAAACTTAGAAATCTTTAATGCATGGACTCTAACAAACGAAAAATGCATATGAAAAACAACAAACAACACAAAACAAGAAAACATCAAGATCAAACTATGGTATGAAGTTGTTGGTATGAAGCAAGCTATGGTCATCTTGTAAATCTCAGTCAGGCGGATTCAACTAATTTAAGAGATTATTGGTTTAAATATGATTAATAAAATAAATAGAAAATAAAAATAAAGTTACTTATGAAATCCAATGGTGGGAATTTCGGATAGGTGCATGGAGGTGTTATGTTCCTTCTGAATCTCTACTTTCCTGCTGCTTTCATCCAATCCTCCTTAATCCTTTCCATGGCAAGCTGTATGTAGGGCATCACTGTTGTCATTGGCTACATCTCATCCTCTCAGTGAAAATGGTCCAAATGCTCTGTCACAGCACGACTAATCATCTGTCGGTTCTCAATCAGGTTGGAATAGAATCCAGTGATTCTTTTGCGTCTGTCACTAACGCCCAGCCTTCAGAAGTTTGAAGCTCGTCACAGTCATTCAATCCTAGAATCCTACTCGGAATACCACAGACAAGGTTAGACTTTCCGGATTCCCATGAATGCCGCCATCAATTCTAGCTTATACCATGAAGATTCTGATAAATGAATCCAAGAGATATGCGCCCGGTCTAAGGTAGAACGGAAGTGGTTGTCAGTCACACGCGTTCATAGGTGAGAATGATGATGAGTGTCACAGGTCATCACATTCATCAAGTTGAAGTGCAACGAATATCTTAGAACAGGAATAACTCGAATTGGATAGAAAATAATAGTAATTGCATTAAAACTTGAGGTACAGCAGAGCTCCACACCCTTAATCTATGGTGTGTAGAAACTCCACTGTTGAAAATACATAAGTGATAGAGGTTCAGGCATGGCCGAATGGCCAGCCCCCATGAAGGTCTAAGGACTAGGCGTCCAAAGATGTCTAATACAATAGTAAACTATCCTATTTATACTAGACTAGCTACTAGGGTTTACAAGAGTAAGTAATTGATGCATAAATCCATTTTCAGGGCCCACTTGGTGTATGCTTGGGCTGAGCTTGATCTATCCACGAGCTGAGGCTTCTTTTGCAGTTGAACGCCAAGTTGTATCATGTTTTGGGCGTTCAACTTCGGTTCGTGACGTGTTTCTGGTGTTTGACTCCAGACAGCAACATGGAACTGGCGTTGAGCGCCAGTTTACGTCATCTAATCACGAATAAAGTATGGACTATTATATATTTCTGGAAAGCTTTGGATGTCTACTTTCCAAAGCCGTTAAGAGCATGCCATTTGGAGTTCTGTAGCTCCAGAAAATCCATTTTGAGTGCTGGGAGGTCAGATTCCAACAGCATCAGCAGTCCTTTGTCAGCCTCCTATCAGAGTTTTGCTCAGGTCCCTCAATTTCAGCCAGAAAATACCTGAAATCATAGAAAAATACACAAACTCATAGTAAAGTCTAGAAATGTGAATTTAGCATAAAAACTAATGAAAACATCCCTAAAAGTAACTAGATCATACTAAAAACTACCTAAAAATAATGCCAAAAAGCGTATAAATTATCTGCTCATCACTACACAAAGATCCCTGTTGAGACCAGAGAGCGATGATTTTAGAAGTGGGCAGTAAAAATCCAATGTTGTTGAATGATGAGCGGATATTTTGTACACTTTTTGACATCATTTTCATATAGTTTTTAGTATGTTTTATCTAAGTTTTATTATATTTTCATAGGTTTTAGTGTAAAATTCACATTTTTGGATTCTACTGTGAGTTTGTGTGTTTTTATGCAATTTCAAGTATTTTCTGGCTGAAATTGAGGAGCTGGAGCAAAAGTCTGATTTAGAGGCAAAGAAAGTGCTGCAGATGCTGTCAGGATCTGATCTTCTTGCACTCGGAAGAGCTTTTCTGGAGCTACAGAAGTCAAAATGGAGCGTTCTTAACAAGTATGGAATGCTAACATCCAAAGCATTCCAGAAATTTATAATAGTCCAAAGTTTGCTTCAGAATTGAAGGCCCAAAACTGGCGTTCAACGCCAGCCATCTGCCCTATTCTGGTGTTCAACACCCAAGGGAGCAGAGACCAGCGTCCAACACCCAAAAATGACCCCTAGCCAGCGTTCAACACCCTAGAGGCCTCCTAGCACGTGTCTTACTCTTTTGCTCAGCCCAAATACTCACCAAGTGGGCCCTGGAGGTGGATTTTCACACTAAAAGACGGTTTTACCCTTTTTATGTAATCCTTAGTCATTAGATTAGTATAAATATAACAAGGCTCTCATTGTTAGAGAGGTTCCTTGCCCACTTTCATGTTTCACATTGTATTTTCTATCAGCATGAGTCACTAAACCTCTTACGTTGAAGCTAGGAGCTCTGCTAAGTTTTATGGATTAATAAAAGTACTACTATTTTATTTCCAATTCGTGTTTGATTATCTATTCTAAGATGTATCTTCGTTCTTCATCCTTATGAATGCGTTGAACCAGAACAAGGTTATCTCATTCTACATGGGTTCAGAGTGCGTCTTTCATCAGACAACAAAGAACCACTAGCTTGATCATACATCTCTTAGACAGCTAATCCACGACTTCGTTGGAAACTTCTCGAGACATCAGTTCAGCCGAGGTATGGGGAAATTACAGTCTTTGTGGTAAAGGCTAGAACCCAAGGCGCAGCATTCTCTGATCCAGAAGATTCGACCTTGTCTGTGGCATTTTGAGTAGGATCATCAAAGGGAATAAACTGCAGGAGCTTCACCCTCAATCAGGCTGGATCCACACTAAACCTGGGGTTCAACACTGGAGGAAGATTGGCGGATGCTCAAACCAGCGTTGATCACATACAGCCTACCATAGAAGAAATCATTCACAGTTGGAGTAGACAGTAAGACCAAATTGATCCAGGGGAACAAAGCATCTCCTAGGCCTTAACCATCCTCTTATTACTAGTTATAATCAAACATAGTAATTCCATTTTATTTTACTTTTATGCATTCCAACAAACAAGCAACTTTTCTATCCGCTTGACTAAGATCTACAAGATAACGACTGCTTGATTCAAGCCGACAATCCTCGTGGGATCGACCTTGACTCGCTCAGGTATTACTTGGACGACTCATTACACTTGTTAATTCAGTTGTACGAAGTGTGGGAATTTGTGCACCAAGTTTTTGGGCCGTTGCTGGGGATTGTTCGAGTTGAATAAACTAACGGATTATCTTGTTGCTTAGATTAGGTATTGTTTTTTATTTTGTTTGAGTCTTTTATTTTCTTCTTTTTTTTCAAAAAATTCAAATAAATTTTCAAAAACCTTTTGTTTATTAATCTTTTTTTTTTGTCTGAGTCTTTTGTTTGTGTTCTTTGTGAATTTTCGAATTTCTTGAGTCTTCTTTTTAAAAATTTTCAAAAATAGTGTCTTTTGTTTGAGTCTAGTGTCAAATTTTAAATTTGGTGTCCTTTGTGTATTCTTGTTTCCTTTGAATTTTTCGAATTTTGTTCTTGGTGTTCATCTTGATCTTCAAGTTGTTCTTGGCTTTCTTCTTGTTTGGATCTTAACATTTTTAAGTTTGGTGTCTTTTTGTGTTTTTCTTTACAATTTTCAAAAATTTAGTGTTTTAGATCTAAAAATTTTTAAGTTTGGTGTCTTTTAGTTGTTTTTCTCTTTCTTCATTAATTTCAAAAAATCAAAAAAAAAATATTTTCTATCTTATCTTTCTTTTAAATTTCAATTTCAAATCTTTTTCAAATATTTTTTTTATATCTTTTTCATATCTTTATTTTATCTTTATCTTTAACCATAATTTTCAAAAATCACACATAATTAATTTCAAAAATTTCTAAATTTGGTGTTTTCTTGTTAGTTAAGTCAAGATTCAAATTTTAAATTCATATCTTTTTAAAATATTTTCAAATCTTTTCTTTTAATTTTGATTCTATCTTATCTTAACTTTCTTTTAAAATTTAACTTTCAAATCTTTTTAAATTTAAAACTATCTTTTCAAAGTTGATTTCAAAATCTTATCTTTCTTAACTTCTTTTTCAATCCTTTATCTTATCTTATTTCAAAATTCAATTTTCAAAATCAAATCTTTTTAATTTAAAACTTATCTTTCTTAACTTCCTTATCTTATCTTTCTTACCTAACTTATCTTATTTTGTTGACTTTTTCAAAATTTAAAATCAAATCTTTTTCAAAATCAGATTTCAATTCTTATCTCTCTTTTAAATCTTTTTCAAATCTTTTCAATTTCTACCTTATCTTTTCTAATTTTAAAATCAAATCTTTTTCTAATCATTTATCTTATCTTGTTTTCAAATCTTTCTTAATTAGTTACTTGTTTTCTTTTTCTTCTTTTTCAAAACTTCCTAACTAATTCTTCTTTCCTATTTTTGAAAATATCTTCTCTCCTTCTCTCTCTTCTTTTTCGAAAAACATATATTTAATTTTCAAATCTTTTTAATTAATTAGTCATCTTAATTCTTAATTAGTTACTTATCTCTTTTCTTTTAATTTTCAAATTCTCTCTCCCTTCTTTATGCGAATTCTTCTTCTCTCTTCTCCATCTTCATTCTTCTTTCTTCTTCACATCTCACAGGGAGTCCTCTGTTCTTGAACAATGTGCTCCCATTCTTCTTCCTTTTTGTTTACCATTTCTTGTTTATGAGTAGGAATAGGGATAAAGAACCCCTCTTTAATCTTGATCTTGAGCCTGAGAAAACTCTAAGGAGGTGCCTTAGTGCACAACACTCCGGAGGAAATCTCACAGAGATATTCGAACAAGAGACAAGAAATACAGACATGGCAAATAATGCTAATGGTGGAGGAGAACAAAGAAAGGTTCTTGGAGCCTATACTGCACCCAATTCAGACTTTTATGGGCACAGCATATCAATTCCTGCCATCAGTGCTAACAACTTTGAGCTAAAACTTCAACTGGTTACCTTAGTTCAACAGAACTGCCAGTACTATGGACATCCACAAGAAGATCCAAATAAATTCATATCTGACTTCTTGCATAGATGTGACACAATCAAGACCAATGGAGTAAGTCCCGAGGTCTATAAATTCATGCTCTTTTCTTTTGCTGTAAAAGACAGAGCTAGAGTGTGGTTAGATTCGCAACCTAAAGAGAGTTTTAACACATGGGAGAAGGTGGTCAATGCATTCTTGACCAAGTTCGTTCCACCTTAAAAGTTGAGCAAACTTAGAGTGGAAGTTCAAACCTTTAGACAAAAAGATGGTAAATCCCTTTGTGAAGCTTGGGAGAGGTACAAGCAACTTATTAGAAGATGCCCTCCCAACATGATATCAGATTGGACCACATTAGACATATTCTATGATGGCCTTTCTGAGATATCCAAGATGTCACTGGATAACTCTGCTGGTGGATCACTGAAGAGAGGAACTTTTGCGTGGTCTAGAATTCAGAATAAATTTCCGTTGCAAGTATAGCTTCTAAACCAACAAAAGTCCTTTCTTACAAACGTTTTGGTTGTCACAAGTAACAAACCCCTAAATAAATTGATAATTGAAGTATTTGAATCTCAGGTCGTCTTCTCAAGGAATTGCAGGGAGGTATGTTCTTATTATTGGTTATGAGTTTTGTAAATTGGGGATTTTGAAAGTAAGGAAGAAGTATGTTAAATGACAAGTAAAATTAAAATAGTAATAATAAAATAAACTTTTGGCAAGGTATTAGAACTGGAAGTCCTATCCTTATCAATTGTGATGAGAATTGGATTTTAATCCCACTTAGTTAACCTTTACTACAGCAAAGGAAAGTCAAGTGGAATAATTAGTTTGATCCTCAAGTCCTAGTCAATCCCTGTGGGAAGACTAGCTTTAAAGCGATCTGCCAATTTCAACCACTGCTTTATTTGATAACTCAAGCGTCACCAATTACTTAACTAGAGCCAAAAGGGAAAATTCTAAATTAAATTGAAGACATCATAAATAGAATAAAGTAAGCATAAATCTGAAATACCTCAATTGCATTAATAAAAGCAGTCAAATCTAACATGGAAAAGTTCATAAGCCAATTGGGCAATATAAGTCAAATACAAATAAAAGCATTAGAGTATCTAAAAGTGGAAGAAAAATATAAAGTAAAAAGAATATGAACCTGTGATGAAAAAGAAATAAATCCTAATTTCTAAAAATCCTAATCCTAAATCCTAAGAGAGAGGAGAGAGCCTCTCTCTCTAAAAACTACATCTAAATTATGAAAAGTGTGAATTATGAGTCTCCTTTTATTCTTTCACTTTGTAGCCTTTAATCTGTGTTTTCTGGGCTTAAAATTGGGCCTGAAATAGCCCAGAATTCGCTGGTTATGAAATCGGCCACGCTGATTTTTGCAGATGCAATGCATCCGCGTGAAGTGCGCGTTCGCGTCGCCTACCTGTACGGCCATTATAGTAAATTATATATCAAATCGAAGCCCCGGACGTTAACTTTCTAACGAAACTAAAACCGCATCGTTTGGACCTCTGTAGCTCAAGTTATGACCATTTGAGTGCGAAGAGGTCAGGCTGACAGCTTAGCAATTTCTTCAACTTCTTGTATTCCTTCAACTTTTGCATGCTTCCTTTCCATCCTCTAAGCCATTCCTACCCTGTAATCTCTGAAATCACTTAACACACATATCAAGGCATCGAATGGTAATAAGAGAGGATTAAACATAGCAAAATTAAGACCAAAGAAGCATGTTTTCAATTATAGCACAAAATCAGGAAGGAGAATGTAAAACCATGCAAATCATATGAATAAGTGGGCAAAGGCTTGATAAAAACCACTCAATTGAGCACAAGATAACCATAAAATAGTGGTTTATCAACCTCCCCACACTTAAACATTAGCATGTCCTCATACTAAGCTCAAGAGAAGCTATAAAAAAGTGAAGAGGAATGATAGAATGTAAGAAATGCAACCTATCTATATGAATGCAACTACATGCAAAATATTTCTACCTACTTGGTTAAAAAGTAAATAAATTCTCCAAGACAAACATGAATTAAATTCCACTAATTCAAATCATACAGTAAAAGACAAGTAAACTTGTAAGAAGATAGCTTATGAAAGCAGGGAACACAGAATCAAGCATTGAACCCTCACTGATAGTGTATATGCACTCTAATCTCTCAAGTGTCTAGGGTCAATCACTCTATTCTTCTCTAATCATGCTTTCTAAAACTTTGTTCTTCACCTAACCAATCAACTAATGTTTAATGTACCAATGCAAACATCATGAGGTCTTTTCAAGGTTGTAATGGGGCCAAGGCAAGGGTGAGGATATATGTATGGCTAAGTGAGCTATAAATTGAATCTTTGAGTAACCTGGGCTATCACCTAACTTACATACATTCTATGTAACTTCTAAAATCATGCCTAGCTACCCATAATTCCCACTTTTGTATCACATACTCATGTATCAACTTTTCTTTTAATTTGTGTCACATATGCATTATCTTTTATTAACTTAACATTGGGGTAATATTGTCCCTTTTTTTATTTATTTATATTATATATTTTTTTCTTTTTTTCTCTTTTTTTATAGAGACATAAAAACTAAAATAACATATCAATGCATATGGAATTTTTAATTTTCTGTTTTACATGAGTAGATACCCAAATTTCCCAATATTCAGAATTAGAAACATGATGCATTCCCTTATTAACCCATGTTCCCATAGTTTTTCCACACTTAGTTGATGCACAACCTCTATCTTAAGCTAACCAAAGATTCAATTGGGATATTTAATTTATTTTTCTGCTTAAGGCTAGTGGTGTGGTTATAGAACAGAAGGGGATTAAAAAGCTCAAAGTGGCTAACAAGGGTGACATAAAAGGGTAGGCTTATTTGGGATAAGTGAGCAAAAACAAGTAATGGCCTCAATCATATGCAAGCATGTAAATACACTAAATAGTGGACATATAGATTGGAACAAAGCAAAGATTGCAATTATAGAGAAGAAAACACACAAGAATAAAATATTATGGTTAAATAATGTAACCATGCAATTAAGCTCAAAATCTCACGTTGTGTGTTCTTTACCTCAAAAACCATGTTCCAATTTACAATCTTCAAACAAATTTAACATATAGAAAATTTTAATTTTAATTTTTTTAATTTAAAGTAGTGAAATTTTTCAAAAATAGGGTCTTAAAAAGAAACTTATTATTTTTCAACCAAGTAGGACTTAAATGCAAACAATCAACTACACATGCAATCTATTATGCTATGCAACAATGAACATGCAAAGAAGATAGACTATTGGTGTTGAGAAGAGAATACTAACCCGTGGAGATCGGTATCGACCTCCCCACACTTAAAGATTGCACCGTCCTCGGTGCATGCTGAGATGTGCAGGTGGACGGGTTGCTCCAACTGATGCTTTTCTCCAAAGATTGTGCGGTAGACTTGTTCATTGTTCCAGTTAGAAACTCGTCTTTTTCCCTCTTGGTGGCCAGCCTGAAAGAAAAGAAAAAAGAAGAAAAAGTAACCCAGAAATAAAGATAAGAAAATAAATAAGGTCTGGGTGGGTTAATGCCAAATAGTGAAGGTCTCAATTATATGGTAGCTACAACATGCAAGTGAAAAAATAATGGAAGCACATGGCATGTCAACTAAATAGCAACAAGTTAAGAAGCACCTAAAATAATGCAGGAGATATGCAACAGATGAGTAAAAAGATTGTAACACCAATGTAAAACAGCAAATATAGAAAAGAAAGGGAGAAGAAGAGAAAGAAGAGAGTAAAGAGAGAAGAAGAAAAAGAATGAATAAGACGAAGAGTGGAGATAATAGAAGAAAGTAAAGGAGGAAGAAGAAAGAATTAAGAAAGGGGAAAGAAAAAGATTTAAATTTGGGGAAAAAAAGATAAGATATTTTGCTGTGTTGGATAAGCTGTGCGGCGCAGGCGATGCGAGCGCGTGAGTGACGCGTTCGCGCGGATAGCGCTTCCATTGAACCTGTGATGAAGAAGAAATAAATCCTAATTTCTAAAAATCCTTATTCTAAATCCTAAGAGAGAGGAGAGAGCCTCTCTTTCTAAAAACTATATCTAAATTATGAAAAGTGTGAATTATGAGTCTTCTTTCATTCCTCCACTTTGCAGCTCTTAATTTGTGTTTTCTGGGCTTAAAACTGGGCCGGAAATAGCCCAGAATTCGCTGGTTATGAAATCTGTCACGCTGAAGGAGAAGCTTATGATCCTGAGCAACCCATGATGGAGGAGGTGAATTACATGCAAGAACCCTATGGAAACACCTACAATCCTTCATGGAGGAACCATCCTAACCTTTCATGGAGGGATCAACAGAAGCCTCAGCAAGTCTTCAACAACAATCAACGTGAAAGGAACCAGAATAGGTTCAACAACAGGCCACCATTTCAATCTTCCCAAGGGAATATGGACATCCCTAAATAGAGCCTTTCTGACTTAGTCACTATAGTCTCCAACCCCTTTAAGACCATTTATAGTTTCATTACTGAAACAAGGTCTTCCATCAAAAATTTAGAGGTACCAGTTGGTCAAATGAGCAAGAGAATCCCTGAGACTCCTCCTGAAACTCTTCTTAGTAATACTGAAGTTAACCCAAGGGAAGAGTGCAAGGCCATCACCATAGAGGTGGAGGCCGAAACTGAGGAGAAAAGGGAGGAGTTGAATGCCAGTAAGGAAGCCCTTTCTGGGCATTCAACGCCCCAAGACATGTCATTCCTGGCATTGAACACCAGAAAGATACCACCCACTGGGCGTTCAACGCCCAACCATACATCATTACTAGCGTTGAACGCTATGAAAGAAGGCCCTCCTGGGCGTTCAACGCCCAAACCAACAGAGAAGCTGGCATTGAACGCCAGTAAGGAAGACCTCACTGGGTGTTCAATGCATACTAAGGATGTCCATACCCAAGAACTCAAGGAAACTAAGGCTCATGTAGAGACCATAAAGGTTCCACTGAATGCACTCTTGCAGTGCATGATTTCTGATGAATACTCATCCTCTGATGAGGATGAGGAAACTAGGGAAGAGTAGGTTGCTCGGTACCTAGGAGTTCTGATGAAGCTGAATGCCAAGTTATTTGGCACAGAGACATTGGAAGAAGAACCTCCAGTGCTCACCAAATAACTCAATACCTTGGTACAGCAGAAGCTACCTCAGAAGCTTCTGGATCTCGGACGCTTCCTAATTCCTTGAACCATAGGCACCATGACCTTTGTGTAATACCCGGTCTAACCGAAATTAATTAAATAATGAGTTAAGTAGGAGCGAATATGGTTGGAAGATTTGGCAATTGGAATTTGATGATTTAAATATGATATTTGGATTCAGTGAATTTTTCCGAGTCGGAAGACATAGTTTTCTGCGTAAAAGTGCACAGTGGAATTTTGACCGGTAGTACTGGCTGAGACCTGTCTGGTACTACAGCTGAGAAAATTGATTATGAGTAAATAAGATTAAGAAATGAGGAATTATAATTAGGGGAGGTAGAAATATTTGAAGTGCGATTTAGAGCGCTAATCTTAAAGGTTTTGGTCCAAAATTGGACCAACGGACAAAAATAAGTGAACTGGGCCTAAGTGGACCCAAGACCCAACATATATAAACATTAGTTATGAGCATTTCAGCTCATTTTACCCTAAAAAGAGAGGTTGGGGCGCTGAGTTGAGAAGAGAGAAGAGAAGAGAGAAAACCTAACTCTCTTTGATCTTCAAACCACCATAACTTGAGCTACGGAGCTCCGATTGACAAGCCGTTTGCGGCCACGCGTCGCTCTTCTCATCCTCTACATTTCTATCTAAGTTTTGTGGTGAGTATTCCATTCATCTCTGCCCAGTTTTCGAATTTCCCCACTGTTACACGTTTTTGGGAAGTTAGTGTTGAAATCTTGTGATTTTGGGTGTTTAGGGATACTTCAACATGGATTCTAAGTGGGTTCTATCCCTACTTCATATGGGCTGAGGTAAGAAGTGCTCAAACCCTTGTGATTTATCATCTTTATGAGCCCTAGGTTGATGTATGTATGTGATATTGGTTATGTTAGTGTATTTGGTGATTTTGATGCACAATTGGGAGGTTGGTATTGCTTGTGGAGCTTGGTGAGGCTTGGAGCTAAGGGTTGGTGGAGACTTCCATAGAAGAGGCTCAATTGATTTGGCTACAAGAGGTACGGTTTAAGTTTCATTTAAGTACCGTGTGGTGTGATGAGAATTCCTAGGCTAGATGCCCCTAGGATTAAGTTTGGATTGTGTAAATGGTTGATGCTAATATGCATAGTTGGTATGTAATGTGAATTGATGATTGGGTTGAGAACTGTGTGGCCTTGTATGCTTGGTGTATTGAAAAATTGATGTATTGGGTAATGAGTATTAATTTGTGGTTTATGCATTTAAATTGTGAAATTGGGCCAGAGGCCGTAAATTTTGGGCCGGAGGCCGGAAAGAGGTAAGGGAGGTAAGTTGACGTGTGCATTGTATGATGACACAAGCGATTGGATGAATTTCATATAATGAATATGCGAATGATTGGGTTGATTGTTGAATAATAAGGTTTGAGGAGTTGAGGGGTGAAATTATGTAGATGAAGTATGTTTGGTTTTGGGTTAAGAAATATTATGTGGTCATATATGTGATTATGATTATTGATGTCTTGATGGTATGATGATGCATGAGAGGTATATATATTGTGATATATGCTTGAGGAATGATTAATGTTGATTTGTGGGTGAAACCACGTGATAGTGATTATGATATTGATTATGTATAATGATGGTTGATTGGAAATAGTATTGTGGGAAATTGAGATGAGGAAGGATGTATGACATGTTGATATGTTTGTAATTTAGCCAATTGCTTGAAATGGGTAAAGATGGTTATATGATGGTTTTGTGATTCGTGGTAAAGTGTTAATGTATGAGTTGAGGAGGCTTGATGTTGATTTTGGTATATTTTGATTGGTTTCAAAAAGGGTTGAAATTGGCATGTCTTGGTTGATTTTGAAAAGAGTTGAAAATGGCTTGTTTTGAAAATGGCACTTTGTAGTTTTATATGAAAATATGGTTTTTGGGCATACTTTGATGGGACATAACTTGGACTACGGATCTTTGTTTTGTGCCAAATCTGTTTAGAAATGAAATTGGATCCGGGATGTCCATGCCGTTCGAAGAACGGGTGAAAAACGATTTAAAATGAGGAAGTTATGTCCGTCGGAAGATTGGGGGTTGAAGCTGTGAATTCTGCAGTTTTTAACTTAGAAAATTTTTAGCAGAATAACCCCTTGCGCGTGTGCGCACTTGGCGCGTACGCGCCGATCTTCCAGAAAACGCCATCCACGCGTGCGCGTGATGTGCGCGGGCGCGCCGATAGTGCTGCACCCAATGCCCAGCCATTTTCCAGAGAGTTGTGCCAGAACTGTGCCAGCTTTGTGCCTGGGGCACGAGAGTATCCACGCGTACGCGTGGTTGACGCGTGCGCGTCGATTTGGCAACTTTTTAATCCACGCGTTAGCGTGCATGACGCTTGCGCGTCGATGAGTTTTTAAGGACATCCACGCGTGCGCGTGGAGTACGCGTACGCGTGGCATTGTTTTCATGCCAAAGTTGATATTTGAGTTTTAAAAGCCAAATCTCATACTTCTAAGCCTCCGATCTCACCACTTATATCCTAAATCATTATGATATGCCTAGCTATTAAAAAAGGGCTAGTGAATGAGGTAACTTGCGAGTGAAGTAAGGGGAAAATGAATAATCAATGAGGATCATTGATGATTATGTGAGATGTGGAGGATGGTGGTGGAAGTGCTGGTGATGCCATTGGCTGAAGGGCCGTAATTGTTTATGAATTGGCTGGTTCTGGATTGAACTGTGAGCCGGAATAGCTGTGTATGCTATGAATATTGGCTGGTTCTGGATTGAACCGTGAGCCGGAATAGCTGTGTATGCTATGAATATTGGCTGGTTATGGATTTAACCGTGAGCCGGATGGCTGATATGGATGTTGATCCATGGATGAGAATTCATGCATGTTTATGCTGAATTATTGATAATTGTGATTTGCACTTCCACTATCTGAGATGCGAGTTTCCCTGGGTAGTAGCAGTGGCTAGTCCACTTGCTCCGGGTATGAGACGAAAAATGATGTTTATGATAAATGAGTTAATTATGGAATTTTGAATGAGTGTATTTGTGATACCTGGGTAGTAGTAAGGGTTGTGGTTCGTCCCACTTGCTCCAGGTTAATGTTTGAGATTTGATAACAATGAGGATTGATAATATGAATTGAGATTGAATGAATATATGCTTAAGATACCTGGGTAGTAGCAAGGGTTGTGGTTCGTCCCGCTTGCTCCGGGTTAATGCTTGAGATACCTGGGCAGTAGCAAGGGTTGTGGTTCGTCCCACTTGCTCCAGGTCAGAGATTGTGACGCCTGGGTAGTAGCGGTAGTAGTGGTGAATCCACTCGCTCCAGGTTGAGCTGTTAAACACCCGCCTGGGTAGTAGCCGCAGTAGTGGTTGTTCCACTGGCTCTGGGCTGAGCGGGTAGTAGCAAGGGGGTTGTAGCTCAAACCTACTTGCTCCGCAAGGGGTGTTTCTGTCCATGGTTAGCTACCAGGACGTGTCGGGTTGGCTATATAACCGACAGATGATATCATCAGCCATAGGGCAGGCATACATCATTTGCATATGTTTGAATTGTTTGGGTTTGCCTATTTGTTTTGGATTTCTATATCATATATGCTATGTTACCTGATTATATGCTACTTGTTCTACTTGTACCTTATTTGTGTATTACTTGTCTGTATTGCTTGTGTTTGTACAACTGAGAGATCCCTCATGATGGTGTTGGTGGATGTTGGGGGCTGTTCTTGATGAGATGAATTGATAATGCGACTGCATAATGATGCTGATTTTTGAATGAGATCATTTGAGCCCCCTGGGTAGACGCAGTGATGTGATTTCACTAGCTCCAGGCGAGGGTATGATGTATTGATATAGAGTGCTGAGGCAGAACAACTGGTGATGGTTTTGCTTATGATTCTGAGTTTGATTTGTGGAATAATCAGAAAGTTGGGAAACATGTGTAACATGAACTAGATTTAGTATCCCCTTACGTCAGATGCCTATTTATGGATTAGTGAGAATCTAGACTGGATATTTGGTGAAAAGGAGTTTAGGATGCTTAGTGAGTTTTTATTGCAGTGCATTGTCTTTATTTGGCACTTTTACCGTACTGGGAACCCATGGGCCCGGGGTTCTCATTCCGTATATATCTCTTGTTTTTCAGATACAGGTCCAGGTGCTCAGAAGTGAGCTGTGGTTCGTCTGAGAGCCGGCGAAGATCTTTATTTTCTCTACTTTGTGTTTTGCTTAGAATCTCTCCATCTTTGTTTTGAAGATATTATATTATGTGTTGAACTCTTTTGGAACTTGCCTATAGAGGCTCTTATGTTTCCTTTGGGAGAGATTAGGATATACTGTTGTCAACTACTTTCATACTGTACCCTAGCCGGCCTAAACTTCGCGGGTCGCGACTAGTGGCTATTACTTATGTTATATATATCTATCTGTTATCTATCTCTTAATCTCCTTTATGCCTTGTTCGTTTATCGCTTTCGGCTTCACAGTTTAACTTTTCGATGTCGAAACGTGAGTGATACGTCTTCGCGATTTTATTTCTACTCTTTTCAGGCTTCTCGATTAATACTCCTTTCGAAATTAACTATATTTATATATTAAAAATCCACATGAGAGTCGTACCACCGTAATATCATTGACTTATGACTCGAGCATAAGGATTTGAATATTAGGGTGTTACACTTTGAGAAGGCTCTGTGTGACCTAGGGTCAAGTATAAACCTCATGCCACTCTTTGTAATGGAGAAGCTGAGAATCTTTGAGGTACAAGCTACAAATATCTCACTAGAGATGGTAGACAGATCAATGAAGAAAATATATAGTTTAGTAGAGGATGTCTTGGTAAAGGTTGAAGACCTTTACATCCCTGCAAACTTCATAATCTTAGATATTGGGGAATATGAGAATGAATCCATCATCCTTGGAAGACCTTTTCTAGCCAGTGCCAATGCTATCATTGATGTAGCTAAGGGAGAACTAATTCTACAATTAGCGGAGGAACACATCTTGTTCAAGATGCCTCACCCCAACTCTCCCTCTGAGAAAAGAGAGATAATAGTGCAACACTTAGTGTTCCAATCATCTCTTTCAGTGCAGAGCTTTACGAAGGCCCTAAACATCAATTCTACGTTTGGTGTTGGGCAACCATCAACAAGCACTGAGAACAAAGGTACCAAGAAGAAAGTACCTAAAGGCTGTAGGGACAAGAAAGTCCCCACTGAAAGCCTCTGACCTGGCATGAGAGTTGTCTTCACTATGAAACCAGTCATATGGTGCACGAAATTGTGATCATCACAATGGTGGCAATAGACTTGGTTCTCTTAAACGTGAATCACACTTCGTCACAACTCCGCACAACTAACCAGCAAGTGCACTGGGTCGTCCAAGTAATACCTTACGTGAGTAAGGATCGATCCCACGGAGATTGTTGGCTTGAAGCAAGCTATGGTCACCTTGTAAATTTCAATCAGGCAGATTCAAATGGGTGATAGAGTTTTAATAATTAAAAAGATAAATAAAACACAAAGTAAAGATAGAGATACTTATGTAATTCATTGGTGAAAATTTCATATAAGTGTATGGAGATGCTTTGCTCCTTTTGAATCTCTGCTTTCCTACTGCCTTCATCCAATCCTTCATACTCCTTTCCATGGCAAGCTGTATGTTCGGGTTTCGTCGGTGTCAATGGCTACCTCTCGTCCTCTTAGTGAAAATGGTCCAAATGCGCTGTCACCACACGGCTAATCATCTGTCGGTTCTCGATCATGTTGGAATAGAATCTCGTGATCCTTTTGCGCCTGTCACTATGCCCAACACTCGCGAGTTTGAAACTCGTCACAGTCATCCCTTCCCAGATCCTACTCGGAATACCACATACAAGGATTAGACTTTCCGAATCTCAGGAATGGCCGCCAATGGATTCTAGCTTATACCATGAAGACTTTGGTCTAACGGAATGGAAGGTTCGGTTGTCAGGCGAGGCAGTCATGCATCGTGGACCAGGAGTCCAAGAGATACATGCTCAATCTTAAGTAGAACGGAAGTGGTTGTCAGTCACGCGTTCATAGGTGAGAATGATGATGAGTGTCACAGATCATCACATTCATCAGGTTGAAGTGCGAGTGAATATCTTAGAACAAGAATAAGCTTGAATTGAATAGAAGAACAATAGTAATTGCATTAATACTCGAGAAACAGCAGAGCTCCACACCTTAATCTATGGCGTGTAGAAACTCCACCGTTGAAAATACATAAGAACAAGGTCTAGGCATGGCCGAATGGCCAGCCCCCAAAACGTGATCAAGAGATCAAAGGATGATCAAAAGATCCCAAGATTCCAAGATGTAAATACAATAGTAAAAGGTCCTATTTATAATGAGACTAGCTACTAGGGTTTACAGAAATAGGTAAATGATACAGAAATCTACTTTCGGGCCCACTTGGTGTGTGCTTGGGCTGAGCATTGAGCTTTTACATGTGTAGAGGCTTCCTTGGAGTTAAACGCCAGTTTTTATGCCAGTTTGCGCGTTTAACTCTAACTTTTATGCCAGTTCTGGCGTTTTGACTTTAGAATAGGGCAGAGAAGGGGCGTTTGAACGCCAATTTGCATCATCAAAACTCGAACAAAGTATAAACTATTATATATTGCTAGAAAGCCCTAGATGTCTACTTTCCAACGCAGTTAAGAGTGCACCATTTGGAGTTCTGTAGCTCTAGAAAATTTACTTCGAGTGTAGGGATGTCAGAATCCAACAGCATCAGCAGTCCTTTGTCAGCCTCTGAATCAGATTTTTGCTCAGGTCCCTCAAATTCAGCCAAAAAATGCCTAAAATCACAGAAAAACACACAAACTCATAGTGAAGTCCAAAAATATAAATTTTGCATAAAAACTAATAAAAACATCCCAAAAAGTAGCTAGATCCTACTAAAAACTACCTAAAAACAATGCCAAAAAGCGTATAAATAATCCGCTCATCACAACACCAAACTTAAATTGTTGCTTGTCCCTGGTGGACGAAATTGTGATCACTACAACTTCGCACAACTAACCAGCAAGTGTACTGGGTCGTCCAAGTAATAAACCTTACGCGAGTAAGGGTCGATCCCACAGAGATTGTTGGTATGAAGCAAGCTATGGTCACCTTGTAAATCTTAGTCAGGCAAACTCAAATGGTTGTGAATGATGAATAAAATATAAAGATAAAGATAGAGATACTTATGTAATTCATTGGTGGGAATTTCAGATAAGCGTATGAAGATGCTTGGTCCCTTCCGTCTCTCTGCTTTCCTACTGTCTTTATCCAATCCTTCTTACTCCTTTCCATGGCAAGCTTATGCAAGGGTTTCACCGTTGTCAGTGGCTACCTCCCATCCTCTCAGTGGAAATGTTCAACGCACCCTGTCACGGCACGGCTATCCATCTGTCGGTTCTCAATCAGGCCGGAATAGAATCCAGTGATTCTTTTGCGTCTGTCACTAACGCCCCGCCCTCAGGAGTTTGAAGCTCGTCACAGTCATTCAATCATTGAATCCTACTCAGAATACCACAGACAAGGTTAGACCTTCCGGATTCTCTTGAATGCCGCCATCAGTTCTAGCCTATACCACGAAGACTCTGATCTCACGGAATGGCTGGCTTGGTTGTCAGGCGAGCGCTCGGTTGTCAGGCGATCAACCATGCGCTGTGTATCAGGAATCCAAGAGATATCCACCCAATCTAAGGTAGAACGGAGGTGGTTGTCAGGCACACGTTCATAGGTGAGAATGATGATGAGTGTCACGGATCATCACATTCATCAAGTTGAAGAACAAGTGGAATCTTAGAACAAGAACAAGCGGAATTGAATAGAAGAACAATAGTAATTGCATTAATACTCGAGGTACAGCAGAGCTCCACACCTTAATCTATGGTGTGTAGAAACTCCACCGCTGAAAATACATAAGAACAAGGTCTAGGCATGGCCGAATGGCCAGCCTCCCAATGATCTAAGAACTAGATGTCCAAAGATTACTACCCAGATTTATATCTCAATACAATAGTAAAAGGTCCTACTTATAGAGAACTAGTAGCCTAGGGTTTACAGAGATGAGTAAATGACATAAAAATCCACTTCCGGGCCCACTTGGTGTGTGCTTGGGCTGAGCATTGAAGCATTTTCGTGTAGAGACTCTTCTTGGAGTTAAACGCCAGCTTTTATGCCAGTTTGGGCGTTTAACTCCCATCCTTGTGCCAGTTCCGGCGTTTAACGCTGGGAATTCTGAGGGTGACTTTGAACGCCGGTTTGGGCCATCAAATCTTGGGCAAAGTATGGACTATCATATATTGCTAGAAAGCCCAGGATGTCTACTTTCCAACGCCGTTGAGAGCACGCCAATTTGGTCTCTGCAACTCCAGAAAATCCACTTCGAGTGCAGGGAGGTCAGAATTCAACAGCATCTGCAGTCCTTTTCAGTCTCTGAGTCAGATTTTTGCTCAGGTCCCTCAATTTCAGCCAGAAAATACCTGAAATCATAGAAAAACACACAAACTCATAGTAAAGTCCAGAAAAGTGAATTTTAACTAAAAACTAATAAAAATATACTAAAAACTAACTAGATCATACTAAAAACATACTAAAAACAATGCCAAAAAGCGTACAAATTATCCGCTCATCACAACACCAAACTTAAATTGTTGCTTGTCCTCAAGAAACTGAAAGTCAAACAAGATAAAAAGAAGTGAATATGCAATGAATTCCAAAAACATCTATGAAGATCAGTATTAATTAGATGAGCGGGGCTTTTAGCTTTTTGCCTCTGAATAGTTTTGGCATCTCACTCTATCCTTTGAAATTCAGAATGGTTGGCTTCTTTAGGAACTCAGAGTCCAGATAGTGTCATTGATTCTCCTAGTTAAGTATGATGATTCTTGAACAAAGCTACTTATTGAGTCTTGGCCGTGGCCCAAAGCACTTTGTCTTCCAGTATTACCACCGGATACATACATTCCACAGACACATAATTGGGTGAACCTTTTCAGATTGTGACTTAGCTTTGCTAGAGTCCCCAATTAGAGGTGTCCAGGGTTCTTAAGCACACTCTTTTTGCCTTGGAACACAACTTTATTTCTTTCTTTTTCTTTCTTTTTCTCTTTCTCTTTTTTTTTCTCCCATTTTTTTCGTTTTTTTCTCTCTTTTTTTTTGTATTCACTGCTTTTTCTTGCTTCAAGAATCATTTTAATGATTTTTCAGATCCTCAGTAACATGTCTCCTTTTTCATCATTCTTTCAAGAGCCAACATTCATGAACCACAAATTCAAAAGACATATGCACTGTTTAAGCATACATTCAGAAAACAAAAATATTGCCACCACATCAAAATAATTAAACTGTTATAAAATTCAAAATTCATGCAATTCTTTTCTTTTTCAATTAAGAACATTTTTTATTTAAGAGAGGTGATGGATTCATAGGACATTCATAACTTTAAGGCATAGACACTAAGACACTAATGATCACAAGACACAAACATAGATAAACATAAGCATAATTTTCGAAAAACAGATAAATAAAGAACAAGGAAATTAAAGAACGGGTCCACCTTAGTGATGGCGGCTTGTTCTTCTTCTTGAAGATCCTATGGAGTGCTTGAGCTCCTTGGTGCACGAAATTGCAATCACACTTTTGCAATCCCGCACAACTAACCAGCAAGTGCACTGGGTCGTCCAAGTAATACCTTACGTGAGTAAGGGTCGATCCCACGGAGATTGTCGGCTTGAAGCAAGCTATGGTTATCTTGTAAATCTTAGTCAGGATATCAGAAATTATCAGGATTGATTGTGAAAAGTAAAAGAACATGAAATAAGTACTTGTTTTGCAGTGATGGAGAATAGGTTGAGGTTTTGGAGATGCTCCATCTTCTGAATCTCTGCTTTCCTACTGTCTTCTTCTGCAAGCACGCAAGGCTCCTTCCATGGCAAGCTGTATGCAAGGGTTTCACCGTTGTCAGTGGCTACCTCCCATCCTCTCAGTGGAAATGTTCAACGCACCCTGTCACGGCACGGCTATCCATCTGTCGGTTCTCAATCAGGCTGGAATAGAATCCAGTGATTCTTTTGCGTCTGTCACTAACGCCCCGCCTTCAGGAGTTTGAAGCTCGTCACAGTCATTCAATCATTGAATCCTACTCAGAATACCACAGACATGGTTTAGACCTTCCGGATTCTCTTGAATGCCGCCATCAGTTCTAGCTTATACCACGAAGATTCCGGTCAAAGAATCCAAGAGATATCTACTTAATCTAAGATAGAACGGAGGTGGTTGTCAGGCACACGTTCATAGTTGAGAATGATAATGCTTGTCACGGATCATCACATTCATCCAATTTAAGAACAAGTAGTATCTTAGAATGGAAGCAAGCATGATTGAATGAGAAACAGTAGTAATTGCATTAATCCATCAAGACACAGCAGAGCTCCTCACCCCCAACCATGGGGTTTAGAGACTCATGCTGTGAAAGATAGAATGAGAAAAGTGTAAAGTGTCATGAGATACAGATACAATGTCAAAAGATCCTATTAATAATAAACTAGTAACCTAGGGTATACAGAAATGAGTAAATGACGTAAAAATCCACTTCTGGGTCCACTTGGTGTGTGCTTGGGCTGAGCAATGAAGCATTTTCGTGTAGAGACCTTTTCTGGAGTTAAACGCCAGCTTTTATGCCAGTTTGGGCGTTTAACTCCAAGTTTTATCCCAGTTCCAGCGTTAAACGCTGGAATTTCTGAGGCTGATTTGCCACGCCGGTTTGGGCCATCAAATCTCGGGCAAAGTATGGACTATTATACATTTCTGGAAATCCCAGGATGTCTACTTTCCAATGCCGTTGAGAGCGCGCCAATTGGGCTTCTGTAGCTCCAGAAAATCCACTTCGAGTGCAGGGAGGTCAGAATCCAACAGCATCTGCAGTCCTTTTCAGTCTCTGAATCAGATTTTTGCTCAGGACCCTCAATTTCAGCCAGAAAATACCTGAAATCACAGAAAAACACACAAACTCATAGTAAAGTCCAGAAAAGTGAATTTTAACTAAAAACTAATAAAAATATACTAAAAACTAACTAGATCATACTAAAAACATACTAAAAACAATGCCAAAAAGCGTATAAATTATCCGCTCATCACTCCTCAATGTCTCTTCCTTGTCTTTGTTGCTCCTCTCTCATGATTCTTTGATCTTCTCTAATTTCATGGAGGAGGACGGAGTGTTCTTGATGCTCCACCCTTAGTTGTCCCATGTTGGAACTCAATTCTCCTAGGGAGGTGTTTAGTTGCTCCCAATAGTTTTGTGGAGGAAAGTGCATCCCTTGAGGCATCTCAGGGATTTGATGATGAGAGGGGTCTCTTGTTTGCTCCATCCTCTTCTTAGTGATGGGCTTATCCTCATCAATGGGGATGTCTCCCTCTATGTCAACTCCAACTGAATAACAGAGGTGACAAATGAGATGAGGAAAGGCTAACCTTGCCAAGGTAGAGGACTTGTTCGCCACCTTATAAAGTTCTTGGGATATCACCTCATGAACTTCTATTTCTTCTCCAATCATGATGCTATGAATCATGATAGCCCGGTCTATAGTAACTTCGGACCGGTTGCTAGTGGGAATGATTGAGCGTTGGATGAACTCCAACCATCCCCTAGCCACAGGCTTGAGGTCATGCCTTCTCAATTGAACCGGCTTTCCTCTTGAATCTCTCTTCCATTGGGCGCCCTCTTCACAAATGTCTATGAGGACTTGGTCCAACCTTTGATCAAAGTTGACCCTTCTAGTGTAAGGATGTTCATCTCCTTGCATCATGGGCAAGTTGAATGCCAACCTTACATTTTTCGGACTAAAATCCAAGTATTTCCCCCGAACCATAGTAAGCTAATTCTTTGGATCCGGGTTCACACTTTGGTCATGGTTCTTGGTGATCCATGCATTGGCATAGAACTCTTGAACCATTAAGATTCCGACTTGTTGAATGGGGTTGGTAAGAACTTCCCAACCTCTTCTTCGGATCTCATGTCGGATCTCCGGATATTCACTCTTTTTGAGTGAAAAAGGGACCTCGGGGATCACCTTCTTCAAGGCCACAACTTCATAGAAGTGGTCTTGATGCACCCTTGAGATGAATCTCTCCATCTCCCATGACTCGGAGGTAGAAGCTTTTGCCTTCCCTTTCCTCTTTCTAGAGGTTTCTCCGGCCTTGGATGCCATAAATGGTTATGGAAAAACAAAAAGCAATGCTTTTACCACACCAAACTTAAAAGGTTTGCTCGTCCTCGAGCAAAAGAAGAAAGAAGAGAGTAGAAGAAGAAGAAATGAAGGAGATGGAGGGGGCTATGTGGTTCGGCCAAAAAGGAAAGAAGTAGTGTTTAGGTTGTGTGAAAATGAAGGAGTGAAGATGAGTTTATATAGGAGTGGGGAGAGGGGTAGGGTTCGGTTATGTGAGGGTGGGTTTGGGTGAGAAAGTGGTTTGAATTTGAATGGTGAGGTAGGTGGGGTTTTATGAAGGATGGATGTGAGTGGTGAAGAGAAAGATGGGATTTGATAGGTGAAGGGTTTTTGGGGAAGAGGTGTTGAGGTGATTGGTGAATGGGTGAAGAAGAGAGAGAGTGGTAGGGTAGGTGGGGATCCTGTGGGGTCCACAGATCCTGAGGTGTCAGGGAAAAGTCATCCCTGCACCAAATGCCATGCAAAAATGCGTTTTGAGCCAATTCTGGCGTTAAACACCGGGCTGGTGCCCATTTCTGGCGTTTAACGCCAAGTGCTTGCCCTTTTCTGGCGTTTAACGCCAGGTTGGTGCCCCTTTCTGGCGTTAAACGCCCAGAATGGTGCCAGACTGGGCGTTAAACGCCCAACAGCTAGCCTTACTGGCGTTTAAACGCCAGCACGCTCTCCTCCAGGGTGTGCTGTTTTTCTTTCTGTTTTTCATTCTGTTTTTGCTTTCTTCATTAATTTTGTGACTTCTCATGATCATCAACCTACAGAAAACATAAAATAACAAAGGAAAATAGATAAAATATAACATTGGGTTGCCTCCCAACAAGCGCTTCTTTAATGTCAGTAGCTTGACAGAGGGCTCTCATGGAGCCTCAGAAATGCTCAGAGCAATGTTGGAACCTCCCAACACCAAACTTAGAGTTTGAATGTGGGGGTTCAACACCAAACTTAGAAGTTGGTTGTGGCCTCCCAACACCAAACTTAGAGTTTGACTGTGGGGGCTCTGTTTGGCTCTGTTTTGAGAGAAGCTCTTCATGCTTCCTCTCCATGGTGACAGAGGGATATCCTTGAGCCTTAAACACCAAGGATTCTTCATTCACTTGAATGATCAATTCTCCTCTATCAACATCAATCACAGTCTTTGCTGAGGCTAGGAAGGGTCTGCCAAGGATGATGGATTCAGCCATGCACTTCCCAGTCTCTAGGACTATGAAATCAGCAGGGATGTAATGGTCTTCAACTTTTACCAGAACATCCTCTACAAGTCCATAGGCTTGTTTTCTTGAGTTGTCTGCCATCTCTAGTGAGATTTTTGCAGCTTGTACCTCAAAGATCCCTAGCTTCTCCATTACAGAGAGAGGCATGAGGTTTACACTTGACCCTAGGTCACACAAGGCCTTCTTGAAGGTCATGGTGCCAATGGTACAAGGTATTGAGAACTTCCCAGGATCCTGTCTCTTTTGAGGTAATTTTTGCCTAGACAAGTCATCCAATTCTTTGGTGAGCAAAGGGGGTTCATCCTCCCAAGTCTCATTTCCAAATAACTTGTCATTTAGCTTCATGATTGCTCCAAGGTATTTAGCAACTTGCTCTTCAGTGACATACTCATCCTCTTCAGAGGAAGAATACTCATCAGAGCTCATGAATGGCAGAAGTAAGTCCAATGGAATCTCTATGGTCTCATTTTGAGCCTCAGATCCCCATGGTTCCTCATTGGGGAACTCATTGGAGGCCAGTGGACGTCCATTGAGGTCTTCCTCAGTGGCATTCACTACCTCTTCCTCCTCTCCAAATTTGGCCATGTTGATGGCTTTGCACTCTCCTTTTGGATTTTCTTCTGTATTGCTTGGGAGAGTACTAGGAGGGAGTTCAGTAATTTTCTTGCTCAGCTGACCCACTTGTGCCTCCAAATTTCTAATGGAAGAACTTGTTTCAGTCATGAAACTTTGAGTGGTTTTGATCAGATCAGAGACCATGGTTGCTAAGTCAGAGGTATTCTGCTTAGAACTCTCTGTCTGTTGCTGAGAAGATGATGGAAAAGGCTTGCCATTGCTAAACCTGTTTCTTCCACCGTTATTATTGTTGAAACCTTGTTGAGGTCTCTGTTGATCCTTCCATGAAAGATTTGGATGATTTCTCCATGACGGATTGTAGGTGTTTCCATAGGGTTCTCCCATGTAATTCACCTCTTCCATTGAAGGGTTCTCAAGATCATAAGCTTCTTCCTCAGATGAAGCTTCCTTAGTACTGCTTGGTGCATTTTGCATTCCAGACAGACTTTGAGAAATCATATTGACTTGTTGAGTCAATATTTTGTTCTGAGCCAATATGGCATTCAGAGTATCAATCTCAAGAACTCCTTTCTTCTGATTTGTCCCATTCTTCACAGGATTCCTTTCAGAAGTGTACATGAATTGGTTATTTGCAACCATTTCAATTAGTTCTTGAGCTTCTGTAGGCGTCTTCTTCAGATGAAGAGATCCTCCAGCAGAGCTATCCAAAGACATCTTGGATAGTTCAAAGAGACCATCATAGAAAATTCCTATGATGCTCCATTCAGAAAGCATATCAGAGGGACACTTTCTGATTAATTGTTTGTATCTTTCCCAAGCTTCATAGAGGGATTCTCCTTCCTTCTGTCTGAAGGTTTGGACTTCCACTCTAAGCTTACTCAATTTTTGAGGTGGAAAGAATTTTGCCAAGAAGGCATTGACTAGCTTTTCCCAAGAGTTCAGGCTTTCTTTAGGTTGTGAGTCCAACCATGTCCTAGCTCTGTCTCTTACAGCAAAAGGGAATAGCATAAGTCTGTAGACCTCAGGGTCAACCCCATTAGTCTTGACAGTATCACAGATTTGCAAGAATTCAGCTAAGAACTGATGAGGATCTTCCAATGGAAGTCCATGGAACTTGCAATTCTGTTGCATTAGAGAAACTAATTGAGGCTTAAGCTCAAAGTTGTTTGCTCCAATAGCAGGGATAGAGATGCTTCTCCCATAGAAGTCGGGAGTAGGTGCAGTAAAGTCACCCAGCACCTTCCTTGCATTGTTGGCATTGTTGTTGTTTTTGGCTGCCATGGGTTCTTCTTCTTTGAAGATTTCTGTTAGGTCCTCTACAGAGAGTTGTGCCTTGGCTTCTCTTAGCTTTCGCTTCAAGGTCCTTTCAAGTTCAGGATCAGCCTCAACAAGAATGCTTTTGTCCTTGCTCCTGCTCATAAGAAAGAGAAGAGAACAAGAAAATGTGGAGTCCTCTGTGTCACAGTATAGAGATTCCTTGAGGTGTCAGAGGAAAAGAAAAATAGAAGGCAGAGGTAGAAAATTCGAACTTATCAAGAGAGATGGAGTTCGAATTGTGCATTTAAGGAATAGTGTTAGTCCATAAATAGAAGGATGTGAGAAGAAGGGAAGTAGTATTCGAAAATTAAGTAAAGGATTTTGAAAACATTTTGAAAAACTTTAATTGATTTTCAAAAATAAAAGTGGGAAAGAAGTAAAGTGATTTTTGAAAAAGATTTTGAAATTAGAAATTAAAAAGATATGATTGAAAACTATTTTGAAAAAGATGTGGTTAAGAAAATATGATTGGTTTTTAAAAGATGTGATTGAGAAGATATGATTTAAAAAACATTTAAAAAGATTTGATTTTGAAAATTAATGACTTGGCTATCAAGAAAAGATACGATTCAAACATTAAACCCTTTTCTCAACAGAAAAGGCAACATACTTGAAATGTTGAATCAAATCATTAATTGATAGCAAGTATCTTTGAAAATAGAAAGAAATTGAATTTGAAAAAGATTTGATTGAAAAGATTTAATTTGAAAAAGATTTGATTTTGAAAATTAAAATTTTGAAAACTTGAAAAAAAATTTGCATTGAAAACAAAATCTTCCCTCTTGTGCCATCCTGGCGTTAAACGCCCAGAATGGTGCACATTCTGGCGTTTAATGCCCAAAACTCTACCCTTTTGGGCGTTAAACGCCCAACCAGGCACCCTGGCTGGCGTTTAAACGCCAGTCTGTCTTCTTCACTGGGCATTTTGAACGCCCAGCTTTTTCTGTGCAATTCCTCTGCAGTATGTTCTGAATCTTCAATTCTCTGTATTATTGACTTGAAAAGACACAAATTAAAAATATTTTTGGATTTTTACTAAAGAGGAATAATCAAAATGCGACTAAAATCAAATAACAATGCATGCAAGACACCAAACTTAGCAGCTTGTATACTACTGACACTAATGAGAATGCATATGAGACACATAAACACTCAAGTCAAGAGAATTCAAAGATCAGAGTAAGAAATCATCAAGAATTACTTGAAGATCCTTAAGATACATGAATGAATGCATGCAATTGACACCAAACTTAACATGAGAATAGAGTCTCAAACAAGAAATATTTTTGGATTTTATGATTTTGTAAATTTTTTGGATTTTTCGAAAATAAAGTGAAAAAAAAAGGTATCAAAATTCTTAATGAGAATTCCAGGAATCATGCAATGTTTAGTCTAAGACTCCGGTCCAGGAATTAGACATGGCTTCACAGCCAGCCAAGCTTTCAAAGAAAGCTTCGGTCCAAAACACTAGACATGGCCAATGGCCAGCCAAGCCTTAGCAGATCACTGCTCCAATAGCAAGATTGATAGAAATCAACATGCTCTTGTGATGATAAGTTGAAACCTCGGTCCAATGAAATTAGACATGGCTTCACAGCCAGCCAGACTTCAACAGATCATCATGAAACTCTAGAATCCATCTTCAAGAATTCTGAAGAAAAAATACCTAATCTAAGCAACAAGATGAACCGTCAGTTGTCCATACTCGAACAATCCCCGGCAACGGCGCCAAAAACTTGGTGGACGAAATTGTGATCACTACAACTTCGCACAACTAACCAGCAAGTGTACTGGGTCATCCAAGTAATAAACCTTACGCGAGTAAGGGTCGATCCCACAGAGATTGTTGGTATGAAGCAAGCTATGGTCACCTTGTAAATCGTAGTCAGGAAAACTCAAATGGTTGTGAATGATGAATAAAATATAAAGATAAAGATAGAGATACTTATGTAATTCATTGGTGGGAATTTTAGATAAGCATATGAAGATGCTTGGTCCCTTCCATCTCTCTGCTTTCCTACTGTCTTTATCCAATCCTTCTTACTCCTTTCCATGGCAAGCTTATGCAAGGGTTTCACCGTTGTCAGTGGCTACCTCCCATCCTCTAAGTGGAAATGTTCAACGCACCCTGTCACGGCACGGCTATCCATCTGTCGGTTCTCAATCAGGCCAGAATAGAATCCAGTGATTCTTTTGCGTCTGTCACTAACGCCCCGCCCTCAGGAGTTTGAAGCTCGTCACAGTCATTCAATCATTGAATCCTACTCAGAATACCACAGACAAGGTTAGACCTTTCGGATTCTCTTGAATGCCACCATCAGTTCTAGCCTATACCACGAAGACTCTGATCTCACGGAATGGCTGGCTCGGTTGTCAGGCGAGCGCTCGGTTGTCAGGCGATCAACCATGCGTCGTGTATCAGGAATCCAAGAGATATCCACCCAATCTAAGGTAGAACGGATGTGGTTGTCAGGCACACGTTCATAGGTGAGAATGATGATGAGTGTCACGGATCATCACATTCATCAAGTTGAAGAACAAGTGGAATCTTAGAACAAGAACAAGCGGAATTGAATAGAAGAACAATAGTAATTGCATTAATACTCGAGGTACAGCAGAGCTCCACACCTTAATCTATGGTGTGTAGAAACTCCACCGTTGAAAATACATAAGAACAAGGTCTAGGCATGGCCGAATGGCCAGCCTCCCAATGATCTAAGAACTAGATGTCCAAAGATAACTACCCAGATTTATATCTCAATACAATAGTAAAAGGTCCTACTTATAGAGAACTAGTAGCCTAGGATTTACAGAGATGAGTAAATGACATAAAAATCCACTTCCGAGCCCACTTGGTGTGTGCTTGGGCTGAGCATTGAAGCATTTTCGTGTAGAGACTCTTCTTGGAGTTAAACGCCAGCTTTTATGCCAGTTTGGGCGTTTAACTCCCATCCTTGTGCCAATTCCGGCATTTAACGCTGGAAATTCTGAGGGTGACATTGAACGCCGGTTTGGGCCATCAAATATTGGGCAAAGTATGGACTATCATATATTGCTGGAAAGCCCAGGATGTCTACTCTCCAACGCCGTTGAGAGCGCGCCAATTGGACTTCTGTAGCTCTAGAAAATCCACTTTGAGTGCAGGGAGGTCAGAATCCAACAGCATCTGCAGTCCTTTTCAGTCTCTGAATCAGATTTTTGCTCAGGTCCCTCAATTTCAGCCAAAAAATACCTGAAATCACAGAAAAACACACAAACTCATAGTAAAGTCTAGAAAAGTGAATTTTAACTAAAAACTAATAAAAATATACTAAAAACTAACTAGATCATACTAAAAACATACTAAAAACAATGCCAAAAAGCGTACAAATTATCCGCTCATCAGTCCCCAAGCAACTGAAAACAAAATAGGATAAAAAGAAGAGAATATACAATGAATCCCACAGTATCAATGAAACTTAGTCCTAATTAGATGAGCGGGGCTTGTAGCTTTTTGCTTCTGAACAGTTTTGGCATCTCACTTTTTCCTTTGAGGTTCAGAATGATTGGCATCTATAGGAACTCAGAATTTCAGATAGTGTTTTTGATTCTCCTAGTTCAGTACGTTGATTCTTGAACACAGCTACTTTATGAGTCTTGGCCGTGGTCCTAAGCACTTTGTTTTCCAGTATTACCACCGAGTACATAAATGCCACAGACACATAACTGGGTGAACCTTTTTAGATTGTGACTCAGCTTTGCTTAAGTCCCCAGTTAGAGGTGTCCAGAGTTCTTAAGCACACTCTTTTGCTTTGGATCACGACTTTAACCACTCCGTCTCAAGTTTTTTACTTGGATCTTCATGACACAAGCACATGGTTAGGGACAGCTTGATTTAGCCACTTAGGCCTGGATATTATTTCCTTGGCCCTCCTATCCATTAATGCTCAAAGCCTTGGATCCTTTTTACCCTTGCCTTTTGGTTTTAAGGGCTATTGGCTTTTTCTACTTGCTTTTTCTCTCTTTTTTTGCCATTTTTTCTCTTTTTTTTTCACTGCTTTTTCTTGCTTCAAGAACTAATTTCATGATTTTTTAGATTATCAACAACATTTCTCTTCGTTCATCATTCTTTCAAGAGCCAACAACTTTAACATTCATAAACAACAAGATCAAAAATATGTACTGTTCAAGCATTCATTTAGAGAACAAAAAGTATTGCCACCATATCAAACTAATTAAACTAGTTTCAGGATAAAATTTGAAATCCAAGTACTTCTTGTTATTTTGTAATTAAGCACATTTTTCATTTAAGAGAGGTGAAGGATTCATTTGTTCATAGCTTTAAGGCATAGACATTAGACACTAATGATCATGTAATGAAGACACAAACATAGATAGAACATACAACCTAAAAATTGAAAACAGAAAAATAAATAGACAAGGAGATTAAGAAATGAGTCCACCTTAGTGAGGGCGACGTTTTCCTCTTGAAGAACCAATGGTGCTTTTTGAGCTCCTCTATGTCTCTTCCTTGCCTTTGTTGCTTCATCCCTAGTGATTTTGGAGCTCCTATCCTTAGTTGCTCCCAATAGTTGTGTGGAGGAAAATATATTCCCTGAGGTATCTCAAGGATTTCTTAATGAGGGAATTCCTCATGCTCTTGTTAAGGTCCATGAGTGGGCTCTCTTGATGTGCAGTCTAATGCTCTACTACTGAGCTATAGACCCTTGAAATGAATCTCTCCATCTCCCATGACTCAGAGGTGGAGGCAGTTGCCTTCCCTTTCCTCTTTCTAGAGGCTTCTCTGGCCTTAGATGCCATAAATGGTTATGGAAAAACAAAAAGCAATGCTTTTACCATACCAAACTTAAAATATTTGCTCGAGCAAAAGCAGAAGGAAAGATGTAGAAGAAGAAATAAATGGAGGAGATGAAGGGTGTATAGGGTTCGGCCAAGAGGGGAAGAAGGTGTTTGTGATGTGTGAAAATAAAGGTGTGAAGGGGGTTATTTATAGGGAGAGTGGCCGAATAGTTTGGGAGGGTTTGGGAGGAAAATAGTTTTGAATTTTGAAGGTGGGTGGGGGTTTTTGGGGAAGAGTTAAGGAGGTCATTGGTGAAGGGTATTTGGGAAAGACATATGGAGGTGATTGGTGAAGGGTATTTGGGGAAGGGTGTTGTAGAAAGGTTTGAAGAGGAGAGAGAGAGTTGAGGTTGGTGGGGATCCTGTGGGGTCCACAGATCCTGAGGGACCAAGGATTTCTCATCCCTTCTCTAATTTGGCGTTCAAAACGCCTTAGAGTGTAATTCTGGCGTTTAAATGCCAGTTTGCTGCCCTGTTTTGGCATTTAAACGCCAGCTTTCCTTCCTGTTCTGGTGTCTAAATGCCAGCTTTCCTTCCTGTTATGGCATCTAAACGCCAGTTTGCTACCCTGCTTTGGCGTGTAAACACCAGTCTGGTGCCCTGTTCTAGCGTTTAAACACCCAGAAAGGTGCCAGATTGGGCGTTTAAACGCCTATATTGCTGCCCTTACTGCCGTTTAAACGGCAGTAAGTTCTTCCTCTCGGGTGTGCTATTTTTTACTTCTGCTTTATTTTTATGAGTGTTTTTGTGACTTCACATGATCATCAACCTAAAAGAAAACATAAAATAACATAGATAAAATAAAATAAAATTGGGTTGCCTCCCAACAAGTGCTTCTTTAATGTCAATAGCTTGACAGTGAGCTTTCATGGAGCCTCACAGATGATCAGAGTATGATTGAGATCTCTCAATAGCAAACTTAGAGTTTGGCTGTGGCCTCCCAACACCAAACTTAGAGTTTGAATGTGGGGGCTCTGTTTGACTCTGTATTGGGAGAAGCTCTTCATGCTTACTCCCCATGGTTACAGATGGAGAACCTTGAGTCTTTACTACAAAGCATTCTTCATTCACATGAAGGATCAACTCTCCTCTATCAACATCAATCATAGCTCTTGCTGTGGCTAGAAAGGGTCTTCCAAGGATGATGGATTCATCCTCATCCCTCCTAGTGTTTAGGATTATGAAATCAGCAGGGAAGTAAAGACCTTCAACCTTCACTAGCACGTCCTCTACTAGTTCATAAGCCTTTTTCATAGATTTATCTGCCATCTCTAATGAGAATGTGGCATCCTGTACCTCATAGATTCCCAGTTTCTCCATTACAGAGAGTGGCATCATGTTTATCCCTGACCCTAAGTCACACAGAGCTTTTTCAAAGGTCATGGTGCCTATGGTATAGGGTATTAAGAATTTACCAGGATCCTATTTCTTTTGAGGTAAATTTTGCTGAACCAATGTATTCAGTTCATTGGTGAGCAAGGGAGGTTCACCTTTCCAAGTCTCATTACCAAATAATTTGGCATTCAGCTTCATGATTGCTCCTAAATACTGAGCAACTTGCCCTTCAACAATGTCTTCATATTCTTTAGAAGATGAATAATCATCAGAGCTCATGAATGGTAAAAGGAAATCCAATGGAATCTCTATGGTCTCTGTATGAGCCTTAGATTCCTTTGGTTCCTCATTAGGGTACTCCTTACTGTTCAGTGGACGTTCCCTGAGGTCTTCCTCATTGGGATTTTTGTCCTCCTCCTTTCCCATGGTTTCGGCCATGTTGATCATATCAATGACCTTGCACTCTCCTTTTGGATTTTTTTCGGTATTGCTTGGGAGAGTGCTGGGAGGAGTTTTAGTGACCCTTTTACTCAGCTAACCCACTTGTGCCTCCAAGTTTCTAATGGAAGACCTTGTTTCAGACATGAAACTGAGAGTGGCCTTAGATAGATCAGAGACTATGTTTGCTAACCTAGAAGAATTCTGCTCAGAATGCTCTGTCTGTTGCTGAAATGATGATGGAAAAGGTTTGCTATTGCTAAACATGTTTCTTCCACCATTTTTATTATTGAAGCCTTGCTTCTGTTGATCTTTCCGTGAAAAATTTGGATGATTTTTCCATGAAGGATTATAGGTGTTGCCAAAGGCTTCACCCATGTAATTCACCTCTTCCATTGCAGGATTCTCAGGATCATAAGTTTCTTCTTCAGAAGATGCTTCTTTAGTACTGTTGGATGCATTTTGCAATCCATTCAGACTCTGAGAGATCATATTGACTTATTGGGTCAATATTTTGTTCTGAGCCAGTATGGCATTCAGAACATCAATTTCAAGAACTTCTCTCTTTTGAGGCATCCCATTATTCACAGGATTCCTCTCAGAGGTATACATGAACTGGTTATTTGCAACCATTTCAATAAGTTCCTAAGCTTCTGCAAGTATTTTCTTTAGGTGAATGGATCCACCTGCAGAGTGGTCCAGTGACATCTTGAAAAATTCAGACAGACCATCATAGAATATATCTAATGTAGTCCATTCTGAAAGCATGTCAGAAGGACACTTTTTGGTCAGTTACTTGTATCTTTCCCAAGCTTCATAGAAGGACTCACCATCTTTTTGTCTGAAGGTCTGAATGTCCACTCTAAGCTTGCTCAGCTTTTGAGGAGGAAAGAACTTGGCTAAGAAAGCCGTGACCAGCTTATCCCAAGAGTCTAAGCTATCTCTAGGTTGTGAGTCCAACCATGTTCTAGCTCTGTCTCTTACAGCAAAGGGAATAGCATAAGCTTGTAGACTTCAAGATCAACTCCATTGGTCTTAACAATATCACAGATCTACAAGAACTCAATTAAAAACTGATAAGGATCTTCTGATGGAAGTCCATGAAACTTGCAGTTCTGTAGTAGTAGAGAAACTAATTGAGGCTTTAGCTCAAAATTGTTTGCTTCTATGGCAGGGATTGAGATGCTTCTTCCATAGAAGTTGGAAGTTAGTGTAGTAAAATCACCAAGCATCTTCCTTGCATTGTTGTTTGATTCAGCTATAATCGTTTCTTTTGCTGCCTCCTTTTCAAAAATTTCAGTGAGCTCCTCTTCAGAGTTCTGTACTTTAGCTGCTCTTAGCTTCCTCTTCAGAGTCCTTTCAGGTTCAGGATCAGCTTCAACAAGTATGTCTTTATCTTTGTTCCTGCTCATATGAAAGAGAAGAAAATAAAAAAAATATAGAATCCTCTATGTCACAGTATAGAGATTCCTTGAGGTGTCAGAGAAAAACAAGAATAGAAGAAGAATTTGAACACAATGAGAGATATGGAGTTCAAATTGACAATGGAGGAGGAATGTTAGTATTTAAATAGAAAAAGATAAGAGAGGGGGGAAAGAATTTTTGAAAATTTTAATTAAAATTCAAAACAATTAGTTAAATAAAAAAGAATTTTGAAAAAAAGGTTAATGTTTTTCAAAAATTAAAAGTGAAAAGTGGTTAGGTGATTTTGAAAAAGATAAAAAATAGTAAGACAAACAAAAAGTCAATTAGTTAGTTGAAAAAGATTTGAAAATCAATTTTTAAAAGATAAGTTAGAAAAGATTTTGAAATTGATTTTGAAGAAGATATGATTTGAAAAAGATATGTTTGAAAAGATATGATTTTGAAAAATATATGATGAAAATATTTGATTAGAAAAAGATTTGATTTGAAAAATTATGAAGATTTGAAAAATATTTGATTTGAAAACAAAACTCCTCTCCTTGTGTCATCCTGGCGTTAAACGCCCAGGAGCTGCATGTTTTGGGCGTTTAACGCCCAATTGCTGCATGGTTTGGCCGTTTAAATGCCCATCCAGGTACCCTGGCTGGCATTTAAATGCCAGTTTTTCTTCCTTATTGGGCATTTAAATGCCCAACTAGGTACTCTGGCTGGCGTTTGAACGCCAGTTTTTCTTGCTTTTTCTCTGTAAATCCTCTATTTTATGTTCTTGGATTTTCATTTTTCTATATCCTTTATTTAAGAATATATATTTTTAATTTTGAAAAACAACAAAATGAGTCAAAACATATAATTCTTGGATCAAAACACAAGATATATGTAAGAACATTATGAATGTCAAGATGAACACCAAGAACAATCTCGAAGATCAAGATGAACATCAAGAACTTAGTTTTCAATAAAAGAAAACTTGGAGGACACGAAACTTAGAACTTTCTCATGTTTGGGCCATATGAATGCAGGAATATATGTAGAACATCATGCAGTTTAAATCAATAAATCATGAAGATCAAACAAGGCAATTCATCAAGAACAACTTGAAGATCATCAAGAATATTATGCATGTTTTTTCGAAAATTGCAAGACAATTAAAATCATGCAATTAACACCAAACTTAAATTTTGCCTCTGGATTCAAACAAGAATCATCAAATATTTTTGGGTTTTTATGATTTTATGATTTTTTTGTATTTTTCGAAAATTAAATTTGGAAAAACGAAAAAAAGAAGAAAATTTTTTTTTGAAAGATTTTTGAAAAACGTTTTGAAAACAAAATAAAGGTTGAAAAAAAAGAAAATTACCTAATCTGAACAACAAAATGAACCGTCAGTTGTCCAAACTCGAACTATCCCCGGTAACGGCGCCAAAAACTTGGTGCACGAAATTGTGATCATCACAATGGCGCCAATAGACTTGGTGCTCTTAAACTTGAATCACACTTCATCACAACTCTGCACAACTAACCAGCAAGTGCACTGGGTCGTCCAAGTAATATCTAACGTGAGTAAGGGTCGATCCCATGGAGATTGTCGGCTTGAAGCAAGTTATGGTCACCTTGTAAATCTCAGTCAGGCGGATTCAAATAGGTGATAGAGTTTTAATAATTAACAAGATAAATAAAACACAAAGTAAAGATAGAGATACTTATGTAATTCATTAGTGAGAATTTCAGATATGTGTATGGAGATGCTTTGCTCCTTTTGAATCTCTACTTTCCTACTACCTTCATCCAATCCTTCATACTCCTTTCCATGGGAAGCTGTATGTTCGGGTTTCGCCGGCGTCAATCGCTACCTCCGGTCCTCTCAGTGAAAATGGTCCAAATACGCTGTCACCGCACGGCTAATCATCTGTCGGTTCTCGATCATGTTGGAATAGAATCACGTGATCCTTTTTCGTCTGTCACTACGCCCAACACTCGCGAGTGTGAAGCTCATCACGGTCATCCCTTTCCAAATCCTACTCGGAATACCACAGACAAGGTTTAGACTTTCCGAATCTCAGGAATGGCCGCCAATGAATTCTAGCTTATACCACGAAGACTCTGGTCTCACGGAATGGAAGGCTCGGTTGTCAGGTGAGGCAGTCATGCGTCGTGGACCAGGAGTCCAAGAGATACACGCTCAATCTTAAGTAGAACAGAAGTGGTTGTCAGTCACGCGTTCATAGGTGAGAATGATGATGAGTGTCATGGATTATCACATTCATCAGGTTGAAGTGCGAGTGAATATCTTAGAACAAGAATAAGCTTGAATTGAATAGAAGAACAATAGTAATTGCATTAATACTCGAGGAACAGCAGAGCTCCACACCTTAATCTATGGTGTGTAGAAACTCCACCGTTGAAAATTGGTGCACGAAATTGTGATCACTACAACTCAAATAATCCATAAACTTGGTGTTCAACACCATGGCATAAACACAACTTCGCACAACTAACCAGCAAGTGTACTGGGTCGTCCAAGTAATAAACCTTACGCGAGTAAGGGTCGATCCCACAGAGATTGTTGGTATGAAGCAAGCTATGGTCACCTTGTAAATCTCAGTCAGGCAAACTCAAATGGGTATGGTGATAAACGCATAAAACATAAAGATAAAGATAGAGATACTTATGTAATTCATTGGTAGGAACTTCAGATAAGCGTATGAAGATGCCTTCCCTTCCGTCTCTCTGCTTTCCTACTGTCTTCATCCAATACTTCTTACTCCTTTCCATGGCAAGCTTAAGCAAGGGTTTCACCGTTGTCAGTGGCTACCTCCCATCCTCTCAGTGGAAATGTTCAACGCACCCTGTCACGGCACGGCTATCCATCTGTCGGTTCTCGATCAGGCCAGAATAGAATCCAGTGATTCTTTTGCGTCTGTCACTAACGCTCCGCCCTCAGGAGTTTGAAGCACGTCACAGTCATTCAATCATTGAATCCTACTCAGAATACCACAGACAAGGTTAGACCTTCCAGATTCTCTTGAATGCCGCCATCAGTTCTAGCCTATACCACGAAGACTCTGATCTCACGGAATGGCTGGCTCGTTTGTCAGGCGAGCACTCGGTTGTCAGGCGATCAACCATGCATCGTGTATCAGGAATCCAAGAGATATTCACCCAATCGAAGGTAGAACGGAGGTGGTTGTCAGTCACACGTTCATAGGTGAGAATGATGATGAGTGTCACGGGTCATCACATTTATCACGTTAAAGAACAAGTGATATCTTAGAACAAGAACAAGCGGAATTGAATAGAAGAACAATAGTAATTGCATTAATACTCGAGGTACAGCAGAGCTCCACACCTTAATCTATGGTGTGTAGAAACTCCACCGTTGAAAATACATAAGAACAAGAGTGATCATTGGCTTCGGTCCCAGAGAGGGAACCAGAAGAACCAAGATATGATCTAAGAACTAGATGTCCAAAGATGAAAATACAATAGTAAAAGGTCCTACTTATAGAAAACTAGTAGCCTAGGGTGTACAAAGATGAGTAAATGACATAAAAATCCACTTCCGGGCCCACTTGGTGTGTGCTTGGGCTGAGCAATGAAGCCTTTTCGTGTAGAGACTCCTCTTGGAGTTAAACGCCAGCTTTGGTGCCAGTTTGGGCGTTTAACTCCCATTCTTGTGCCAGTTCCGACGTTTAACGCTGGAATTCCTGAGGGTGACTTTGAACGCCGGTTTGGGCCATCAAATCTTGGGCAAAGTATGGACTATCATATATTGCTGGAAAGCCCAGGATGTCTACTTTCCAACGCCGTTAAGAGCGCGCCAATTGGGCTTCTGTAGCTCCAGAAAATCCACTTTGAGTGCAGGGAGGTCAGAGTCCAACAGCATCTGCAGTCCTTTTTGGTCTCTGAATCAGATTTTTGCTCAGGTCCCTCAATTTCAGCCAGAAAATACCTGAAATCACAGAAAAACACACAAACTCATAGTAAAGTCCAGAAAAGTGAATTTTAACTAAAAACTAATAAAAATATACTAAAAACTAACTAGATCATACCAAAAACATACTAAAAACAATGCCAAAAAGCGTACAAATTATCCGCTCATCACAACACCAAACTTAAATTGTTGCTTGTCCTCAAGCAACTGAAAATCACATAAGATAAAAAGAATAGAATATGCAATGAATTCCAAAAACATCTATGAACATCAGTATTAATTAGATGAGCGGGGCCTTTAGCTTTTTGCCTCTGAATAGTTTTAGCATCTCACTCTATCCTTTGAAATTCAGAATGATTGGCTTCTTTAGGAACTTAGAATCCAGATAGTGTTATTGATTCTCCTAGTAAAGTATGATGATTCTTGAACATAGCTACTTAGTGAGTCTTGGCTGTGGCCCAAAGCACTCTGTCTTCCAGTATTACCACCGGATACATACATGCCACAGACACATAATTGGGTGAACCTTTTCAGATTGTGACTCAGCTTTGCTATAATCCCCAATTAGAGGTGTCCAGGGTTCTTAAGCACACTCGTTTGGCCTTGGATCATAACTTTATTTCTTTCTTTCTTCTCTCTTTTTTTTTCGTTTTCTTTTTCTTTCTTTCTTTTTTCGAAATTTTCTCTTTTTTTTTTCATTGCTTTTTCTTGCTTCAAGAATCATTTTTATGATTTTTCAGATCCTCAGTAACATGTCTCCTTTTTCATCATTCTTTCAAGAGCCAACATTCATGAACCACAAATTCAAAAGACATATGCACTGTTTAAGCATACATTCGGAAAACAAAAATATTGCCACCACATCAAAATAATTAAACTGTTATAAAATTCAAAATTCATGCAATTCTTCTCTTTTTCAATTAAGAACATTTTTTTTTCATTTAAGAGAGGTGATGGATTCATAGGACATTCATAACTTTAAGGCATAGACACTAAGACACTAATGATCACAAGACACAAACATAGACAAACATAAGCACTAAAATTCGAAAAACAGGAATTAAAGAACAAGGAAATTAAAGAACGGGTCCACCTTAGTGATGGCGGCTTGTTCTTCTTCTTGAAGATCCTATGGAGTGTTTGAGCTCCTCAATGTCCCTTCCTTGTCTTTGTTGCTCCTCTCTCATGATTCTTTGATCTTCTCTAATTTCATGGAGGATGATGGAGTGTTCTTGGTGCTCCACCCTTAGTTGTCCCATGTTGGAACTCAATTCTCCTAGGGAGGTGTTTAGTTGCTCCCAATAGTTTTGTGGAGGAAAGTGCATCCCTTGAGGCATCTCAGGGATCTCATGATGAGTGGGGTCTCTTGTGTGCTCCATCCTCTTCTTAGTGATGGGCTTGTCCTCATCAATAGGGATATCTCCCTCTATGTCAACTCCAACTGAATAACAGAGGTGACAAATGAGATGAGAAAAGGCTAACCTTGCCAAGGTAGAGGACTTGTCCGCCACCTTATAGAGTTCTTGAGCTATAACCGCATGAACTTCTATTTCTTCTCCAATCATGATGCTATGAATCATGATAGCCCGGTCTATGGTAACTTCGGACCGGTTGCTAGTGGGAATGATTGAGCGTTGAATAAACTCCAACCATCCTCTAGCCACGGGTTTGAGGTCATGCCTTCTCAATTGAACCGGCTTCCCTCTTGAATCTCTCTTCCATTGGGCGCCCTCTTCACATATGACTGTGAGGACTTGATCCAACCTTTGATCAAAGTTGACCCTTCTAGTGTAAGGATATTCATCTCCTTGCATCATGGGCAAATTGAATGCCAACCTTACACTTTCCGGACTAAAATCCAAGTATTTCCCCCGAACCATAGTAAGCCAATTCTTTGGATCCGGGTTCACACTTTGATCATGATTCTTGGTGATCCATGCATTGGCATAGAACTCTTGAACCATTAAGATTCCGACTTGTTGAATGGGGTAGGTAAGAACTTCCCAACCTCTTCTTCGGATCTCATGTCGGATCTCCAGATATTCACTCTTTTTGAGTGAAAAAGGGACCTCGGGGATCACCTTCTTCAAGGCCACAACTTCATAGAAGTGGTCTTGATGCACCCTTGAGATGAATTTTCCATCTCCCATGACTCGGAGGTGGAAGCTTTTGCCTTCCCTTTCCTCTTTCTAGAGGTTTCTCCGGCCTTGGATGCCATAAATGGTTATGGAAAAACAAAAAGCAATGCTTTTACCACACCAAACTTAAAATTGTTGCTCGTCCTCGAGCAAAAGAAGAAAGAAGAGAGTAGAAGAAGAAGAAATGAAGGGAAAGGGAATGGCTTTGTGGTTCGGCCAAAAAGGGGAAGAAGTGGTGTTTAGGTTGTGTGAAAATGAAGGAGTGAACTTGGGTTTATATAGGAGAGGGGAAGGGTGATTTTCGGCCAAGTGAGGGTGGGTTTGGGTGGGAAAGTGGTTTGAATTTGAATGGTGGGGTAGGTGGGGTTTTATGAAGGATGGATGTGAGTGGTGAAGAGAAAGATGGGAGTTGATAGGTGAAGGGTGTTTGGGGAAGAGGTGTTGAGGTGATTGGTGAATGGGGGAAGAAGAGAGAGAGTGGTGGGGTAGGTGGAGATCCTGTGGGGTCCACAGATCCTGAGGTGTCAAGGAAAAGTCATCCCTGCACCAAATGGCAAGCAAAATTGCACTTTTAGCCATTTCTGGCGTTAAACGCCGGGCTGGTGCCCATTTCTGGCGTTTAACGCCAGCTTCTTGCCCTTTTCTGGCGTTTAACGCCAGTCTGGTGCCCCTTTCTGGCGTTAAACGCCCAGAATGGTGCCAGACTGGGCGTTAAACGCCCATCTGCTAACCTTACTGGCGTTTAAATGCCAGTAGGTGCGTCCTCCAGGGTGTGCTGTTTTTCTTCCTGTTTTTCATTCTGTTTTTGCTCTTTTCATTGATTTTGTGACTTCTCATGATCATCAACCTACAAAAAACATAAAATAACAAAAGAAAATAGTTAATTATAAAACATTGGGTTGCCTCCCAACAAGCGCTTCTTTAATGTCATTAGCTTGACAGAGGACTCTCATGGAGCCTCAGAAATGCTCAGAGCTATGTTGGAACCTCCCAACACCAAACTTAGAGTTTGAATGTGGGGGTTCAACACCAAACTTAGAAGTTGGTTGTGGCCTCCCAACACCAAACTTAGAGTTTGACTGTGGGGGCTCTGTTTGGCTCTGTTTTGAGGGAAGCTCTTCATGCTTCCTCTCCATGATGACAGAGGGATACCCCTGAGCCTTAAACACCACGGATTCTTCATTCACTTGAATGATCAACTCTCCTCTATCAACATCAATCACAGCCTTTGCTGTGGCTAGGAAGGGTCTGCTAAGGATGATGGATTCATCCATGCACTTCCCAGTCTCTAGGACTATGAAATCAGTAGGGATGTAATGGTCTTCAACCTTTACCAGAACATCCTCTACAAGTCCATAGGCTTGTTTTCTTGAATTGTCTGCCATCTCTAGTGAGATTTTTGCAGCTTGCACCTCAAAGATCCCTAGCTTCTCCATTACAGAGAGAGGCATGAGGTTTACACTTGACCCTAAGTCACACAAGGCCTTCTTGAAGGTCATGGTGCCTATGGTACAAGATATTGAAAACTTCCCAGGATCCAGTCTCTTTTGAGGCAGTTTCTGTCATCCAGTTCTTTGGTGAGCAAAGGGGGTTCATCCTCCCAAGTCTCATTTCCAAATAACTTGTCATTCAACTTCATGATTGCTCCAAGGTATTTAGCAACTTGCTCTTCAGTGACATACTCATCCTCTTCAGAGGAAGAATACTCATCAGAGCTCATGAATGGCAGAAGTAAGTCCAACGGAATCTCTATGGTCTCATTTTGAGCCTCAGATTCCCATGGTTCCTCATTGGGAAATTCATTGGAGGCCAGTGGACGTCCATTGAGGTCTTCCTCAGTGGCGTTCACTGCCTCTCCTCCCTCCCAAAATTTGGCCATATTGATGGCCTTGCACTCTCCTTTTGGATTTTCTTCAGTATTGCTTGGAAGAGTACTAGGAGGGAGTTCAGTAATTTTCTTGCTTAGCTGACCCACTTGTGCCTCCAAATTTCTAATGGAGGACCTTGTTTCAGTCATGAAACTTTGAGTGGTTTTGATTAGATCAGAGACCATGGTTGCTAAGTCAGAGGTATTCTGCTTAGGATTCTCTGTCTGTTGCTGAGAAGATGATGGAAAAGGCTTGCTATTGCTAAACCTGTTTCTTCCACCATTATTATTATTGAAACCTTGTTGAGGTCTCTGTGATCCTTCCATGAGAGATTTGGATGATTTCTCCATGAAGGATTATAGGTGTTTCCATAGGGTTCTCCCATGTAATTCACCTCTTCCATTGAAGGGTTCTCAGGATCATAAGCTTCTTCCTCAGATGAAGCTTCCTTAGTACTGCTTGGTGCATTTTGCATTCCAGACAGACTTTGAGAAATCATATTGACTTGTTGAGTCAATATTTTGTTCTGAGCCAATATGGCATTCAGAGTGTCAATCTCAAGAACTCCTTTCTTCTGACTAGTCCCATTGTTCACAGGATTCCTTTCAGAAGTGTACATGAATTGGTTATTTGCAACCATTTCAATCAGCTCTTGAGCTTCTGTAGGCGTCTTCTTCAGATGAAGAGAGCCTCCAGCAGAGCTATCCAAAGACATTTTGGATAGTTCAGAGAGACCATTATAGAAAATACCTATGATGCTCCATTCAGAAAGCATATCAGATGGACATTTTCTGATTAATTGTTTGTATCTTTCCCAAGCTTCATAGAGGGATTCTCCTTCCTTCTGTCTGAAGGTTTGGACTTCCACTCTAAGCTTACTCAATTTTTGAGGTGGAAAGAACTTTGCCAAGAAGGCATTGACTAGCTTTTCCCAAGAGTCCAGGCTTTCTTTAGGTTGAGAGTCCAACCATGTTCTAGCTCTGTCTCTTACAGCAAAAGGGAATAGCATAAGTCTGTAGACCTCAGGGTCAACCCCATTAGTCTTGACAGTGTCACAGATTTGCAAGAATTCAGCTAAAAACTGATGAGGATCTTCCAATGGAAGTCCATGGAACTTGCAATTCTGTTGCATTAGAGAAACTAATTGAGGCTTAAGCTCAAAGTTGTTTGCTCCAATGGCAGGGATAGAGATGCTTCTCCCATAGAAATCGGGAGTAGGTGCAGTAAAGTCACCCAGCACCTTCCTTGCATTGTTGGCATTGTTGTTGTTTTCGGCTGCCATGAGTTCTTCTTCCTTGAAGAATTCGGTTAGGTCCTCTACAGAGAATTGTGCCTTAGCTTCTCTTAGCTTTCGCTTCAAGGTCCTTTCAGGTTCAGGGTCAGCCTCAACAAGAATGCCTTTGTCTCTGCTCCTGCTCATAAGAAAGAGAAGAGAACAAGAAATGTGGGATCCTCTATGTCACAGTATAGAGATTCCTTGAGGTGTCAGAGGAAAAGAAAAATGAAAGGCAGAAGTAGAAAATTTGAACTTTATCAAAGAAGATGGAGTTCGAATTTTGCATTAAGGGATAGTGTTAGTCCATAAATAGAAGGATGTGAGAAGAAGGGAAGCAATTTTCGAAAATTAAGTGAGAAATTTTGAAAACATTTTGAAAAACACTAATTAATTTTCGAAAACCAAGAGTGGGAAAGAGATCAAGTGATTTTTGAAAAAGATTTTGAAATTAGAAATCAAAAAGATTTGATTGAAAGTTATTTTGAAAAAGATGGGGTTAAGAAGATATGATTAGTTAAAAAAAATGTGATTGAGAAGATATGATTTGAAAAACATTTTAAAAAGATTTGATTTTGAAAATTAATGACTTGGCTATCAAGAAAAGATATGATTCAAACATTAAACCTTTCTCAACAGAAAAGGCAACATACTTGAAATGTTGAATCAAATCATTAATTGATAGCAAGTATTTTTGAAAATGGAAAGAAATTGATTTTGAAAAAGATTTGATTGAAAAGATATGATTTGAAAAAGATTTGATTTTGAAAAACTTTGAAAACCTGAAAAAAATTGCATTGAAAAACAGAATCTTCCCTCTTGTGCCATCCTGGCGTTAAACGCCCAGAATGGTGCACATTCTGGCGTTTAACGCCCAAAACACTACCTTTTTGGGCGTTAAACGCCCAACCAGGTACCCTGGCTGGCGTTTAAACGCCAGTCTGTCCTTCTTCACTGGGCGTTTTGAACGCCCAGCTTTTTCTGTATAATTCCTCTGCAGTATATTCTGAATCTTCAATTCTCTGTATTATTGACTTGAGAAGACACAAATTAAAAATATTTTTGGATTTTTAGTAATCAAAATGCAACTAAAATCAAATAACAATGCATGCAAGACACCAAACTTAGCAGTTTGTATACTGCTGACACTAATGAGACACATAACTCAAACTAGAAATATTTTTGGATTTTATGATTTTGTAAATTTTTTTGTGCTTTTTTCGAAAATTAAGTGGAAAAAGGTATCAAAATTCTTAATGAGAATTCCAAGAATCATGCAATGTTTAGCCTAAGACTCCGGTCCAGGAATTAGACATGGCTTCACAGCCAGCCAAGCTTTCAAAGAAAGCTTCGGTCCAAAACACTAGACATGGCCAATGGCCAGCCAAGCCTTAGCAGATCACTGCTCCAAAAGCAAGATTGATAGAAATCAACAAGCTCTTGTGATGATAAGTTGAAACCTCGGTCCAATGAAATTAGACATGGCTTCACAGCCAGCCAGATTTCAACAAATCATCTTGAAACACTAGAATTCATCTTCAAGAATTCCGAAAAAAAAAATACCTAATCTAAGCAACAAGATGAACCGTCAGTTGTCCAAACTCAACAATCCCCGGCAACGGCGCCAAAAACTTGGTGCACGAAATTGTGATCACTACAACTCAAATAATCCATAAACTTGGTGTTCAACACCATGGCATAAACACAACTTTGCACAACTAACCAGCAAGTGTACTGGGTCGTCCAAGTAATAAACCTTACGCGAGTAAGGGTCGATCCCACAGAGATTGTTGGTATGAAGCAAGCTATGGTCACCTTGTAAATCTCAGTCAGGCAAACTCAAATGGGTATGGTGATAAACGCATAAAACATAAAGATAAAGATAGAGATACTTATGTAATTCATTGGTAGGAACTTCAGATAAGCGTATGAAGATGCCTTCCCTTCCGTCTCTCTGCTTTCCTACTGTCTTCATCCAATCCTTCTTACTCCTTTCCATGGCAAGCTTAAGCAAGGGTTTCACCGTTGTCAGTGGCTACCTCCCATCCTCTCAGTGGAAATGTTCAACGCACCCTGTCACGGCACGGCTATCCATCTGTCGGTTCTCGATCAGGCCGGAATAGAATCCAGTGATTCTTTTGCGTCTGTCACTAACGCTCCGCCCTCAGGAGTTTGAAGCACGTCACAGTCATTCAATCATTGAATCCTACTCAGAATACCACAGACAAGGTTAGACCTTCCGGATTCTCTTGAATGTCGCCATCAGTTCTAGCCTATACCACGAAGACTCTGATCTCACGGAATGGCTGGCTCGTTTGTCAGGCAAGCACTCAGTTGTCAGGCGATCAACCATGCATCGTGTATCAGGAATCCAAGAGATATTCACCCAATCGAAGGTAGAACGGAGGTGGTTGTCAGTCACACGTTCATAGGTGAGAATGATGATGAGTGTCACGGGTCATCACATTTATCAAGTTAAAGAACAAGTGATATCTTAGAACAAGAACAAGCGGAATTGAATAGAAGAACAATAGTAATTGCATTAATACTCGAGGTACAGCAGAGCTCCACACCTTAATCTATGGTGTGTAGAAACTCCACCGTTGAAAATACATAAGAACAAGAGTGATCATTGGCTTCGGTCCCAGAGAGGGAACCAGAAGAACCAAGATATGATATAAGAACTAGATGTCCAAAGATGAAAATACAATAGTAAAAGGTCCTACTTATAGAAAACTAGTAGCCTAGGGTGTACAGAGATGAGTAAATGACATAAAAATCCACTTCCGGGCCCACTTGGTGTGTGCTTGGGCTGAGCAATGAAGCATTTTCGTGTAGAGACTCCTCTTGGAGTTAAACGCCAGCTTTGGTGCCAGTTTGGGCGTTTAACTCCCATTCTTGTGCCAGTTCCGGCGTTTAACGCTGGAATTCCTGAGGGTGACTTTGAACGCCGGTTTGGGCCTTCAAATCTTGGGCAAAGTATGGACTATCATATATTGCTGGAAAGCCCAGGATGTCTACTTTCCAACGCCGTTGAGAGAGCGCCAATTGGGCTTCTGTAGCTCCAGAAAATCCACTTCGAGTGCAGGGAGGTCAGAGTCCAACAGCATCTGCAGTCCTTTTTGGTCTCTGAATCAGATTTTTGCTCAGGTCCCTCAATTTCAGCCAGAAAATACCTAAAATCACAGAAAAACACACAAACTCATAGTAAAGTCCAGAAAAGTGAATTTTAACTAAAAACTAATAAAAATATACTAAAAACTAACTAGATCATACCAAAAACATACTAAAAACAATGCCAAAAAGCGTACAAATTATCCGCTCATCAAAAATACATAAGAACAAGGTTTAGGCATGGCCGAATGGCCAGCCCCTAAAACGTGATCAAGAGATCAAAGGATGATCAAATGATCCCAAGATTCCAAGATGTAAATATAATAGTAAAAGGTCCTATTTATAATGAGACTAGCTACTAGGGTTTACAGAAATAGGTAAATGATGCAGAAATCCACTTCCGGGCCCACTTGGCGTGTGCTTGTGCTGAGCATTGAGCTTTTACATGTGTAGAGGCTTCCTTAGAGTTAAACGCCAACTTTTATGCCAGTTTGGGCATTTAACTCTAACTTTTATGCCAGTTTTGGCGTTTTGACTTCAGAATAGGGCAGAGGAGGGGCGTTTGAATTCCAGTTTGCGTAATAAAAGCTCGAGCAAAATATGGACCATTATATATTGCTAGAAAGCCCTGGATGTATACTTTCCAACTCAGTTGAGAGCGTGCCATTTGGTGTTCTATAGCTCCAGAAAATCCACTTCGAGTGCAAAGAGGTCAGAATCCAACAGCATCAGCAGTCCTTTGTCAGCCTCTGAATCAGATTTTTTTTAGTCCCTCAATTTCAACCAGAAAATACCTGAAATCATAGAAAAATACACAAACTCATAGTAAAGTCCAGAAATATGAATTTTGCATAAAAACTAATAAAAACATCCCAAAAAGTAGCTAGATCCTACTAAAAACTACCTAAAAACAATGCCAAAAAGCGTATAAATTATCTGCTCATCATCATACCACATACAGTGAGTCATGTCTTGTGTCTAGAGCATGTGGAGCTCTTCCATGAGAAGACAGGAAGAAAGTTCACTGTAAGTGACAAAATTTTGAGCCCATATCAACCTCCGTAAGGAGTTAACTGTCAAGCTAGTGACGTTAAAAAAGCGCTTGTTGGGAGGCAACCCAACCATAATTAATTATCTATGTTTTTTCTTCATTTTTATTTTTCTTAATTATTTTCTTTAGGTTCATGATCATGTGCATTAATCAAAACAGAGACAGATACATTCAGGATTAAAAACAGAACACTCTGGATGGAGTGTCTTGCTGGTGTTGAACGCCAGCCAGGGGCAGACCTTGGGCGTTCAACACCCCAAATGGCAGCCTTGCTGGCGTTCAACGCCAGCCTTAGGCAGAGCCTGGGTGTTCAACGCCAGCCTTAGGCAGAGCCTGGACGTTCAACGCCCCAAATGGCAATAATGCTGGCGTTGAACGCCAGCCAAGGGCAATACCTAGGCGTTCAATACCCATAAAGAGGGTAGGAAATTTGAATTCCCTAGCCTCTCAGGACCAATGGGTCCCACAGCATTCTTGCCTACCCCACTTTCTCTTCTTTTTTACACTTCCCCATACACTCTTCCCTATAAACCCTAGCTTAATCACCTCCATATCACTTCTCTAAAACCATCACAACTCCCACCAACACCCACCCACTTCAAAATCAAATTTTCCTCCCATTTACCCCACCCATGACCGAACCCTAACCACTCCCTCCCTATAAATACCCCCTCTAATATCACCTATCCCACACACTACTCATACACATATTAATCCCACTTAGCCGAATTGCTCTTCTCCCTTTATCTCCTTCTATTTTCTTCTTCTTCTACTACTCCATTCTTCTCTTCTCTTTATTTTTGCTTGAGGACGAGCAAATTTTTAAGTTTGGTATTGGAAAAGCCTTGCTTTTTGCTTTTCATTTCCATTCAAGGCACCCAAGGCCAGAGAATCCTCTAGAAAGAGGAAAGGAAAGGTAGTAGCCGCCACCTCCAAATCTTTGAAGATGGAGAGATTCATCACCAAAAGCTACCAAGACCACTTCTATGAAGTAGTAGCAGAGAAGAAGGTGATCGTTGAGGTCCCTTTTAGGCTTAAGAAGAATGAGTATCCGGAAATCTAAAGAGAGATCCAGAGAAGATGTTGGAAAGTCCTAACCAATCCTATCTAAGAGGTTGGGATCTTAATGGTGCAAGAGTGCTATGCTAATGCATGGGTCACAAAAAACCATGACATTAGTGTGAACCCACATCCCAAGAATTGGAGTCCCGTGGTTCGAGGAAGAATCTTGGACCTTAATTTGGAAAGTGTGAGGTTGCCGTTCAACTTGCCTATGATACAAAGAGACCCACATCCTTACACTAGGAGAGTCAACTTTGATCAAAGGTTGGATCAAGTGCTCTCAAACATCTGTGTGGAAGGAGCACAGAGGAAAAGGGATTCCCAAGGCAAGCCTATTTAACTAAGACTGTCTGACTTCAAGCCCAGAGCTAGAGGATGGTTGGAATTTATCCAACGCTCTATCATCCCTACTAGCAACCGGTCCGAAGTGACCATAGACTGAGCCATCATGATCTATTGTATCATGCTCAAAGAAGAGGTGGAAGTACATGAGGTGATACTTCAAGAGTTGTATAAAGTGGCGGACAAGCCCTCCACCCAACCAAGGTTAGCTTTCCCTCATCTCATCTGTCACCTATGCAATTTAGCTGTGATTATCATAGAAGGTGATATTCCAATTGAGGAGGATAAGCCCATCACTATAAGTACGATGAGCATACTACAGAGCCTACACATGCACCCCAACATGAGCGTGTGAAGCTGCCTCAACATGAGATCCCTGAGATGCCTCAAGGGATGTTTGTTCCTCCTCAAAGCTATTGGGATCAATTGCATACCTCTATAGGAGAATTAAGCTCTAACATGGGTCAACTGAGGATGGAGCATCAAGATCACTCCACTATCCTCCATGGTATAAGAGAAGATCAAAGAGCCATAAGGGAGGAACAAAGAGCTATGAGGGAAGAACAACAGAGACAAGGGTACGACATTGAAGATATCAAGTACACCATTGGGTTCTTTAGAGGAAGTGGTAGCCGTCCTCACTAAGGTGGTCCCGCTTCATCATCTTGCTTATTTTATTTTTCTATTTTCTATTATGTTTTATTGTCTGTTCTCTTGTTCTTATTGCATCATCATTTGCATTGATGTCTTAAAGTTATAAATGTTCCATATATCTCTCACCTTACTTAAATAAAAATTTTATTTGAAAAAGAATTGAGAGATACATAAATTTCGAGTTATATAATAAAGAATAGTCAATTATTTTGATGTGGTGCCATTGCTTTTATTTTCTGAATGTATGAATGAATAGTGCATATTTAAAATTGGAGTTTAAGAATGTTGGCTCTTGAAAGAATGATGAAAAAGGAGAAGTATTATTGGTAATCTGAAAAATCCAAAAATTGATTCTTGAAGCAAGAAAAAGCAGCAAAAAGAAAAAAAATGTATAACATGCATGCAAAAAAAAGCAAGCAGAAAAAGGCAATAACCCTTTAAACCGAAAGGCAAGGGTAAAAGGATCCAAGGCTTTGAGCATCAATGGTTAGGAGGTCTAAAGGAAATAAAATCCTGACCTAAGCGGCTCAAACAAAGCTGTCCCTAACCATGTGCTTGTGGTGTGAAGGTGTCAAGTGAAAAGCTTGAGACTGGGTAGTTAAAGTCATGATCCAAAGCAAAAAGAGTGTGCTTAAGAACTCTGGACACCTCTATCTGTGGATTCTAGCAAAGCTGAATCACAATCCGAAAGGGTTCACCCAGTTAAGTGCTTGTGGCATTTATGTATCCGGTGGTAATACTAGAAAACAAAGTGCTTAGGGTCACGACGAAGACTCTAAAAAGCTGTGTTCAAGAATAAAAAAGAACTAAACTAGGAGAGTCAATAATATCATATGGATTCGAAGTTCCTAAGGATGCCAACATCTCTGAGCTTCAATGGATAGTGAGATGCCAAAACTATTTAGAAGCAAAAAGCTACTAAGTCCCGCTCATTTAATTGAAACTGAGCTTCATTAAAAATCTGGGATTTATTGTATCTTACTCTTCTTTTTATCCTACCTTGTTTTTAGTTGCTTGGCGACAAGTAACAATTTAAGTTTGGTGTTGTGATGAGCGGATATTTTGTACACTTTTTTACATCATTTTCATATAGCTTTTAGTATGTTTTATTTAAGTTTTATTATATTTTCATACGTTTTAGGGTAAAATTCACATTTTTGGATTCTACTGTGAGTTTGTGTATTTTTATGTAATTTCAGGTATTTTCTGGCAAAAATTGAGGAGCTGGAGCAAAAGTCTGATTTAGAGGCAGAGAAAGTGCTGCAGATACTGTTAGGATCTGACCTTGTTGCACATGGAAGAGATTTTCTGGAGCTACAAAAGTCCAAATAGACCGTTCTCAATGGCTATGGAAAGCTAACATCCCAAGCTTTCCAAACATGTATAATAATTCATACTTTGCTTCAGAATTAAAGGCCTAAAACTGGCGTTCAATGCTAGCCATCTGCTCTATTCTGGCATCCAACGCCCAAAGGAGCATAGACCAGCGTCCAACGCCCAAAAAGAACCCCCTAAACAGTAAGACTAAATTGATTCAGAGGAACAAAGCATCTCCGAGGCCTTAACCATCCTCTTAACACTAGTTATATCAAATATAGTAATTCCATTTTATTTTTCTTTTATGCATTCCAACAAACAAGCAACTTTTCTATCCACCTGGCTAAGATCTACAAGATAGCCATTGCTTGATTCAAGCCAACCATCCTTGTGGGATCGACCCTGACTTGCTCAGGTATTACTTGGACAACCCAGTGCACTTGCTGCTTCAGTTGTACGAAGTGTGGGAATTTGTGCACCATTAAATTAGCTGTATTTTAACTATATTTTATTTCGAATAACTAATGTTGTTGAATTTCTTTATGTAGGAGAAATTTATATGGGATAAGGAACATAACATCTTGATCAGGAATTTCTATGACCACCGGATAGCTAGGCGACATCAGCAGATCATGCAGGACGTTCGTCAAGAGCGTGACCACCTCATGATTTTGCTTCGTCCAGATATTAAGATGGAACTAGATGTCCATTTTAGTACTGATGAGGAATTTTAGCATCACTGTCTGACAAATAGAACTAATAAGGCTTCGCCGAGGTAGTCGAAGTATACCGGTGGGTCGGCAACTTTCATGAAGACGACGAGCATATTGGTATGTAGTTTATTAATATTTGTTAATTATTACTTGAATTAATTGTTACTTGATTTATTTTATTATTTGGTTTCAATATGTGTAGGCTAAGTCGTTGGATCGTAAGGCGACATTGGCAGAAACCTTCAAGTATACCCATACTTGAAGGCCAAATATAAATTTTGTATTTTGAGTTGGGTATTGAGAATTTTTGGTAATTTTGATGTTATAGGAGTTCTCTAGCTTATGTTCTTGGTGGTTTCTATTACTAATTTCAATGAGTAAAGATAAATACCCCTTTTTCCCTTTGGTTCATCAATTTATACAAGCCTTACTTTTGACATTGTGCCAAATTGTATGATATAGTATTAGATTGAGTAATTGGAAGCTTGACTTGGTGAAATTTTGGAAGGAAAATCTTAGAAGCTTGAAATTTGCGACATTAAGGTGTGGGCTTAAGTTTCGGATAAATACCATACAATGTGACTTAAAATCCTAGGCTATTGGACTTAGAATTATTGTTGAACTATTGTGGTTGACTGTTTAGTTTACTAAAAATTGTGATATATGTTGGTATGATTGAAATTGTGTTGAAATGAAATGTAGTTTGATTGTTATAATGGTAATAGTTTCATGCACATAAGGGGTGTTATAGAAGTGAAATAGTTTTGTGAGCATACCATGTGTATGCACAAAAGCCAATTCATGGTACGCACGACCCATGCGTATGCACGACTTACATTTTAGAATTGAATAATTTTCATGCACGTTTTCGCGCGTACGCGCAAAAGTGAACTCATGCGTACACGCACGACTGTCATTTTTTTAGAAATGATCATTTTTAACTGTTTTAGTCTATCTAACCAGATTTTTCACTTTCATAACTCCTATGGTAAGTTAGAGACGGTGGATTAGAGGGTAGAAAGCATTGGGAAAAAAATTATTGAGTCGAAATGGGTTGGAAGTGATTGAAGGGATGAGTTGATATAATTGGATGATGGAGATGAGTTTGATTGATAGTTGAGTTGTCTGGATAGATGCAAGGATTGTGGCTTTGTCCCACTTGCTCCGGGTTGATATTTGAGTTGCTTGGGTAGATGCAAGGGTTTTGGCTTTGTCTCACTTGCTCTGGGTTGAGATATGTGACTTTGTTGAGCCTCCATGGCAAAATGTGGCCGAACACTTAGACCTTCCTAGATGATACTCCCAAGAGAAGGTGAGATGTAATGCGTGAGCATCTTTTCTATTTTTTTCTAGTGAATTTGTATTTGAATTGTTAAGTTTAATTAAGATTTAAATATCTTTTAGTCACAGTGAATGTTACTTTGAGTCGTGTGCAATTCTGTTTATTTCAGGTAGCATTCGGATGGATTTGATGGAGTTTTTGTAGAAGAAGAGAAGAAAGTGAATGATGCTGTCAACCCTGACCTCTCTGCACTCTAACAGAAATAACTTGAGCTAATTGATGTTATTCTAGTAGCATTGGAAAGCTAACTTTCAGAGCTTTCCATCGATATATAATAGTGTACACTTCTTCTCCAACACACTCGGCCTTAGTGTACACGTTGAAGTTTCATTCTGCATAAGTGGGGACTAATTTGGCTTTTCCCAAGTTAGGCACCAAGACAAAGGAACCCGCCTCCAAGCCTTGCTTCCCCCTTCATGCCTAACTTCACAATTATGAAGTTAGGTGCCAGCCTTATAACACCCAATGGTCCCCGCGCTCCTCAAGGAAAGCCACGAAGATCCTTGGTGATTTTGATTAAACTTTTATTTTATTTATAAATAGGAAAAGATATTGTTTAGTTTTAGAAAATATATTTTACATTAATTAGGATTAGATATAAAAGGGAAAAGAATCAGCCATTTGGACTCCTCTTCTCTCTTACCTCATTTCGCACTTTACAGTTTTTCAGAATCCTTGTTTTCTCTCTGAACCATGAGCAACTAAACCTCCACTGTTAAGGTTAGGAGCTCTGTTTATTGTATGGATTGATACTATTACTTTTATATTTTAATTTATGTATTGATTTCAATTTCAAGAATTTGTTTTTGTTCTTCATCTTATGAATCTGGGTAGAATGGAAGTATGACCCTTATTCTATTTGAGTTCTTGTAAACCTTGGAAAAGTAATTTACTTGAACAACAGCTTGAAAATAATTTCTCCTAAATTTCTAATTATCTATACTTAACGGGATATGTGACATATAATCCTCTTATATTTGGATAATTAGAGTTTTTGTGGCACATAAACTAGTTTTGAACTTAACACTCTATTTGGAATCAAGTGACCAAAGAATTGGTGGTTGATGAAGGTTAGAGGAGACTAAAAAGGTCTAAGGAATTAGGGTTTAGTCACATATAATTTTCCATGAATTGAATCTTGCATGATTAAAATAGTTGGTAAGAAAAGTTAATACGAAAAATAAACATCTCTGAAATCTTAATTGTTTTCTCCCATATTCTTTACAATCCATTTACTATTTGCTTTCTAATTCTCTGAATTTACTGTTTATGCAATTAAACTCTCAAAACACCATTTTCTGCTTATCTAACTAAGCCAATCACTCAATCATTGTTGCTTGATCCATCAATCCTCGTGGGATCGACCCTCACTCACCTGAGGTATTACTTGGTACGACTCGGTGCACTTACCGGTTAGTTTGTGGGTTATAAATTCCGCACCAAAATGGCACTCCCTAGCATTGATTTGAGAATCATGCATGATATTGATCAATGAATAAATATGAATACGTTTTAGGGATGCTCGCACCAAGTGACTGTTCAGGATTCATTACCGGACATATCGGCTTTTGGCTTATAACCGACAGATGAGTTCATTAGCCGTAGGGCAGGAATGCATCATTTTCATTTGTGTGTATTGATTAGGTGTGCATCTTGTATTTGGCTTGCCTTATTAAATAATTGTATCTATATGCTATTTGGGCTAATTGCTTTATCTGTTCTCTCTATTTGTGTAATCTTTGTATTGTTTTGTATGTGTTTGACAATTGAGATATCCCTTATGCTGGCGATGGTGACCCTGAAGATTGTTCTTGATGCAATGTGGTGATTGGAGGTTTGTGGAAAATTGAGAATAAATAGATATATTAGAATCTCTTAGGTAAGTTTCCATTTTTTGGTTTAGTGAGAACCCTAGACTTGGAGCAATGAAATTTTGAAGATTCAGATTGCTTAGAGAGTTCCTATTACCATATATTGTATCGACTCGGCACTTTTACCCTACTAGGAACCCGGTGGTTTGGGTTCTCACCCATATATTATTTTTGTTTTTCAGATGCAGGTCCCAACGTTCCTCAGTGAGCGGGAGTTTTATTTGGAAGATGGCGAAGAAGACTTTTTGCTTCTATTTTGGTTTTAGATACTCTCCTTCTTTTGGAGAAACTCGTATGATGTATTCATTTTGAAAACTTTCCTTTAGAGGCTTTTGATGTATATGTCAAGAGATATATTATATATATCAAATTATATTACTATTGTAACTCTATCCGGCCTAATCTTTACGAGCCGAGACTAGTAGACATTTATATATACTTATATATGTCTCTTTACCCTTATTCTTTTTTCAAGCTTGTAATTATCTACCTTTTTTGACCCACTTATGTATGTTATCGAATGTGAATGATCAAAAAATTGTTTTTTTTTATCTGGGGTTTAAATTCCTTTACAAGCTTCTACATTAATATCTCCTTTAATACATAAGAATTTATATATCATCCTGGTGTCATAGCACCAAACTCTGATTGAATTATGACTTAAGCATAAGACTTTAAAGGGTAGGGTGTTACGGCTTCATCTGTCTCTACAACCCTGCCGTTCCCGAGGAAGTTATCAACTTGAAGGAGGAGGTGCAGAAGCTCACACAGGAGCTTCACGAACAAGCATATCAATCTGAGTAGAGATACAATGAGCTTCTTGCAAGAGTGAAAAAGACCGTTGCCATTAGCTCAGAGCTGACGGAGAAACTGGAGTGGCTAGAGCATTTGCGAGACCAGTTGGAGGTGTACAACGAGCAAATGCATAGTGTACAACGAGCAAATATATGCTGGAGGCAGCGCCGTTGCTAGTACCAGCGGCAATGCGGCTGGTGGGGCACCGACATCAACACCTAGTCCGCTGCCTCAGTAGGGGGAAGACGACGTGTCGATGACAATAACTAGGATCCGTAGGGTTTAGAAATTTAATTTATTTTATGTCTATTTCATTGTATTTTACTTCTTTGACTTTTTATTATATTCAGACCGTTGATATTTAATAAAAATAATTAGTTGATTTCTGATAATTTTGAATTTGTGCCCTAATTTTGTAAACAAAAATTTTAATTTGACTAGTAATTGTGCACTAATTGTGCAAAAAAAGCATACCGTTGGAATTACCGGTAGAATAATCTGATGGTTATTGGGCACCAAGAAACATAACATGGTGCCAAAGTTACCGACGGTAACCAACCGCTCTTTATAATTTTAATAAAACGTAAAAAAAATAGATTAGAGTGACAATTAGATCCTTGAGAGTTTTGATTTTGTACTAATTAGTCTACGAAGAAAAAAAAGTACCAATTAGATCCTCCACTATAGCAAACGGTGGACACCTTATGTCTTTCTGTTAATTCATCATGTAAAACCTAACCCTGATGCTTATGTGTACTATTAATTACAGTGATGTATCTATTTATGGAAGATCTTCATAGATATAATAATTTTTGGAACAAAACTTCGCTTATATTATTAGGATTTGTAGTAAATAGAGAGTAGTTGATGAATGTTATATGAAAACTCAGATGATAACAAATCCTTCACCATCCAAAATGGCACCATTTACTTGCTCATATGGTAGCCACGACACACGTAGACAACTGAATATATTAGTAACTCTATTTTATTTTGCACAATTCATAGATGAAAAGATATGACATGTCCACTTTTTAATATTGTAAATGATTTAATTGATATTTTTTTCTTTAGGAATTAATTAGTCTAAAGTTAAAATTCTTAAGGAATTAATTGTCACTTTACTAATAAAATTATAAATTTCTAAAAAATTTAGTTATTTCGTTGGTCCCTATAATTTTATTGAATTTTTAATTAAGTTTCTATACTTTTTTCTTTTTAATTGGGTTCCTATACTATATTAGATTTTGTAAATAAGTCCTTAGAGTGACAAAAACGTTAGAATTAACAAAATATTCTAGTAAATAAAACGAATATATCTGATACTTGACTGAATATTTTATTTTATTTAATAAAATATTCCGTTAATTTCAACATTTTTATTACGGTGAGAACTTAGTTATAAAATCTAATATGGTATAGAAATTCAATTGAAAAGAAAAAAAATAGAGATCTCATTAAAAATTTAGTGAAACTATAAAGACCGACAGAATAATTAAACTTTTTTTTATACTAAAATTAATATAAAAATAATTTTTTATTAAAGTAAAAAGTTAAAATTTTCTAAAACATACCATCACTCTTTTAAAATTATATTTTGTACCGAAATCTACTGAAAATAAATAATTCTTTGTCAAAATAAAAAGTTCAAAGTTTTTATAACACATATACATCACTCTACTAAAATTATATTTTATGCCAAAATAAATTTCTAAAATATATTCTTTAGTCACTTAAAATTATAGTTTATACCAAAGTCTACAAAAAGAATTTTCTGTCAAATTAAAAATTTATAAATTTCTAAACCATACTTATCATTCTTTAAAAATGATATTTTGCACAAAAATCAATATAAAAAATAATTTTTAAATAAGAAAAAAATTTATAAATTTCAAAAGCATACTCATCACTCTATTAAAATTATCTTTTGCACCAAAGTGTAAAAGAAAAATATTTTAACAAAGTAAAAAATTATAAATTTCTAAAATTATATCCATCACTCTAATAATTAAATTATATTTTACGCTAAAATCAATCTAAAAAAAGTTTTCGATAAAGTAAAAGATTACTTCTAAAATATATAAATTTCTCTTTTAAAATTTTGTGCCCAGGTCTACAAAAAAAAATAAATTTTAATGAAAGTAAAAATTTATAAATTAGTAAAATGTACATACCCACGACTGTCTATAAATTTAATTTAAAACCAAAGTTTATATAACAAAAAAACCTTTAGGTTAAAAGCAAAAAATTCTTAATTTTAAAACCTACCTTTCACTCTCTGTATATTTGGCGACAAAATCTTCAAAAAATAACTTTTGGTCAAATTAAAAAGTTAAGAGTTTTTAAAACATATCTATCCTTCTCCTAATAATTTTATATTTTGCACAAAAAACAATACTAAAAATAATTTTTTATAAAAAAATTATGAATTTCTATAACATACTCATTACTGTACTCCATTGAAATTATATTTTATACCAAAGTCTACAAAAAACATTAATCAAAATAAAAAATTTATACATTTTTAAAACAAATTCATCACTCGTATAAAATTCAATTTTACATCAAAATTGATATAAAAATAATTGTTGATTAAAACAACTACATTTCTACAACATTTCTATTATTCTCCTAATAAAATTACACTACAAAAAAAAGTGCAACTACTTCATTTTATCGTCGATTTTTAATATTATTTACCGTCAATTTTAATTGTATTTTTTGTAGTGTTATATATATTAAAATCAATATAAATAATATTTTTATTAAAACAAAAACTTATAAATCCGATCCTATATCCATTACTCTCTTAAAATTATATTTTGTACCAAAATCTAAAAAAAAAATTGTCAAAGTATTTTTTTAGGAAAGCGATAGATATGTTACGAAAATTTATATTTTGACCAAATATTTTGTTTTATGATTTTTGTTACAAAATATACTTCTAATAGAGTGATTGATATGTTTTAGAAATACATAACTTTTACTTTAATAAAATATTAGCTTTTATACTGATTTATGTGTAAAATATAATTTTAGGAGAGTAATAAGTAAGTTTTAGAAACTTATATAACTTTTTATTTTGATTGAAAATTATTTATAAATTTTTGTATGCTTCTTATGAGCTCAAACAAATAACTTACAAGGTAAAATTTAAATCTTCTCTATTATGTCACTATCAATTAATATTATTAACATATTTTTTTATATTTTTTTATACAAAAAAGCTCAACATCCATGTAAAAATTATATGGATGGTATCTAAGTACTTTTCACTTCATGCATTTTTTTTCACCCACACACTTGTTTGTTTTACACGCGCCTCATATAACGTATATAACGTAATCCTTATTTTGCGTGATCAACCTTTCTCAACGTAAACCTTTTTCTATAACGTAAACCTTTTTCGCGTTCTTCTTCTTGTTCTTCTTCTTCTTCTTCCTATTCTCCTTCTTCTTCTTCAACCTAATTAAATTTGTTGTTCTCCTCTATTCGCGTTTTTCTTTTCTGCATTATGAAGCTGGATTGACTTCAACGTAATTAGCTTCGTCGTTCATCTTCTTCTTCATTTTCTTCTTCGATCTGTACTTCTGAATTGAAACAATGAATGAATCAACTTCAAATCAGTTGAATGAGTGCGATTTGGATAATTCTTCCGAAATGCATCAATTTGATGAGGTATGGATTATTGAATTTTGAATCGAATTCAATGGAATGAAATTGCTAATTTTATTTGAAGTGAATTGAATGGACTGAGGTGATCTATATCTGAATTGAATTGATAATATGTAACTGTGAGTAACTGTGAGTGTGAGTAATTGTGAGTAAATGTGAATAACTTTTCGGTTCCGTAAGTACTAAAGAGTTGATTCACCATGTGCATGTGTTCGGTTTGGTATGCAGAAAGGAGTCTAAAAAAACATTAGACGAATATATTCTGTGTTGTTCCCTAAGCACTATATAATTATTTCACCATTATTAAGATTTGGGTTCACCATAATTAAGATTTCGATTCACCGTGCAGACCAGCTGTGTTGTGGATGAAAAATTTGTCCCAAAGGTGGGAATGATTTTCAAGACACTAGAAGAAGTTGGAAAGTTCTACAAACATTATTCCAAACTTGCCGGTTTTTCTACCAAAATAAGGAACACAACTCGGGACGGAGACAAGATTAAGAATCAACTAATTGTATGCACAAGAGAGGAGAGGTGGAAATCAAAGATATCTCCAACTTTGAAAACAAACCCTTCAGCTGGGTTAAATTGTCTTGTCAGAATTTACGTACACATAATGAAGGATGTTGGTCTTTGGACAATTTCCAAAGTTGTTTTGAACTACTCACTTCCTTGTTGTCCAGACTAGGCTGAGATGCTCAAACAACACCAGGAGCTTAGCATGTTCGTGCGTCGCACCATTGAAACCCACGAGGAAGCCGGAATCAGACCAAGCAAAACTTACCAATCATTTGTGGCAGCAGCTGGCAGCCACGGTGAACTAGGTTTTATAGAAAAATACGTCAGGAATTACTTCACAAGGGAAGTACAGAATATTTCTAAAGAAGACGATGCCAAAGAATTTGGAAAGTACCTAGTAAGAATGAAAGAGAAGAACCAAAATTTCTTCTTTGAGCTTAACCTTGAAGGCAATCACTGCATTAAACATGCATTCTGGGCTGATGCAAGAAGCAGGGGTGCATTTGATTATTTCGGAGACATGATTTCATTTGACACCATCTATAACACAAACAGGTATTCGATTCTTTCAAATATATTTTTGATGTTCAGTGAGTGTATATATTTCGGTTCACCACTGTGTGCTTGTTATTTATGCAGGTACAATTTGGTTTTAGGTTCTTTTGTGGGCGTGAATCACCACAGCCAGTCGACATTTTTGGGATGTGCGCTGATAAAAAATGAGGACATCTAATCATTCAAATGGCTATTTTAGTGTTGGCTACGTTGCATGGGAGGGAAGGCACCAAAAGGTATTATTACCGATCAATGCACATCGATTCAAAGGGCAATTAAGTTGTGCATGCCAACAACAATTCACCGCTGGTGCATCTGGCATATTATGAAGAACATCCCAAGAAAATTAAACGGATACAAAGGACACAATGAAATTAAACAAGAGATGAGTCATGTTGTTTGAAACTCATATACAAAAGAAGCATTTGACAGAAACTGGATCGATTTCCTTAGAAAGTACGGCCTCGGAGGCAACAAGTGGCTTTCAGGAAATTGAGATTTCAATTCGAATTAATTTTATGCTCATATCTTTTTTTCCCAAAGCATGCACTGTTTTCGGTTCACCACACCTTATGAGTTCGGTTTGGTTTGCAGAGCTGTACGAGGATCGACATATATAGATTTTGGTTTACTTGGATCACCACTTTTGGGCCGAGATGAGAAGCACACAAAGGAGTGACAGCATGTATTCAATTTTCAACAAGTTCATCACACGGAATAGCTCCTAGAGACAATTCGTGAAGCAATACAACAATTGCCTAGCAAGTAGAAAGAGAATTTAATGCTGCAGATTTTCACACTGTGATACCGTGTGCAACAAAATCAACAATAGAGGCACAGTTTCAGCATGTATATACCCAAGAGAAGTTCAGGGAAGTTCAAGCTCAATTCAGAGGTAAAGTAAATTGTATCACAACATCAATGCATTCCACCCTAGGTTTCACAACATATGAAGTCATAGAGCAGGTTTTCAACTCCACATTCAACAAGTTTATCGTCACCTACGACGCAGTATCACGAGATGTAAAGTGTCATTGCTTGCTATTTGAGTCTAGGGGCATATTGTGCCGCCATTTCCTAAGCGTCCTAAGCTTTGAGCGAGTGGATAACGTGGCACCGAAATACATATTAGAACGTTGGAGCAAGAACATAAAGAGGAGACATACACACATCAAGAGCAGCCAAGATGAACCTCTATTGGAGCCAAGAAGTAAGAGATTTGAGGAATTGGTGTTTTGGTCGCACAATATATGTGAATTTACATCCGAGTCTGAAGAGTTGACCAAAATTTTGCACCGAGTATTTGACAAGGTCATGGCAGAGATGGAAGAATATCAAGAGAGAAGCAAAGGAAAAAGTTTGTTAACCCATGAAGAAGCAAAATTAAGCAATGTGAAGGACCTTCAAAGCCCACCACGTGTCAAAACAAGAGGTCGGCCCAAGAACAGACTTGGATCAAACCTGGAAAAAAAGATCTCAAATGCGATGAAAAAAAAAAAGAAAAGACAGCTCCAAGCGAGGTAAAAATTGACTTGCTTTTGATTAGTTAAAAATTCAATTGTTCATTTTGCTAATATACAATTAATTATGTCTTTTCTAATTGAACGTTTTAGACTCTGGATCATCGATTCAGTCAAGCTCCACTCTTTACAATGCACTAGATATGAATTATCCAAGAGAGGATTGTACAAGTTTTAGTTTTTATTAATGTAAATTTTTGTTCACCCATGAGCAAATTTTGGTTCACCATGGTTATAGCAGCGTAAATTTCTGAATGTTGTTAGTTTTTAATGAATAGTCACTTTTTTTGTGAAATTCTATATTGATATATGCAGTTTTTTTATTCGTCTAGTGTATTAATTTCTAAGTTGAATAATTAGAATTTGTTTTGAGAAACGGGAATCAGGTGTAATGCTAGTTACATTTTTTATGTGATTAATTGAATAAAAATTATTAAAAAATATAAAAGAGTAACATAATTATTTTTAACTTACATTGGTGGAGTTTTAAAACTCTTTCTTGGATGGATTTTCAGGGTTTAGGATTTTGGGTTTAGGGTTTTAGGGTTTAGTGTTCAGGATTCAGGGTTCAGGGTTCAGAGGTTCAAGGTTTAGGGTTTAGGGGTTTAGGGGTTCATGGTTTAGCGTTTAAGGTTTAGGGTTAGGACTTTAGGAGTTTAGGGTTTATGGGTTCAAGGTTCAGTGTTCAGGGTTATGGGTTTAGTGGTTCAGTGTTCAGGGTTTAGAGTTTAGTGTTTAGGGTTCAAGGTTTAGGGGTTCAGTGTGTTTCCAACTTTTGGTTCGCTTAGTGTATTAATTTCGGTTCACCGTGTTCAGGGTTCAGGGTTCAGGGTTTAGGGTTTAGGTTTAGGGGTTTAGAGTTTTGGGGTTCAAGGTTCAGGGTTTAGGGTTTAAGGTTAGGGGTTTAGAGTTTTGGGGTTCAGGGTTTAATGTTTTAGGGTTTTAGGGATTTATGGGTTTAGGGTTCAGGGATCATGGTTTAGGAGTTTAGGGTTTTAGGGTTTAGGGTTTTAGGGTTTAGGGTTTATGGGTTTATGGGTTCAGGGTTCAGTGTTCAGGGTTCTGGTTTTAGTGTTTAGGGTTTAAGGTTTAGAGTTCAGGGTTTAAGAGTTCAGTGTGTTTCCAACTTTCGATTCGCCCAGTGTATTAATTTCGGTTCACTGTGTTCTTTTGGAGTTCATAATGTATTGGTAAATACAGTGATTGCAATCACTGAGAACTTGGAATAAAATAGCAGCCAAACAGTTCCAACAGATATATAAATTAGCATCTCAGATGAGTAATCCATCTTGAATCAAATATAAATATTAACATTAACATTTAGATTAATATTCACATATATACATTTGAAGTAAGCATTTTTTTTTCTTTTTAAAAAAGTTAAAAAAATTGTTAATTGCAACCAGCTAATCATAGTATATGCTATTTACTATCTGAATTCCCATATGTGAATTTATAATAAGGGCTGGAGAGGGCAGTAGATGGCTTTAGGAGTCTTTTTGCTTCAGATTCCCAAATCACTTGGTCTCTAATTTTGTTCATTTCATGCAACAGAATGTGTGGACCATATTGATACCTGAAGCTATCAATCTCTTTCTACTTTTGATCTTTTGCGGATCAATTGTTTCAAGCCATTTTATGACGTATATTTCACAATCATAGCTAAGTAAGAATTGAGTATAATACGATTAATAGTGTGCAAAATAAAACATATTAAAAATAGCACTATAGAAGAGAAAGATTCTTACTATGTACGTTGACCATTTAGTAGGATATACTCTACTTCTACTCCTAGTCCATCCTCCATTAAGGGTTTCGTCCCAACATAAACCCTCATCTGAGAAATTATTAATCCCTGAAAGAGGTGCAAAAATTGAAAAAAATAAATCAACAACACTCAACCGAACACATTTCATGTCCTGAATAATTTGAATAATTTACAAGAAAATAACTTACAACAAATTTGTTCAGTTTCTTCCTCGAATCAGGTATATTTTCTGGCAGCTTATTGATAGGGTCAAGCACATAGAATTTCCTTTTGATGACATCGGCAATCAACAACCACCAATGCGCTCCATTGCAAATTGGCACAAATAGCTAAAGTTTGGGAAAATAATAAAATATTTCAGTCAAAACAATAGCAAACAAGAGAATTATCGAAGAATTTTTAGAAATTACAACTTACAAATTGATATGATGCAAGTTTTCTTTTGTCAAGAAACTGGCGGTGGTGGGCATACTGTTCAATATCTAACCGGTAGGCCTTGTTTGTCCTTTTATCAATGTAAGACTCGCCATGTGTTCCCAACATAAAATTTTGCAAAAAGAATATCAGTTAAATCACATTTACACTGAATTGAACACAATTCATACAATGAACCGAACACAATTCATGTGCTGAATAATACTTGAAAAACATTCAATCATCATGAGAAAAGATTTCTTCATGAAAAAGAACTCAACAAAACACATAACAATCAGTTGAATCAGTATTAACATTTTCACTCAACTAAACAACAATCAGCAGTGAATAAGAAATTTAGCTTACCACAATATCCAGCGGCACAATGTATATTTGTTCCTGATACCGCCGAACTTTTATTTGGTTGAGAATCATGCTGTGTATACTAACCACCGACAGGATGAAAATTTATGAGATATACTATATAAGAGTGTTTAGAAAAATCATTAACGTTATTGCAACTGGCAAAGAATTTATCGAGGCATGCACTTGTTCTTTGGGCATTAGAGACATAAAATATTCTCTTAACCCCTCGTAAAGTGCCTTATGTTTCAAGACAAATATTGTATCGTATTCATTGCTACCATCTTTTGTCTGTTTCACATGTGTCATCCAATGATAACACTTTTCAATCAGCTCATTCACAATTTTTGTCTTTTTCTCCGGGGTTTTGTAAACTTCAACAGCTAGTAAGATTAGTTCTGAAGCTGTTGCTTCAGCAAACTTTAATGCTGCTGTCACTCCAGCATCTACCACCGCCTCTTTTAGAATTTCAAGCTGTAAAACACTCGGTTAAGAGGGCTGACTTGGTTGAGATGTTGGTGGACTTATCCCAAGGTTAAAGGAAGGCATTTCATCTTCCCTTTCCCTAGGTTAAGCAGCACTGCAAGATGATAGATATTTAACAAAGATATTAAACAAAAATGATATTTAATCATTATAGTGAACCGAAATCCAAACTAATAGTGAACCTAAATCCAAACTTACAGTAAACCGAAATGATATTAAACAAAAATGATATTAAAGAAAAGCAAGTAACATACCTATCAAATGATGACAAGATTAGAGTTTTTTGTTCTGATTGCCGTGCCACCGGAGGTTCTTGGGATTGTTGCTGTTGTTCTTCATCAGAAACTTCATAGACATCGTCATCTTTGAAAAATTCTTCAATAATAGAACTCGTAAGAGACACTGTAACATCCTGCTTTTTGGACAACAACACATTGAATTAATTTCTGGTTTCAACTGAACCATAATTAAACCATGTATAAGCAGTAAACATTATCGGTATTTATATAAGCAGTAAAACTTACACATCAACAGGTGCTTCTTGTTCGGATTGCTGTGCTGTTAGTTCTTCGCAGGGCTGCTGTTGCTGTTCTAGAGGTCTGCTGCATTAAACAGTAAACATTTATATAATTATCCCAAATTATTATCATATTTAACAATGATATATATTTAACAAAAATGACATTAATCATTATAGTGAACCAAAATCCAAACTTATAGTGAACTGAAATCTAAACTTATAGTGAACCGAGATTATATTAAACAAACATGATATTAAAGAATTTTATGCTTACACATTAACAGGTGCTTCTTGTTCTAATTGTTGTGCCACCGGAGGTTCTTTGGATTGTTGTTGTTGTTCTTTGGCAGGGTTGTTGCATTAAACAGAAAACAGTTCAATAACAACCCAGAATTATTATCATATACCATTAAAATTAATAAAAAAAAATTTATGTGAAACTTACTCTTATCAGAAACTTCATAGACATAGTCACCTTTAATTAATTCTTCAATTACAGAACTTGTAAGAGATACTGTAACACCCTGCTTTTTGAGTTCTGGAAGGCAGCTGTAATAAACAGAAGAGAGTCCAAAGACAAGAACATATTGAATTCATTTCTTGTTTCAAGTAAACCATAATTAAACCATGTATAAGCAGTAAACATTGAACAAGATTCATGTAGTGAATAAATATTTATTAACTTACTCATTATTAGAAGTTTGTTGTGTTTCATTTTGTGGAGGGACATAAATGAAGTCATCTCTGATTAACTCTTCCGGAACAGAACTTGGAAGAGACAATGCAAGAGGATGTCTAAGGAATGTAAACAAGGATAAAGTTAATGTTGAATAACTAGAATTTATTTTGAAAAATAGGAATTTGCACATTGAAAAACTCACACTTCTAAAGGTTGAGAACGAGTTTCTTGTCGAAACTCAACGATTTGTAGCTCAGAATCAGGTGTAACTCTAGTGACATTTAAACACATTTACCTTGTGATTAATTAAATAAAAATTATTACCTAAATCTAAAAGAGTAACATAAATATTTTTAACTTACACTAGTGGAGTTTTAAAAGTCTTTCTCGGGAAGATTTTCTTTTTTTTTTAAATATTTTACCGTGCTTTCTAGGGTTATTTTCCTAAAACATAGATAACAAATTAAAATTAGAAACCAAGATTAAAAGCAAAGGTCTAGAAACACATTAAATTCATTTTTGGGCAACCACAGAACAGAAAGTAGAATATGCAGTGAACCAATTTACCTAGTATTGCTCGCGGCATTTACAGAAGCTGTAGAGCTTCCTTGAGTCTGTAAGAGTTACTCGCTATCCAGATTTACAGTCGGCACTCTAAGCAAGATAAATAAATATTAGTAATTGAATATAGAGGAATTAGAAAAGGTTCTAGCAAAAGTAAGCAAAGAAAGAAAAGAACTCGGGAATAATAAATTGAATCTTACGTCTCAGAAAATTCATTTTGTACCTTTGGAGAGTCAAAATGATCCAGAGCAATGTTTGCTGACTGAGCTTCATCATTTCTTTTCTTTGATCTCTTTTCTCTTATCATCTTCAATGCTCGTTTTCTTCTTTCCGCAGCATTGTCTTTTGCTGTTCAGTTCTGAAAGTTCATAAAATAAGTATTAAGGAACCTAGAACGTAAGTATCAATAAAGAAAATATGATTCGAGAAATTTACTCCTTGTCAGATTGGGCTTGTGTTTTTGCCACCCTTTGCAGTTATTTTCTTTTTATTACGGGTGTTTTCTCAATTTCATTTTCTCTAGAATACAGACAAACACATCAAATTTATACCGAAGACAAGACACTAACAATGAAGTCAACCAAACTGACAGACACCACCGAACCGAACTAAATTAAATTACTAAAACAAAAATTAGAAGCTCACCGAACCAAAACTAATTCATTTGCTGAACAAAACGTGATACATATGTAATCAACAAAATGTCTCACAGAAATTATGCAATACGTACTGGCTTTCAGATTCGCTTGCGCTCTCTGAATCTATCGGCACAGGCTTTGTTTTTTTTGTTTGTTTTTTAACCACCTTCGGTGGTTGTTTTCTTTTCTTTGTTCCGGATTTTTTTATTTCTTCTTCTCTGCAATACATAAGAACAAGCGCATAAGAACAAATTTAAGAAAATACAAGTTAAATGAAATTAATATGAAAATTAAACTGACTGGTTTTCAGATTCAGATTCAGAAAATCTTTCCTCTTCCGAAGAAGAATCCATCTCAACAATTTTCTTTTTTATTTTCTTTCTTGTCCAAGTTACTTGTTTTTGTTTTTTCTTTCTTTTTTTCCTTTCTGTACAGAAATCCCTACAACAGAAACAATGACTCAATTATTTAATCATCAAGAAAACACATTAACAATACAGTGAACCAAATGAAGCAATCCCACCGAACCGAAAAATATTCATATGGTGAATAGTACATGACAACTATTTAATCATCAAAAAAATATTTCTTAATGTAGAAACATTCAAATGAACAAACTAAAAATTGCAAGTAGGACAAATAAATTAATTATAACCTAAAACAGAAGTTTATTTAGATAGTAGAGTATTTTAAAAGCATTTGAAAGCAAAATTTTGGGGGAATTTTAGTAGAGTATTTACCAATGGTTCTGTTGCTTCGGATGAAATCAGTTCAAGCATCATTTGCCTTGTCCAATGGGCCACCCATGGTGCAGGGGGAGCATCAGGTGCAAACGGACGGGAGAACTTGGTTTCGTGAAAGTATATCAATATTAATACAAAAATACAGCCATCAACAGACTATTTCTTCCCCTTTCTCTTGTTTTCAACTCCTTTTATCAAGAAGTTGAGCACATATTTTTTCCAATCCCATTCTCGAATGTTGTCCACATGAAATATCAGTGGCTTATGGATTGGGAAGGTCACACTTACTATTGTGGGGAGCAAGAACCACTTTTGTATGAAGACAATAAAAGTTCTCTTGAATTTTTTCCGGTTCTCCTCCCCTTCTACACTCATATCCAGCACATTTCTTGTCTGCTGAATTCAGGCTGTTGTAATCAACCTTATCAGGAAAACGATTCTCTATAATATTTTAATAGCAAAAATCAGTCAAAAATGGTCAATTCAATTTTCTAGCCACCAATGAACTGAAAATAAGCAGTAAGTGAAAAGTGTATTACCTCCGTTGGTTATGCCCAGGGCAGCTGCTACTTTCCGAAGAGTTATGTATATTTTTTCTAGAGAATTTTCAGGCATCCTTTCTCTTTATCAAAGCGATCAAGCAATTCTTTCAACAGGGTATTAGAGACATTCATTTCTGGGATATTTGTCGGGCACCAAATCCCATTTCTTCCATGATATCTTTCTTTTCTTGACTCATATCATTGTACACTGTTGCTATTGCCTTTGTTTGGCATCTGCAATAATGAGTTTTCTGCAAGTTTTGAAACAGAATGTGAGGATATATTTATAATATAAAATAGATATTATTCGAATGAAAGCGGATAAATATATTTAATATGCTTATGTTATAGTGCGGCTTCTCCTTCATTGTTGCTATTGTCTTGTTCTGTTTTACTGTAATGAAAAATTTTGGTCAATACTTCGTTGAATAAATCAACAAGCACAAACATGTATATCTTAATCAATTCAATTAAAATGCCACAAGTCACCGAACCTAAACTCATTCATGCACAAAACTAAAATCACAAAGGCCACCGAGCCGAAAAACGTTCATGTGGTTAATAAATGATGATCAACTTTCAATCAACAAGAATAGTATTCCTCCATGCAAAAGAAGTACTGAAGATAGTAACAATCAATTTCAAAGCTCTAGTTAAACTATCCACACAAATAAGAACAAGCACGTATATCTTAATTAAATCAACATCTTCCAAAAGAAAAGTTTTTCAAATTTCATGAATTTTGGTCAATACTTCATTCAATACATCAACAAGTACAAGCATGTATATCTTAATCAAGTTAATTAAAATGTCACAAGCCACCGAATCGAAACTCATTCATGCAGGTAGCGTTTGTTTGCGAGACAGAGACCCAGAGACAGAGACAGAGAGACAGAGACCAAGAGACAGAAATAAAAATAAGTACTAGTATTATGTTTGGTGTGAAAATGTACAGAACTGAGTTATGTCTCAGTATCTTGTTTGGTTTAAAATAAAACTAGAGACTAAATATTAAAAATTACGAAAATACCCTTAATTTTAACTAATAACCCTACCCCCAAATCAAATGTCATTTTACTCAGCATGGAACCCTAACCCCCTTTCTCATCTCTTCTACCCTATCTCCTTTCTTCTCCCGTGAATGAATCCCGGATTCTGACCCGCCGCCGGTAGCACCTCCACGGGTCCAACGACGACGATGCCTCTCCAATTCTCCAGCAGTTCTTCTTCGTGGCGCCAGTTGCTCTTCATGGTTTGTAAAGTTGCTGCCGTCTGCGGGCTCCTGGGTTTGCGTCACCACAGTCTCGGAGTTGTTCCTTTGGTCTCCACGGTTTCTCTGTCAACGGACTTGGTATCTTCTTTCAACTTACCTTATTTGCTTCTTAATTTTGTGAAGCATATGAATGTATGAGCAAAGTGTTCTGGCTTTTTGCTTTCTTTCTATTCTGTTCTATTTTTTGTTTGTTTTCAAGAAAAGCTTATCTTGTTTGTAAAAATGTTGCATTATTCTTCAATTTCTCCTCATTGCCTCACTGCCTGTGATATCCAAAACTTTGTAACTACTATATCATGTACTCAGCCAATTTAGAATGCCCGCAGTTTGCTTGGTTATTTGGTTTCTTTGTTATTGGTGCCATTGTATTTGGTATTGCTCGTTGGTAAGTCACCATTTGTTTGGAGTAGGTTTGGGGAAGTTTCATATATGAAAGTGGAAGTGCTATGTATTTTCAAATAATTTCCTATGTATTTTCTCATTTTATCTTGTTTAATGGGTGGCATAAGTGAAATTCCTCTACTAAGTCTGTATCTTTTACCAGATGTCATTTTTCTACCAATATCTGGTTTGGTCGGTACAAATATGAAGACAAGAGTGGATAAAAAAATCTGCCCATGGTGGAATGGCCCATGCTTATTTGAAGCACTTGACGATGTTGAAGTTCCTGAGCGAGACCCCAAATGCCCCTTTAGGTAATCTATGGCCTAACATTGTGTTGTATTGCTTCACTTTCTCTCTCAAATGTCAAATATAATAATTTTACTTAGTTTGTTCTAATAAAGGAGAATTTCTTATTGGCACAGGATGCCTATAATTGACAAATTCAAAGACATGGGAACTGTTGTTATGGAAAAAGTGGAATCTGGTACTGTTCATGAGGGAGACTCCTTGTTGGTTATGCCAAATAAGGTAGTTTATATTTTGGATTTGTATTTGTGATAGTTTTTTAGGTTATTCTGAGCCTTTGTTCTTTTTCATCGTCGTCTTCTGCTTTGCTCTCTCTTCTTTTTCTTTTTCATTGTCTGAACCTTTCTTTTCTTTTTTTTTTCTTTTTCTTTGTTATTGGTTCCATGGATGTTGTAGGTTATCCCTTTATTCTTTGTCATGCTTTGCTTAAAATTGGTGATTTGTGCTTCATCAATTGCGTAGCATATAAATTTTTTTTACCTTACTTGTACTTGTTAATTGCTGATTTGTGAATTTCTGATAGTTATATTTATAAATTTATTTATAAATTTGTGATTGTTATGATTGTTAACTGTCTTACCACTAATGTCAACATTGTATACGAAGTCACCACATGCCTTAACTGCTTTTTGTTTTATTTGTGCAGCACGTGATCAATTTATGCGGGAAATTGTTCTTTCCAAGTTTTGGTTTGGGTGCAGCTATCAAGAAATTCAACCAAAATTAAAAGTCCATCATGAAAATTGATCACAATTTAACTGTATACACCCTAAATAATAACGGCTACTTTCTCAGTTCTAGTTGTAAAGATATGAAATAAACTACTTGTTTATTGTTGTTTCCCCTCGTGTGCAAGCATGTATATATGATGTCTTATGTTGTAGTGAGGAATCTTACAAAAGTGTTTGATGTACAACAATGTAAGGTCAGTATTGCTCAAAAGGAATATCAAGACAGCTATGAATGCTTGTGTAATTTGAGATCTGTTTAATAGAATATGTTACTTGTGTTCTGAATTTAGCAACTATGTGCATCTTTTCCCACTTCTTCATGTAGATACTTCAATAAAACCAGTATAAACAGTAATGTTTCACCAAAATTTCTATAAGACTCAAAAACACAAATCTAATGCTTCCAGTTAATGCAGGAAAATAATCTTTTTACAAGTTGAAAAAGCATATTGATAATCAACCAGAATAGGACAGTTGATGACCTAAAATTATCATAATTTTCATTAACATGATCATGACCATAAACATTGTACTTAACCAACAATTCCTGCTCAAACGACCACAGCAAAGGCCATACCACAAGTTCAAAAAGATTGTACTAAGAACCTACACCTATTAAATACATACCAAAGTAAAGGCATTACCAAAATATCTATCCAAATGTATACTAAGCATAAGTTTGTACATTAAACCATAACACAAAATATAACCATCTCACAAAATACTAAAACCCTATAGTAAAAAACTTAATACCATAAGCCAAGCCTAATACCCTTAGCCAATAGTCAACTTCATATAATGGAACGCACAAGGTCAATCATCTGTGAATCTGTCAAACCCCAGAAGTGTGCATACACATTAAGACTCTCAGCAAACTTCAAAATCGCCCTCACCACCTCCTCATCACCGAACCCAAGCTGTGCGAGCTTCTCACCAACCTTAAACTTCTCATTCACACCAACAATGGCATCAGCAATTAGTTGGGCATTCTTCCTTTGGTCAGCCGAAGATTGCTGGATATGGTCAGCCATCCTCTCCAAAACGTCAGCTTGCTTTCTCTTCCTCCCATATCGCCTTGTGCTTCCTGCACTCGTACCAGCTTCAGAATGTGATGCTTGTCCTTGCATTGCTGGGCCTCCGTCTAATTCTGGTTGTGGAGACATCTCAGAGTCATCAAATCCAATTGTAGTGTCTTCCGTCTCTTCGTTAACCTGTTCTTCCGCATCAAAGCCACTAACTGCTGCTGCTCCCGTGGCTCTATCCCTACCAAATATACCCTCTAGCCGGTGGACAAGAGGAAATGGCTTGCCAGGACTGTAGAACTTCGTTGGATGTGCCTGTAAAAATTTAAACCCGATTTAACAAAAATTAATGAGGTTCCTGCTGTACAACTAGTTACATTAATGAAGTTCATAAAAGGAAAGTATATCTTAAGAGAGTGTTAGTTCACAAGGAAATTCTAGTTTTCATCACCCTTTCCTCTAAGATCAAAAACTTCAAATAGCTAGGAATTGAAAGAATGGATAATGGGCATATTGAGAAAACTCTAAGCTAAGAAAAAGGTTTGTTTTATACCTTATTGTAGCAATTATGGTGAGCAAGAAAATCATTGAAAATTAGGAGAGGCCACTGCCAATATTAAAGAGGACTTTTTATGATTTTTGGAATGTTTAACTCATGGTAGAAGAGAGGATAGCAACTTGTTTCTATCGCCTCTAACATCACAGAAATAGGAAAGTCCACCAACCACCAGATGAAAAATAACAAGTACAATTTCACAAAATCAGAAACAAAATCAGACAACATGATAATAAATTCAGCAATAACAAAGCAAAACACAAATGTCTTTTATTTAAATATAATAAATTCAGCAACAACAAAGCGAACACAAAGGTCTATTGATACAAAAATAGGAATATTAGAAGTGCGAGAGAGATTTACCAAGTTTAGATTCCAATAAAATAGGAACATTAGAAGTGCCACTACCATGTTCATTCAGAGTTAGTTAATTAATTATTAACTATAACCATGTCCCCCATCTACCTTTCAAGCTAACACCTAATTTAAGAACTAAATTTAAGAACCAAAATTCCAAACACAGCAGAAAAAAAATATAATTAACTCAAACTGAGCTGCCATGTTAATACTATTATTACAGGCAAAACAAACAGAAACCTATTTCATACTTGGCGTCCAATACATGGCATCAGCATAAATTCGTAAGCAACATTAAATTTCTGTGTGTAATCTATGGTGTCTATGGAATGAGGCAACAATACTAATCTAACTATCTAAATAATTAGGGTTCAGGGACCTTGTTGTTCAATGGGTCTTTCTCCTCTATTGAGGCTGCTTCTGAGTGGCTAATCTATAAATCCAATATACTTATTGATATTATGGCATTGGTAATAACCATTGAAGTTATAATACATCAACACACCGTAAAGCAGATTATGTAAAATTAATTTAAATCTTCAACCATCAAAACAACGAAGAACAAAATTATTAGAACAACACAAAAAAGATTAAAAACAAGAACTAATTTAGAAAAGAAGCAAGAACAAATCTACTGTTCTATTTTACCAAGCATGAATCACACTCACCTTCAACCATGCATCAAGGACGTCTTTTGAATCAACCTCGACACATTGTTTCTCATTATTCCACCCGAACCCACTGCATCCAAGCATGTCAGCGGCGTACTGATACTTCTCCTTCAACCACTTGTGCTTATTCTTGCAATGCTTCGCATTCAGGGTACAACCGGGGAAGGCCTCCAGCATCTTCAGAGCCAGTTTCTCGAATGTATCTGGTTTGAATTGCCCACAGTCGGTCCTCTGACCATCTACCACAAACTCCTCCATGAAGCCAACAAAAGCATTAGTCTCTTCATCACTCCACATGCGTTTGTTCTCCATTTTTACCTACACAAATTAAGATAATCAACATTGTGCAACAATCATTTCTGTGTACATGAATTAAGAATCTGAAAATCAATTAACATAATGTAGCTAAAAATAATAAAATAGCAAACAATAACACAAGAGACTCCAATTTATCCACAGCCTACAATTCACGCCATAAGCAAGTACAAATATTAAAAATTGAACCACGAATACTTAGTTGCCATTACAAACAAAGAAGTGCCATTACAATGTTTCTCGTCTCAACAAGTGATACAAATTAAAATTGTGCCATTACAACAATACTCAATTGATAACAATGTCATTACACTGCAAATACAGCACTACTCCATAAGCCCTATATGCCACTCTTCATACATCTCAGTTGCTATGTTGTCACGCCAGTGAGTCCACTCGTTCGTGTTTTCAACTACATCAATCATTCCATCCTGTGCTTCATCTCCATCAGGCATAAATTCATCCAATATGCTACCTTCCTCCTCCGGATCCATACCCATACTCTTTCGAATGAAATTTTGAAGCAAACAACAAGCAATAATTATCTGAGATTGTGTCTTTAGAGGGTAAAAGCTAGGGCTTCTTAAGATGGACCACCTCTTCTTCAGCAAACCAAAGCATCGCTCAATGATATTCCTAGCGGAAGAATGAACCCTATTAAAATATTCTTGGTGATTGCGCGGTGCACGTGCTCCTTGGGCCCACTCTCTAACATGATATCGAGTTCCTCTATATGGTGCTAGAAAATCCGGACCATTTGTGTAACCAGCATCAACTAAATAGTAATTACCTACAGACAAGTAATACAAACAACATAAGCTTAACTACTGTGAACTCAAGCTATATGTACAGGCTTATATCTAAAGATGACATAATTACCGTGGGGTATCTTAAGACTATTACGATGAGTTATTGCATCCCGAAGTACCCGCGAATCAGATGCCGATCCCTCCCATCCACTGAGTACATAAACAAAACCCATCTCCCGGTTACACACTCCTAAGACATTGGTGCAGATTTTACCCTTTCTTGTTCGGTATTTTGCCTTCTCAGACTCGGGGACTGTCACCTCTATATAAGTTCCATCTAATGCTCCCAAGCAACCCTATCATCCATAGAAAGTTATGATACTCAGATATAGAATCCTTCAGACAAAAATGAATCAGACACAACATCGAATAAGCTCTACCTTAAACCTTCTCCATGTGGGGTCAAGACAATCCTCTTCAACTGGTGTAGCCTTGGCAAACAAAATGCTTTGAATACGTATTACAGCCTTCAAAACTTTATTAAAATACTTACTAACTGTCTCGCCGGACCTACAAAATCTAACTTGCAGACTACGATTTTTTTTGTGATGCGCTAAGATAATTAAAAAAGTTGCAACCTACTCCGGCAGGCTTACATGACCATCTTCATTAAGTCCTCCTTGAACTTCGAGCAACTCACATAAATTAGCAAAGGCATTTGTGTTCATTCTCAACTCCCAAATACAATTCCTATCACCCTCACCAACAATACGCTCTAAAGCCTCACGTCTAATTCTACTATTCATTCTTCCGCCTAACGACAGTTGGCCACTAGTTCTATCCCTAAAGTAAACAAATAGCGTAAGCACAAAGAACAACATCAAATCTTCATTCTTGGATCTCATCTCTTCATAAAAATACACGCATCGCTTAATAATTTCCGACCGCTCCATTTCTTCCTAACAAAGTCATTAAATTAAAAAACGCATAAACATTCAAATTAATCTAACACTTCTTCATGCAAAATCTGCTTTATCATCTTAGAACCACAAACAAGAATAAAAAGCTGCAATAAAAAGATATCTAATTCTATTTACTTCTTAATTTTAATTAAGTTTCAACTATAAATCAAAACAGGAAAAACAATATAAACACAATAAAAAATTTATATGAAAGTACTTGAAGAGGGTGTTTTGAGTCAAAATCAAGAAACAGAAATTCCTACCATGCATTAGTGTTAGTGCAGCCAAGGATGGATGGATGAAGTCTACTGCTTGTTGTCTAAAATCTAGAAACTGGAGCTTGTAGTTAACAAGAGTATGAACTAAATTTCCTTTACGTTTATACTTTCAAGTTGCATGCTTTCAAGTTGCTATTGTATCCTTTTTAGTTACTACAATTGTGTTTAGCAAGTGTGAGATGAAAAGTTTGTAGATGTTTCCAAAGCAAGTAAATTATTATTATTCTGCACTATTCAATCTTTATTCATTTATTTTGGGTAGTACTCAGCACTATTCATTACGTTAGATAGAGATAATATAGTTATTACACACTGCGGAAAGGGAAAAACAAGAAGGGGGGAAAGAAAAAACTTTATTCAAAATGGGAAACACAAATTAAGCAGTAAGAAAATCCCAAACAACATTAAAAAAAAAGTAAAAAGCTGATTTAAACTCCCCCATCAACATGTATCGGCTTAAACTAATATATAGACTAGGTGAGTGTGTGCTATTTTTTTTCTTGATCTGTTCAAGTAATCATCAAACCAAATTTTAGCATAAAATCCAATCTTGTGTTCAACATCTAAGGAGTATTAGTAAACTTGAGGATTTTGCAAAGAGCATACATCTAAATGGGATGTTCTGTTATCTCATGCCATGAAAATTTTTTCAATAAATCACCCATCCATAAGCTTTATATGCAATACGATACAGGGGAAAAATGATTCAATACATTGTGCAAAAAAGCATAAAAGCAATTATAGTTACTGATAAATAGATAAATTTCAACCATCTCTATGCAGATTTTGATACTCCTGTTAAGCTTCACCCTTGTTTTAATTAAGTTTCCTCTCTCATTTCACAAACTGAAAGTGACTTTTTCAGGTACTTTAAGCAAATCATAGTCTTTCAAGAGGCAACAAAGAAGAATCGGTAATTAAAATGTGAAATGATTCACACTTGACAAAAATAATTGTGCTGTCATTATCAGCTACACTGTATCAAGCATATTTATATGATATCATGTACATTCAACAATTTCACTTACTAGTTTAGAGAATACCCCTCAAATAGATATGTTAATAATTGTAGCCTACCTAACAATAGTTCTAACATATAAACAAGCATGCTGTTATAAAGCTGCACTTATTGAGGTTTGAAGATGCAATTGACAAACCAAACAAAGACATTGAAACTTATTACAATGGCCAAACTTAATCACTGACCCTGCTATCAAAGTGACCAAACTTCACAATTGAACCCAGATTGTTCAGTAATTAGTTCTTACGAGACAAAAATAGGAGGTAAACATCATAAACTCATGTTATTATAAAGTTGAAATAAATGGGTTAGTTAGTTTGGCTTTCGTTCTCATCAAAGAAACTTTCACAAATTAGGGCATGACGGAAAAGATGAAATGAACAAATCCATGGATTAGGGTATGACGGAAAAGATGAAAGGAATCAGTAAATTAAACAACTTTTGTATATGACTAACCTGGGTCAGAGCACTAAGGACGAGGAGTTGATGGTTGACGTCGACAGCAACCGGGGAGAGGCGGCAGCTTCGTTCTTTGACTTTCCTGTGAAGGTGAAAGAGGGGAGATGAGAAGATGGGAACCACGAACATGAACTTGCAAGCGGCAAACCACTTACCTAGCGGTGGCGAGACCAGCAGCGCGGTGAGGCAGCGGCTGTTCTTCAGATGGTGCTTCAAAGGCTGCGTGGCTGTTCTGAAGAAGAATAAGAAGATGGAGTAATTTTGAAGAAGCCCTGATTTAGAAAAGGGTAATTTTGGAATTATTGAATTAGAATGGGGGTAATTTAGGTACAAATTATAATTGAAATTACTGTCTCCGTCTTTAAAATTTTCTGTCTCCAGTGTCCCTACTTTTTGAAGGTACTGGAATACTGAAATTTAGAAGACAGAGACAGAAATTTAAGTTCCAGTCTCTAGCTCAACAAACATAATACTGAGTCTCTGTCTTTCAGTCTCAGTTCCAGTCTTTGCAAACAAACGCTACCGCATAGAACCAAAATCAGAAAGTTCACTAAATCGAAAAACGTTCATGCACAGAACCAAAATCACAAAGGCCACCGAACCGAAAAACGTTCATGTGGTTAATAAATGATGATCAACTTTCAACCAACAAGAATAGTATTTTTCCATACAAAAATACTAAAGATAGTAACAACCAATTTCAAAGCTCTAGTTAAACTATCCACACCAATAAGAACAAGCATATAACACCCCGAATTTTCGAAAAAGATTAAACAATAAGTTATTCATGATTTATTATTTTATTTAAAAAAATTATTATTCCACTAAAAGTAATTAAATAAAACTTTATGATATTTTAAGCTTAAAATTTATTAGAATTTTTAAATTATTTTTATTATAATAAAATATTTTAAAAAAATAAATAAATAAAAGACTTATTATTATTATTATTATTATTATTATTATTATTATTATTGTTATTATTATTATTTGGTTTTATGCAACTAGTTAAAATGGAACAAAGAAAAGAAAAAAGAAAGTTAAATGTGAATTTTTATATGCATGTGCATATATATATAATGAGGACACATAATCCAATTATTATTATTATCACCTGGCCATTATCATCAGCGGTTCCATTAAGGGAAGTAACGAAGAAATGAAACGTGTCTTGAAAGTATATATCCATATACATATATACATGACATTTATCAATGTTTAGCTTACCACCACAAATCAATATCCATTACTATCTAGCCTTTAATTGACTTCACTTCCTTTTAACCGAAACCATAAGAAAAGAAAAGGAAGAAAGAGGGACCGTGGGTGAGGGAGGAAACCGCAACTCCTTCTAACATTTCACTTTCGATTTCTTGAGATCCGTAATTCCAATAAAAAATCTAATTCGATAAAAGTTTTCGTATCCTCATTCTTTATATGTTAGTGTTATTTTTGTTTGATAAAAGTTAACAGTAACGTAGTTCCTCTTTTCCTTGAGTTTGGCTAACTGGAATTCTAGAAAGCATAGACAATTTCTGACGTTTTCTCCTTCAACAGCTCGGTCAGAAAGCTTCTTCAGAGCTTTCGATAATTTTGATTTCATACGAAGGTAGGGGGTTTTATTTTAAAATTAACTGTTTTAAATTATGAATACCACGGAAGTCTAGTGGATATTTACAAATAATTTATGATTGCTTGGAATGACTGAATGATGAGTTTGAATTGAAGCTGTGATTGATATTGGTTTTGTGATTGATATTGGTTTTCTGATTTTGATAGAGTTGTTGAAATTCTAATTTTGTGTGATTATGATGAATTGGTTGAGTTGTGGCTATAAAAGGTGATTAAATTAGCATTACTTATTAAATGGTAATATGATGAGTTAATTATTGAAGAAATTGTCGTATTGATAATTGTTGAATGGAGTTGGATTTGAGTTTGGTTTGGAAAGTGATGAATTCGAGGGAATCCTCATGGATGGTGAAGTCCAATTTTTAAGAGGAGATTCTGCCCAATTTTATGTAAAAGTAACCGAAAACGTGGTTTTATTTCGAAAATCTAATTTATAAATTTATTTTGAAACATAATTTTATAGTAGAAAATATTTTATTTACATATTTACTCATATTAAGAAATGGATTTTGTATTGAAATTTTGTTTTATTAGTAATAAATTGAGAGTTAGAAAAGATTTTGACATTGGAACTAGTTGAATTTTTAGATTTATAAATATTTTGGATATTGGACTTGACCTGCTGGTTTATCGGAAGTAATCTGTGAGAATTGAAAATAGGTTTTTAGTACTGAATTTGATTTGTTTGAATTATCAAAAATATTTTCTAAGAATTAGAAATGGTTTGGTTGGAACCCTGAAAGGGTGGCATAGTCCGAATTTTAGAGGAAATGCTGCCGAAATTTTTATAAAACTCCAAGACTTTGTTTAAGGCGTTATTTAAAAGCCAATCTGATTTATGAATATTGATTGATTTTGAATTATTACGGAAAGAGTTATTTTCAATCTGATTTATTAAGAAAAAGTATAATCTTTTAAATTCACTCTTTTGAGAAGAGATTTTGTTTTAAGTTATGACATGAATTTGGTTTGTTAAAAAAAGAAAGAATGAGAAAAGAACATGGCACGTGTGATTATGAAATGTTTAAAATGTCACGAGAGGATGACGGAAAGTAAATGGTTATGGTGCCGATGGAAAAATGTTAAGATGTGGGCTTTATATGTGAATGATTGTGCGGGGATGCGCGTGTATATGGAATGGCTTCCAGGAGAAAGTGGCACATGCTTCACCTAGAGAATCAGCGCCTGCAAGTACTTGCAGAGGTCATGTTCGACATACTTCAACTGGAGAATCAGCACCTGCAAGAAGTAGAAACTTGTAGAGGTTATGCCGCTGGAATGCCTTATCTGACTTGCGAGTCGGATTGCATTGGGTGCGGGTCGAAACCGACAAATGAGCTCATTACCTGCGATAGGACTAGACATGCATCATCATTGTTTGCACATTTGCATTTGATTGTGTTTACTTATCTTGTCTCTATGTGATTGTGCTATTTGTCTTATTGCTATTTGTTTGTGTGCTAATTTGTTTCCTGTGCTATTAGTTTGTGTATTGAGGTGACTAAGAACTGAGGTTGTGATTGAGATTTGTCTTATGTTCGGGAATTTAAAGAAGATAATTAATTATATAAAGTAATAGTAAAAATTATTTTCAAAAGGTTTGATAAAAAATATAGTTTTATTGAGTAAAGTTAATTATTTGCATTTTATTTCACTACTCTACGGCATTCTCATTCCCTACTGAGAACGCATAGTTTGTTCTCACCCCAAAATCTTCCCCCTTTCAGTGACACAGGTTCGAAGACTCAGTTTGAAGTTGCGGGCGATGATTAGTCTTATTTGAGTTAAGTTTATGTGTTGAGTCACCTTCCTAGGATTCCCTCGCCTTTGTTAGTTAAGATTTTATTTTATATAGAGGGATAGGAGTTGTATCTGAGTTTCATTTGAATTCTTTTGTAGGATATTTATTATTCTTACTAACTATGTGACTAGTATTGCTTGGAGATCTTTGATATATGATTTTAATTAATAGAAACAAAACTTTTCAGCTTTTCTTAAAAATTGAAAGGCGAAATCGAACTAAAGGCTTAGTATTAAATAGTAAATACGGAAAACAGGTCAGTAACGCCTCACTTTTGGTACGATCATGAGGTGCTGAAAGTTAGGGTGTTATAAAGCACATATATCTTAAAGCCCTAGTTATACTATCCACTGAATTGAATGAAAATAATAATAAATTTCATTCCAATGCCTAGTTATACTGTGAAAATCATTCACAATAGTTCAATATACTAAACGAAGCAAATCAATCCAGTAAAACTAAAATGCAACTAGGAGAAACGCGACATTGCAAGATTTTAAATGAACAGTAGTTTTCTCATACATTTGGTAGTCTTTGTTGCTGTTTTTGTTTGTTTCTGGTTGTTGCTTGCGAAATCTTCTTCTGATTCATTTCGAGTAGTGATTTCCGCAGATAATGTGATTGAAGTTTGAGTGATGTTGAGAGAGATTCGAACAGAATGAGTGTTTTCGTGTCTTGGTTTCGTGTTGAAGATGTAACATTTTTTCATAATGAAGTGCGAATGAAAAAGGAGGGGTTTCTTTCATCTCTGGTGCATGTTTTTCACTCGCCATTTAATGCGCCTGATTCTATTTGGGTTTGGGCCAACCTGGTTATATGGTTATATAGATGTGTAGCGGCCCTGTATAATTTATTTTTCGTCTATCCAACAACACTAGTCTCAGAAAATCATTTAAAAATCCACCACTTGAAGATCTAAACAAGCAAATGTTACTTAAATTTTGCTCGCCAATCAACACTCCATGCTTGCAAAGGAAGAAAACCACATCCTATAATTCACTAACTAGGATCCTTTCATGTCAAATTTCAATAAAAATAGTGAAATGCTTAAAAAGAGCAATCTACAAGAACAAAATCAACGAGAGATAAACTCATGGAAAGGAAAAAAGAAAAAAAAGAACTCGATGGATTTTCATGAGCAGCAAGCCATGGTTCTACAACTGCAACTCCAAACGAATTAGAGTGATCACCAACCAGCAGTTAATTAATTAGAACCAAGCATTCATCAGGTGAAGTAACATTATAAATACTCGTTGCACTATTTGAAAAATCAGTTTTAACGGCCATTGATTTTGTTTTTAAGGCAAAAAAGTAACTATTAATATATTTACCGGCAATCAGATATTATCCATCGTATACTTTGTTACTAAAAGGTTTTAGCAGCAATTATAATTTTCGTCAGTAAAAATCTTTTTAACAGCAACAAAATATATATAACTTCTAGTGGTTATTTTCTCGACAATTTATATAACCACTAAAGATAATTCTAAACTTTTAATGCTATTCACTTTTAGTTACTATTACTGTTATCGTTAAATCCCATTTTACCGCAATTTATATGACCACTAAAAGTAATTCTAAAATTGTAATATCATTTACTTTTAGTTATCATTACTATTAAAGCAATAAAACACACTATAAATTTGAATAATGAGTATTAACACTACAAGAAAAATGCTATGAGTACTGTCGAAATTATCGTCAAAAAAATAAATAAAATCCGATGATATAAATCTCTCCGGTAATTAGTTACTGTCAGATATTTTACATCCGACGGTAATTACTGTCGGAATCTACGACGAATTACCTGTCCAAAAAATCATTTGGTTACCAACATATTTTTCCAACGGTAATGTTGGCGGCTTGGCGCCATAATATCTTGTTTCCCGCACTATTACCGTCGGATTATTCCCTCGGTAAATCCGACGGTAATCTCGATTTGTTTAAAAAAAATTATTGTGACGCAATTTTTTTAATTTTAATTTTAATATTTCATTTAACTTTATTTTTTACACAATTAGTAGTCAATTTATAAATAATAGAAACCAAATATGTAATATTAAATATCAAATATTCAATTAAATTAAAAGTCAAATAAATCAAATAAATACAATGAAATAGTAAAAACAAAGCCCTAATCGCTAAAGATCCTGGTAGTCGTCGTTATCGTCGTTCCCATGGTCTTGCTAAGTCGGCAGAGAAGATGGTGATGTCTGTGTCCCACCAGTAGCACGGCTACCACCAGTAGGGCTGAGCGGCATGCATCTGAGCTTGGTACACCTCTATCTGTGCCTCCATCCGTTGAAGCCGCTCCCTCCACTCCAGCTAGAGGTCATCCATGTTCGTCACGCATGTGAGGATCTCCTGATACTTCTCCCGAGTTTTGGTCAGCTCCTGAGCCTGGTCATGACGGCTCCGGGTGAGCTCTTGCACCTATAACCTCAAATCAATGCGTTCCTCGGAATCGACGATTCGACTGGTGGCAGAAGCGGACGATGGCCTCAATGTGGAGGTGCAGAGGCCACTGGCAAAGAACAACCCCAACCCGTATATACAATTCTTGTACAGTGCTGGGGCGGTCTCACGCCAAACCGCATCAGAATCAACGATTGAAGCAGCAGAGCCACGGCGTCCTCCCCACTTTGCTGAGATTGCTAAGTCGCGACCTCTAGTCTTTGTTTGTAGGACTCCTGTATAACACATGTTATTATAATTAGGACGACAGCTGTATAATTAATCTTTAATTTTATATCATATGATCAGATGTTTACTCACATAATGATCCTGAGACTGCTAATAAGCAAATCTCTCTTTATTCTCCTTCAAAGTGTTGGTGTATCTGAAGGTCTCTGCCAAGATTGCATTGCGATCCAATGACTTCAACTACACATGTTGCATTGAAACAAAAATTGTTAGGATAACTACTAATGATATGTCAAAGAATATAATGAAGTTAATAACAAAATTAGACAGGCTACATACCAGCCTGACCTTAGTCTTCATGAAGGTCGTTAAGCCGCCGATATACTTGGACGACCTGGCCGATGCCCTATTAGCTCTATTTGTGAGACGCTGACGCTAGAACCCCTCATCGGTCTCCCGGTGAATGTACAGAGCCTTCTTGATTTCTGCGCGGAGTCAGGTAGTGAGGTGGTCGTACCTCTCACGTACATCCTCCAGCATCTGTTGCAGCCGCCTACCCATTTTATGGTCGTATATCTTTCTGATGAAGGCATCATGCTCCTTGTCTCATATAAAGAGAAGATGTACAAAGAAACTTTAAAACTAGTTAATCAAAATATATCGTATTAAATAAAATAGAAGATATAAACTAGCTAAGAAGATTTGATTACGTTAAATTAATTATCGTCCACTTCTAAAACCATCACTCTCTAGTCTCAGCGGGGATCTTCTTGTAGCTCGGCCGTAGATGGTCGTATATCAGCTTGATGACGTTGGTCATCTCCTGAGTACATGTGTTGTTGTTTAGCGCAAACATATCAACAATTCATAAACAAACCAATATGACAATATAAATTAAAACTTCAGAAGCAAATAACCATAATATATAGAGATTTTTTTTAGAAATTTTGGAAGAGTTTCATCTATAACTGGAATGTGCCACAAACTCTATCTATGAACAATTAACTTAATCAGCCACTAAATGTCAACAATCAATGAACAATAGCCAAAAATCAGAAACTTTCAGCAATTCAAACCTACAATCCTAAATCTACTAAAACTAGAATCAACTATTAAGAATTGAAACTTATCACGATATATCAAACACTTTCACCAGTTCAAACCTTCAACCCTAAATCCACTAAATTAGAATCAATAATCAAACTTTTAGCATATAGAAGACTTAAAGTAGTACTTACACTGTTCCAACATCATGCCAAATCGTCAATCGTACGATGGGAGGTGGTGGAGGGGCATCAGCTGGCTCACTTTCGTGAGAGAATTTTGGGGCCACAATGTCCGTTGCTGGAGGCAGCATTGCCAAGACATTGGGCTGTTGAGCGGATGAAGGTGGCATCGTCATCGTAGACACAGGGACGTAGTTGGGATTAGGGAGCATGATAACGGCTGGTCAATCCACCCGCAACTTGTGACGTCACTGGAGTAGTTGGAGTAGAGGGAGACAATCTAGAATTCCCAAGAGTACCGGCAAAAACCCTCCCTCTACTACGACCACGACCATGACCACGAATTTAAAATGTTTTAAACATATTCACGACATCATTCAAAATGCTTAATCAAAATAAACTACGTTAAACTTATTGAATATTCAATCATCAATACAGAATAACAAGAATTTCATTAAAAGCTCTTTGAGGCATATTGTCAAACACTTAGCGTGCAAAAACATAAACAACACTTAATAGCACTAAGAAGCATTCTTTGCAACACTAATTCAAAATTTAGCAGCAATAACATGAAAAATTAGCAGCATTTTGCAGTGACTCAGTAAAGTATCAGTCAATCAATCCAAACAAATTGAAATTCAAACTCAAGAAGCTCTTAACAGCATGTTTAACTATGTATAAACTAACACTAATTCTAATAAAAAATCCTAATTCTAACCTAAACTCAACTAACAGCAGCAAATAAGCATTGATTTTCAAAGATTGAACCCAAAATTTCATTAAAAGTTCTTTGAGGCATATTGTCGAACACTTGGCGTGCAAAAGCATAATCAACACAAAATAGCACTAACAAACATTCTTTGCAACACCAATTCAAAATTCAGCACCTATGTCATGAAAAATTAGCAGCATTTCGCGGTGACTCAGCAAAGTATCAATCAATCATTCCAAACAAATTGAAATTCAAACTCAAGAAGATCTTAACAGCATGTTTAACTATGTATAAACTACCACTAATACTAATCAAAAAATCCTAATTCTAACTTAAGCTCAACTAACAATAGCAAATAATCCTAACCAAATCAAATTAACACTAGAATCAACATATAACTAATCCTAAATTAACTAAAACAAAGAAAAGAAGATGATACGAGAACCTGAGTCGAAGAATAGAGCAAGAACTTAGGAGAGCAGGATGCAGTGGTAGTGACCAGCCGCTGCTGTGTTTGAACTCGCTGGAACTAGAGTGACTCTGTTCTGATCTTGCGACTGCGAATGAAGGAGGCAGGGGCGAGCTAGAGACCCACAGTGCGAGGTTGTAAGGAGGGGAAGAAGATGGTCGCGACAGTGCTGGATGGTAGCCGGTGGTTAAACAGAGAAAGCAGGAGAGACAATGGCGAGCAACACGAAGGTAGCGAGACGACGCGCAAACTGCACAAATGCAGCGAGAGGGGTAGAGAGAGAGAGAGAGAGAGAGATTCAAATGAGGGGGAAGAGATTTCACGCTTCAATTTTACAACGTAATAACCGTCGGATTTACTGTCGAAAAAATTCGACGGTAAACCATTGCGGGTCACAAACCATCAGAAAAATCCGACCCTAAAGGGCGCGCTAATTTCTTTTTGTTTCCCTCTAATTATTATCGCCGGTAAATCCCTCCAATTAAAGTATAATACTTTTTAATTGAGGACTATCCTTAGATTTTTCCATGTCATCATTATCTAAGTCATCGTATATATTAAACAACTCTATTGAAATGGTATTGATAACATAATGCCAAGTATCACTTGGATCTTGTGTAATAAACTTGTCTTTCTTGAGTTACAAATACAAATAGATCATTTTCATAAATTAGCTTTTTAATATTTACAAGTGTTAATTCAAAGTTATCTTTTTTACTTTAAAACCAATCACACTTAAATAGCATATATTTAGAATATCTATGATAATCCAACTCAAGTATATCTTTTAGAACTCTATAATAAGTACATTTTCTACTTCTGGATCTTTATCTTTTCATTTCTAAACTTGACAGTGGATGAAATAACTATAATTTCAATATTCTATATTTTTCAATCACAAACTTATACCATTTATCACACTGAAAATCTTCTTACAGTAACATTTGGCCTTCTAGACAACCACTTCACCTCTTTATTAACAGATGAATTTCTAGCAAAATTTTCAAACCATTAAGTAAAAGTAAGATAATAGTCTTTTGTCTTGTCCCGTTTATCTCCAAGACTAACATGAGTATTAATAAAAACAATTTTTTATATGATATTTTTTTTAAATTGATATTAATCAAATTGGACAGTCTGATTTATTTAAAAAAGAAAAATAAACTACAAATCAGTTTGAACTTTAAATTTTATTTTTAAAAATAAAATTCGCAGCGTTCAATTTTAATATAATTTTTTATTTTTGAAAATCGCAAATCGGACAATTTGATTTATAATTTTTCTAAAAAAAATTAAACAATGTAAAAATTGAACGGTACAATTTATGGACATCACCGTACAAAAAGAAAAGAAATCGGTACCTTCGATCTCCTCAAGGCCATAGCAGTGAAAATCACATTCCATGGCTCATCTTTTTATGATACACACTCAGATAATCATAGATTCATGATACAGATTTTTATGCATATAATGGAATATAGTAACAGCCCAATCTTGTTCATATTACTGCCAAGTATGAAACTAGAGGAAGAGAAGAACAAGCACCAAAACAGATATCAGATGAGAAGCATGTGCACCAACACCATTATACAAATTGTAGATTGAAAACCTTATATATCAGCGATGACTTAATAATTCATACTAGCCTTGAGACAAATCATTACATGTGTCACATAAAATTGAACAAAATTTCCAATCTACAAAAGGCAATGAAGGATCCATTGCTTCTATAGGCCTCCTTCATTTGAATAAAGCCCCCTTTTCTGTTATCATAGTTCATAAAATCTACAGCATACACAAATCACCAGGGTCCAGCTTCAAGCAGGGAAAAAATTGGAATGCCTCAGACTTCATGATCAGTAAAATAATCATGCTTCTAAAGCAACAGCAGTTTCATTGTCACTAGAATCCTGTGACTCCGTGACTGATTCTTTCTCAGTGTTAAGTAGCTTCTCGCGAAGCTTCGCTGTTAATTCTTGTGTGTTATCACTTTCAGCCAGGAACCTCTTCAAGGCATCCTTGCCATGGAAATTCTGGCCATTATACCCGAAATATGCACCATTCTTTGAGATTAGCTTGTGTTTTAGGCTAAGTTCTATAATCTCGGATTCTTTACAAATACCCTTCCCAAACTCGAGTTCGAACTGCGCCGTTTTAAATGGAGGTGCAAGCTTGTTCTTAACAATTTTAACTTGAACCTGGCTCCCTAAAGTCTGCATACAAAATTAACATAATGGTTAATTGGTTACCATATTAAGAATTAAATTCCCTCCAAATTATACTTCTGCTTGTGGGAGAAGTAACTCCTTACTTATTTCGGGGAAAAAGTAGCAAAACTAATTTATTTAATTCTTTTACCTTATTCAGAAATAAAGATGAACAACATTAAAAAAATTTATTAGTAATTCAAAATAACTGAAAAGAGTACCTCTTTTGTGTCAAAACTCAAGCATAAATAAATTCACCCAATGTCACGTAAGTTCATAGAAATGAACTCATTTGTTCAAAAAGAAAACACTAATTTTAGTAAATAGTTCACATATTTAATACCACAATATCAGAATAGGCATGGCAAACACTACAGGAGAAAACAAGTGAAGAATTAAGGATGATTTGTACCTCTTCACCTTTCTTCACAAGCCCTACTCTTTTGATATTTAGCCGAACAGAAGCATAGAATTTCAGTGCATTACCGCCACAAGTAACTTCAGTCGGCCCACCAAAACCCCCAAAAGTTGAAAGCTTTGACCTCACCTGGAGAAACAGACACACACACACACGATCTCATACTTTAGAGATAAACACTTCCCTCAATTAATTTGAACAGATGATGCCGAAAAGGGAAGATACAAATATTCTTATGCAACATTTAAGCAACAAGTAAAAGAGGAACACATCCACATCCAAAAAATTCCCTAGGATCAAACAGCAGTTTCAACCAAAACCAATAATTAAGGCCCTTCGTAGCCAGGTAATGAAAATAAATACAAGAGAACACTTTCACCAGAGATAGTGAGGGGGGAAAGTTTAATATCGACACATCTAGTAGATCAGATAAAACCTATTAATTAGTTACAGTAGCAGAACTCTGAAATCATCATAATCATAATGAATCAAAAGCAGACATGCAGATGGCTGAAAACGACATTAACAAAGCCGAAGCCCAAACATTACATGAGAAGTGAACAACTTTTGGTTCATTAAGTCAAGAAAAACATATATTCGTAGACCAATATGAAATTAACAGATTTCGGACAGACTCCTACAACAGCTAAACAGCTCAAGATAAAATAAAATAATATTCACAATCGGCCATAGCCCATAGGAACATTGGTGACAGTGAAATCCACAACTATAGCTGATACCTGGTTTATAAAAATCAATATACACTGCGAGAGTGATAAGGAGTGGCACAACTTCCGAAGCGCCTGGCTCATCAACCTAGCTTGCATGGCCATGTGAGCATCACCCATCTCACCATCAAGTTCACCTTTAGGAACAAGGGCAGCCACCTATAAATGGAAACATCAAACTATGCATTGACTCAGCATGTAATGATATCAATCCAATGAAACAAGATGTCAATGATATAATCAAACTAGAATTGTAAAGAAAAAGGATTTTTCTTTGATAAGTTCTAAAATTAGGCCCAATGTCTATTATGGAAAAACAAGCCAACTCCAGGACAGCACCTTTTCAGGCTTCGATGAACTTACACTATCGACAACAATTACATCAAGTGAACCACTCCGAATTAGGGTATCTACAAGACTAAGTGCCTGTTCACCACAATCTGGTTGTGATAAAAGCAAGTTCTCGGTATTAACACCAATAGACTCTGCAAGTGACTTATCAAGTGCATGCTCAGCATCAACAAAGGCACAATACCCTGCATGAAATAAACCAGTTCACATCAGCATAAACCAAACACAAAATTCCTAACACATACTCTGAAGTCTTAACAAACTAATCATAGTAATGGGATTATATATAAGCCCAAAAAACTATAGCAGCCCCAAAATATCATTGTCATGATAAATTCAAATTTTAAAGAAAATTAGTTGGGAGACAGAACACAAAGGTTGATAAAATGCAAAACCTTTTTATAGAACTCAAACGACAAATTCCCACTTCCAAATAACATCACTCATAAAACTCTTCTGGAAACGGAATTACCATTCATCAAATAAAATATGATTAAAAAAATTAGAAAGCACTCAGCGTATTGCCTCAGCCACAGGCAAAGAAAGGCAGAAAGTATTAGAACAATTGTTACTGCCATAACCAATTACACTACTAGTACTATTACAATCAAATAACAAACTACAATACTATTACTATTAGTCCTAGATCTAATAAAATCAAATGCAAAAGATATTACAATCATCACAGTGAAAGCATCATATAAATATCACCTCCTAGCTTCTGTGCCTCAGCAATCACATGTAAAGCAAGAGTTGTTTTCCCAGAAGCCTCAGGTCCAAATATTTCCACAACACGTCCCTGCAGATATTAAAGTTACATAAGATAAGAAGCATACTAGTACAAGATGGAGCCAATGGCATTTATTTATCTATCTATCTATCTACCTAGCTGTATAAATTAACCAGATACATTTCAATTTTTTGCAATGTATGAAGTGTCAAACCAAATAAATCAGTCATGAAGTTTAGCAAGTGATAATGTACAAAATAGACACATTTTTTTTCCAACAGTTCAGATGAAATAATTAGTGGCAATATACAAGCCAAAAGGATCCAACAGCACCTTTGGAAGACCACCAACACCGAGCGCTATATCTAGAGCAAATGAACCAGTTGAGACCACAGGTACATCTTTTGGTGAGATAGTACGACCAAGCCACATGATAGATCCCTTTCCAAAAGCAGAAGTGATCTGATCCATGGCATGTTGTAAGGCCAAATCTTTCTTAGACATGTTCTCTTCACAAGAGTCACTTCCATCTGACTTAGAGCGCCTTCTACCTACAGGTACATTTTTTTTCCAACAAAAAAAAAGTAAAACAGCTTAGAAGCTGCGCAAACTATAAGAAAAACCCAAATGCTGGGAAAATTTTGACAAACCGCAGAGAAAGCAAAAGCAGAATCTCCTAGCTTAAGCCAATGACTGCTTACTATGACTCAAACATACAATAGTCATTCAAATAAGTAGAAATTATGTTTTTCCAAGTTCCTTAATGGGTTGAGACAATAGTACAAGGACGAATGTCAAGATCCTAGTGGGAAACACAATGAATAGACATCAGAGCATTGATAATCCCATTTCAACAGCAACAACAAAAAAAAAAAAAAAAAAAAAAAAAAAACACAAAGCCTTATTTTACAGGTAAGGTCGGCTACATAGATCAAAAATGCGATTATACCCTATCATTTATCATATCTGCACTAAATAACCGAGTCCTTTAGAGTCTTCTTAGATCTCCTCTGCCCTTAACCAAAGGTCTATTTTCCACTTGGTTAACCCTTTTGACTGAGAATACTCTCCTGGTCTTCTTCCCATGTGCTCAAACCACCTCAAACAAAATTCCACAATTTTTCAACAATAAGCACCACTCCGACATTCTCCCCCGTGTCCACATTCCTTATTCTATTCACTGGTGTGCAGACAATCATCCAATATCCTCAGTTCAATGGTAATAAACTTATATTCATGTTCACCCTCTAATGACAAACATTTATTTCAATAGAACATTGCTGGTCGAATGGCATTGTAATAAAAATTTCTTGTTAAATTTTAAAGTTACATTTTTGTCGCATACAAAACTAAAGCAATCCTCCACTTTAACGATCCTCCATTTTTTATCATTTTAAAATGAGGACTAGCTGAAAGAAAATTTAGGCTCTCAAACTTTCACTGCAGTGTAAACTTAATGACACCAAATTTTCATTTTCTCTTTTTCAAATGATTAGAGAAAGAAAGGAAGACGAATAAATGGTTGAGACAAGCACCTTTACTTGAAAAGCTCAAAGATTGAGACATGCCGAAAATTCCTCGTTTAAGTCTCTGCAAGGAAGAGCAAACAAAAGGGCAAATGAACCACTAACCATTGATTTAAGACCACCAACACATAACCAAAAATGTGTGGAGAAAAAAAAAGGGAAAAAAAAGTTTCCGCAGAACATACATAACCAAGAGCTTCTTCAGAAACAAGAAATGCATTCACTGTATCGGGTTGTAAGAAAGAGCGTCTGATAAGTGAAGTGTTACGGAGCAGCCTTGCCATAGAAACAGAAGCACAAACAAACGGAATGATTTTTTCTTTCTTTCTTTCTTTGGGTGAAGAAATCAGAAATGTGACATGAAAGGGGGGTTTAAGAAAAATGGAGTGTGATTATGATTTCTGATTTTATAACTGGTGTAGTGCATGAACACTTTTTTGTCATTTTGCTGTGATTTTAGGGTTTAATTTTCCCTCCATTTTCAAGTTCTCAAGTTCCCACCACTGTGTCCTTAACTCTGAAAAGGGTCGAAAATGGAAAACCCACTTAAATAAACACATTGGGCCTGACCAACGTTAGATTTTAAAAGTGATAAACAACCTGACCAAATTAAAAAGTGATAAACAACAATTATCCTTGCCAAACTATAAGGTCAAATTCTCAGTTTATTAATTCGTTTAAGTAAAAGTTGAGAATTCGAATTTTGTGTAGTATATACTAATTTATTGACCAACGATAAATCATTAAACAAACTCTAATCCGCGACCAATAATAAATCCTCAAGGGTGTGTTTGGTTGAAGGATTAGTTTTTATGCCTAAAAATATCATTACTAGGACTAAGATATCTTGAAATAGTATTACCAAGTATGTAGTATTTCTATGTGTGGTTTGTAAAAATAAAATCCATGGAATATTAATAATATGTTTAGGAATGTGTTAGTTTTTGTTTGGTTCATTTTAGTGCATTTGGAAACTGTGAATATTTTGTCCAAAATATCCTTAAAATTTTTAATTAGAATATTAATGATTAAATTTAGTACATATATATAATAAAATATAAATATAATAAAATAAAATATTTTAAATTAAATTTCTTAGACTCTAATTTTTTAATAAATATAAATATAATAAAATATTATTTTTTATTTTATTTTTAAATTTATTAAAATATCCCTAATATTAAATATGTTTAATTAAAATTATTGATTTTAATTTTTTTAAATTTATTAAAATATTTCTAATATTAAATATGTTTAATATGTCAAAATTACCTTTATTTATTCAAATTAAAATTATTGATACAAGCGTGAACCCAAATCCCAAAAATTGAAACACCATGGTTTGAGGGTGACCCTTAGATTTCAGCTTAGAAAGTGTAAGGTTGGCGCTCCATTTGGCAATAATGCAAGGAGACCCACATCTTTACACTAGAAGAGTCAATTTTGATCAAATGTTGGACCAAATTTTGTCAGACATTTGTGTGGAAGGAGCACAATAGAGAAAGGATGCTCATGGCAAGCCTATCCAACTAAGAAGGCTTGACCTCAAGCCTGTAGCTAGAGGATGGTTGAAATTCATCCAACGCTCTATCATCCCTACTAGCAATCGATCAGAAATGACCATTGACAGAGTTATCATGATTCATTGCATTATGCTTGGGAACGAGGTGGAGGTACATGAGGTAATACCTCAAGAATTGTACAAGAAAGCTAAAAAGTCTTCCACCTTAGCAAGGTTGGCTTTTTTCCACCTTATCTGTCACTTATGCAATTCAGCTGGAATTGTCATAGAAGGAGACACCTCCATTGAGGAAGACAAGCCCATCACTAAAAGAAGGATGGAGCCGGTTAGAGAACCGGCGCATTAACCACAGCATGGGCCTATGGAGCCGCCTCAACAAGAAATTCCTGGGATGTCTCAAGGGATGCATTTTCCTCCCCAAGGCTATTGGGACCAATTGCATACTTCTCTAGGAGAATTGAGCTCCAACATGAATCATCTGAGGATGGGACACCAAAAGCACTCAACCATCCTCCATGAGATAAGAGAAGATCAAAGAGCCATGAGGGAAGAGCAACAGAGACAGGGGCGTGACATAGAAGAAATCAAGCGCTCTATTGGATTCTCTAGAGGAAGCAGCAATCGTGGTCACTAAGGTGGTCACACTCCATACTCCCCTTTATTTATGTTATTTTTCTGTTTTTCATTGTATTTCATTATCTGTTTCCTGTTTCTTGTACATGATCATCTTTATTTATGTTTTAAATCTATGAAATATTCCATATATAGCGTGGTTCACCTCCCATTCCTCCAAGTGGATACTAAGCTCAGCCCAAGTACTCAATCAAAGTGGGCCCAAAGATGGATTTCGCACCTATTGTCTATTCTATCATATTTTTTGTACTTCTTAGTTATTAGATTAGTATATATAGAACAAGGACCACCCTTGTTTAGGACCTTATGCCACCTTTTCGAATACATTACTACTTTCTGTAAGCTATGAGTCACTAACCTCCTAGGTTAAGGTTAAGAGCTCTGCTGATTCTTATGGGTTAATAATATCATTGTTCTATTTCAATCTATGCTTGATTTCATTCTAAGATGTATCTTCGTTCTTCATCCTAATGAATTGGGAGTGTAACTTGACCGTCATTCCTATTCTACATGGGTTCTTACGAGTCCTTGACGGGATAGTATTGAACCACAAGCTTGATTATACATCTCTTAGACGGCTAATCCACGACTTCGTTGGGGACTTGGAGACATTAGTTCAGCCGAGGTACGGGGAGATTAGGGCCTTTGTGGTATAGGCTAGAATCAATGGAGCGACGTTCTCTGATTCAGAAGATCCGACCTTGTCTGTGGTGCTTTGAGTAGGATTACCAAGGGAATGCACTAAAGGAGCTTCACCTCCGTTCAGATTGGATAACCACTAACCTGGCATTTGATCTGAAGCAAAGGAGATTAATGACCATTGACCTGGCGTTAATCACTTACAGCCTGCCATGGAATGAATCATCAGAAGTTGAAGTAGACAGTGAGAAAAGTTGATCCAAAAGGAGGAAACATCTTTGAAACCTCAACCGTTCTCTTATCAATTGATTTCACACCTATCTAGTAATACTTTATTTATTCTGTTTTTATGCGTTTTTTCACAATAACTATATTTACTATCTGCCTGACTAAGATCTACAAGATAGCCATTACTTGTTTTAACCAACAATCTCTGTGGGATCGACCCTCACTCACCTGAGGTATTACTTGAACGACCTAGTGCACTTGTCGGTCTATCTGTGCGAATATTGTGGAGTCAATTTTGGGCACACACCTACAGATTAAAGAGCAATATATAAGGGTTAAGATGGTTACTGGTCTATCTATGGAGATAGGTGACAGAAGAAGGACTCATTTTTGGGAGGATGTGTGGTTACAATGTGGCTATTTGAAATCTCAGTTTCCAATGCTCTTCTTAGTTTTAAACCAAAGAGGATCTGTCATTGGGGATTACGGGTTTTTGAATGGGTTAGAGTGGATTTAGAACTTACAATGGAGGCGAGAATTATATCAATGGGAATTACAATGAATGAATCAATTACATGATACGTTAAGGCTGGTTAAACTAACGTTTGGCAGAGACGATAGAATTGTATAGAAGTTTGACAGAGATGCTATTTATTCTACTAACTCTTTTGTACAGGTGTTGTAGACAGATATGCTTCTGGAGGATGTAACAAGCTATAGCTTCACTAGAACTTTTTGGAGAGGCTTAGTTTCACCAAGAGTGGAGTTATTTTTTTGGTTTATTTTGATAAGCAGGGTGAATACTAAGAAAAGACTATGTAGATTAGGAGTGGTTAATCAGGATGATAATATATGTGTACTATGTAAGAAAGATGTTGAATATGTTCACCACTTGTTTCTTAGTTGTGACTTTACTTGACAGGTGTGGTGTGCATGGTTATCCGATTTCGGAAGGCAATGGTCTATTCATGGCACTTTGAAGGATCATTTTTTAGAGTTGGACTAGAGTTCAAAATAGGAAGGAGGAGCACAAAAAAAATTGTTAATGAGCTTCTTTGCTATTATTTGGAACTCCTGGTTAGAACGAAATAGAAGAATATTTTAAAATAAGAAATCAGGTGTAGATGAAATCATTAATAATTCTCTTTAGAGTTATAGGGAGTGGAGCGGTGTGGATCCCTTCTATTGTTGATGGCTATATTAAAGATGACAAAGAAATAAGTATTTTTTTTCTTTTGTTCTTGTTCTTGTTACTTTGTTTTTTGTTATTTTTTTTACTCCACTTATTGTGTTGAACTCCCTTTTTTAAAAAATAAAAAATAAAAAAGTAATGATATGATATATTAACAATAATATGTGTAGTATGTATAGTACCGATAGGTGTTAACTTGATATAATGGAGTTAGCAAAAAATATGAGATTAATTTGGATATTATATCTATAACAATATATAATGCGAATACTTTAAGTTTGGTGTCCAATTTTCTTTCCTATTTTAAGCCTACTAAGTGCCAACATAATCCAAAACTAACTTTACAGTTATACATTTTACTACTAGTTACAAAAAAAATTCACACATAACTTCTTTCTCAATCCTCCACTTAAATAATCTATTTTTTTTCTTATCATTCCTTTAATTTTCTTTACTTCTCTTACTCAACTCTAATATTTTCACCTTTTGAATAACTCTTTAGAAAACTTTTTAAAATAGGCTATGACTATGATAAATGTTGATTTTAGAAGCATGTACGAAAAGAAAAAAGAATAATTTATGATGAAGGAAGTATTCAATTATCATCAATAATAGTAATAAGTAATTTTTGATAAATTTTATTATATTTTGTGGTATTCATTTAAATTATATTTTATTTAGTTTTATCTTAGTTTTAGTTTGTACCATCTTATTTTGAGTACAATCTACTCTGTAGTTTCACTCTAATTATTTTATTAGAGTTTTTATTGTAATTTCTTAAAATTTTTTATCATTTTTGTTTTTCCTTTAATGTTTTTCTTCTCCTTTCTTTAACATTTTCAGTTGAATTACCTCCATTCTCCTTCTTTCCCTTCCTTCAATGTGGTTACAATTTTTTTTTTCAATTTACTTACTCAATCTATATTTTTAATCCATTTTTTATTTTTTTAATTTGTTACCAATTTTTCACATAGATAAATAGTGTTATGTCTTTTTCTCATTAATTTGATTTGACAAAAAAAAAACAATTTTTTCACATTTTATATGTATATTTTATTTATTTTTTTATATGTCTGTATTTAATTATCTATCAATGATGGGATGAAAAAATTTTATAAATATTTTTTTAACATTTTTCTTTTTAAATTACTTTTAATGGGATAATTTCTTTTAATTTTCTAAAATACTTGATTACTTAGAATATTGTATTTAAAATTTGAGTATATAAATATTTTTAAATTAAAATAAAATAAATAAATTATATTACAAAAAAGTTTATTAATTTTGTCTTTTACAATATTATTTGTTTGGCATATTGGTTTAGTTATTTAATTGGTATATAATGCATGCAAGAAAATCACACCTATTAAGTATTTCTTAAAATATTAGTATACTAATTTTTTAAATAATTAATTATTTAGAATACTAAATTTGATATTTAATTATGTAAAGTATTGTATTTGTCATACAGAATACACAAAAAAATATGCACATATCAATGATAAAGTGAACAAACTCCATATAACATTAAAATATAACATTAAAATGGAATAAGATAAGAACTTTGTTAATTAATTTTAATTTTTTAAATAATTTGACAATTCAATAAATATCTGAATATATATTTTTATTAGTTTAATCTTCATTATTATTTTCTTTTTTTTATCTTATGGGACATGTAAGTTTTAATTTATTTGTTTTTTATATATCTTTTATTTTTTGAATTATTTTATTTTATTAGGTATTTTAATTTATTTTATTTTTTTTACTTTAAAAATTTTAGAGTTTAAAGAACTCCTGTTCAAACTATTCAAACCATATGATTAAAAAGTGCTTTAAGAGAATAGATTTGAATTTCGGTAATTTAATATTTATTAATGAATAACTACTAGAAAAAAAAATTATTTCATAAATAACAGAAATAAGTTGATAATATATAGGCTAATTTAAAAAACCAAAAGAAAATAAAAAAGTAACAAAAAATAACTTTATTCTTGAAGATAAATAAAAAGATGTGACATTTTATACATTAGATATAATTTAAATGATACTTATTATATAAAAAGTTAAAAATATTTTTACCTAAAAAAAATTTCATAACAAAATTGTGTTTGAAGAGAGAGATATGAAATTTTTTAACAAATTACAAAATTTTTCTATTTCTTTTTATATAGCGTTTCACTTTAAGTAACTATTTTTTAGCGATAATATTCAAATGATAAATTAATCTCACCTTTATAATACGATGACATTATTTCAAAACATGCAAAATGAAATAATAAAATACAATTTAATTAATGTGCATAATAAAATAAACATAAAACTTATATAGTAGTAGTCAAATACGATAACAATGATTATTTTTTTTCAAGATACTATATTAAACTGCAACTTCAATTTATAATTATTAATTAAAAAACTTACAATGATGTATTTTTATTTTTTTATTATTTAGTTAAAAATAATATATTTTGATATTATTTTTTAGAATTATTGATAAATTTTGCTAATATAGCAAAAATTTGAATATTTTTTGTCTTAAATTTCTTCTTAATCGAACAAAATAAGACAACCAACAAGCACATCAAGAAAAAACTATAATTTTTATACATTTAGATATTCAAAAGACACAAAAATAATTCTTTTAACAAAACTTCAATAATTCAAAAAAGTTAACAGAATAATTTGTTATAAAGTAAAGTGATAGACAAAATTAAAAATCGTAATAATGATACTTGATAATTAATAACCATAAAGTGAAGAGAAGATGGAAGAAAAAAAAAGACAAAAAAGAGAACCATATAATGTACAGTGACGTTAAGACAATCATAAAAATATAAATTAACAATTTTTAAAAAATAATAAAATTAAAGATAATTATAAAAATTGAATAATAAATTTAAAAAATTATTTTTTATTAATTAGAATTATGCATAAAAATAAAAAATATTTTAAATATAATTTTTTATCTCTGATTCAAATTAAATACTATTAAAAAAATAAACCTAATAACATTTATAAATAACCTATTTGTAAATAATATTTTTTAATTTTTATTTTGATTTTTTTACACATAATAATATAATAAAATCTTTTAATTTTTTATTTAATTTAATTTATAAATTTTATATATTCTAAAAGTTAAATAATTTTAAAAATATTTTTGTTTTTAAATTTTTCATTTTTAATATTTAAATAATTTTATTAAATTAAAAATTTTAAAAATAAAAATATAAAATTAATTTCTTAAAAATAATAGAAAATCATGCGTGTTGAGCCGCTAGTATTATTAATTTTGTTGACCAGTTTGATTACTTTAGAACTTATGATATAAAAGTAATGTGTAATACTCCAAATCGGTCTTGAATAAATTTTTAGTCAAATATTTAAATCTTAATAAATTTAATTACCAAATTAATCATTAACTTTTTATCTAGACAAATCAATTATATGTTTGATTTTTTAAAATTTTAGATAAATCCGTCACTATGATTACTTAATAAAGACAATAAAATCTGAAAACTTTTAAAATTTTCATATTAGCCCTTCCAAATAAACAGTTTGTCTACAAAACAAAAATTTTGAGATTAATTTCATAATTAAACTTTTAAAAACTAAAATCTGCTACAAAAAAGTTTTTTGAGAACTGGAATGTGGTATTAGTAGTACTTAATGATTTTCGAACCAAACTGAGCATTGAGGGGCCAATCCGATGTCGTACAGGGAGTGGCTCTTGGTTTATTTCCGGATGCAAACAACATAGGCCTAAGCAATTCATTGGTTTATTGGACTTGAGCTTGTTAATTATATGTAAATATTTAAAACAAGGTACTAGTCCATATTATTAGCTTGTAAATAAGAATAAATATATCACTAGGTGGCTTTCATTTGGTGGCTCATCAATTAGCTCCTTAACTAAGAAGATGGGAATTAGTGTTTATTTGAATGGGCTTCTTTCAGTGAAAAATATATTTTTTTTATTTTAAATATATTTGAATACCTTTTTCTAAAATATACACTTTTATTAAAAAAGTGTTTTTTTTTTCTAAATTTGAACAATACTTTGTTAAAAAGAATGTAAAAGCAAAAAAAGAAATTTAATACTTAAATTTTTTTTAAAAAGTCAATCCAAATATAAAATAACTTTTTTTAATTATCATATATTTTTAAAAAAATAAAAAATAAATATTTCTTTCACAATCCAAATTGAATTTTATTTCAGAAAAATAAATGCCTCCTGGTGTTCAAGTATTCCATGTACTCATGTAAAAGACTCAACTTTATGTGTAACTATATTTGGATAAGGATTAGAACCATAACTGCCCATAACAAGAAGTTCACACACAATAATATTTCTTATGATGAGCAAGGTAAAAATGTTTTAACTACTATCCTTCAAGCTTCAACAATGATGAAAAAAAAAACCATATTTGCACCTTTTCCCAAAAAAGTAAATATCTTCAGGGTGCGGACAAAGATTTACATCTGGTATATATTGTCATATTGACAGTTATGTATTGATACACTACAAAGTTACAAACATGTATTTACTGTTTATCTGATTCATCATCAACTTCCTTTCTTAGGAAGTATTGCTTGCAAAACAGCTTCAAATTCCTCTTTTACCCTTCCAAATACATTTGGACCCTTGACCTCATTGGCAGGGGTATTCTCGTCAATATCATCATTTCTTCCATGAGTTTCTTTGTGATGAGGATGATGCTTTGACTTATTATTGTGTATGATGCCTTTGATCTCTTTCTTAGTTCTTGCTATAAGGTTTGCTGATGATGACTTTGCCTTCTTTTCTGCTATTAGAAAATATAGCTCATAACCATCCAAGCAACAAAATTTTTGACCCTTAACTATGTTATTATTTTTATATAAACCAGCAACTCTAGATTGGAAAGCTTTATAAGGGCATGAAACTAATTTTCACACATTTTTGTCATAGTACATAATTAGATATCTGTATAAAATTCTATTATATTGATAAAGCATACAAATCAAATCCAGTAGTTCATAGTCACAAGACATATAACAGAAAACTTCGTATAATCCCTGGACAAGATAACTAAGGCATCCAAAGAATTGGAACAATAACGTATAATAAATTGATAGGCCCTACTGTTAAAACAAAGAAATGACTTCGGATAGTAAAACTCTAGAATCAAATAAGCAAAATTAATGAGACCATTTATATTAGTTGTCACCATTCACCAACCACTAATTCAAAGAATGCATTTCTCTTTTATCTATACAATCTCCAAATGACCAAAGGAAAAAGTAACATTTCCCACATATTTTGTGATGTACCTGATGGAGAGTTTGGGATTTCATGTTTGAATTTTGACTCAGCTATTTGATTTCCATCCCTACAACACAAAAACAAGAAATCAGAGTCTCTCAGCAGAAAAGCAGTCAATTATGAACTGAAAACAAAAAGATGGTAAGACATTGAGGAAAGGTTCGAAAAATGAAAACCCTGTATCATGAGCATGGGCCTCTTTCTTTTGATGGAACAGTTGAGCAAGTGCTTGAAACTCCTCCTTTGCTCTCTCAAACACATTTGGAGCCTTCACATCATCTAAAGACGTGTTTTCATCGATGCAATTATTCACTCCATGAGTTTCCCTGCTATGAATATGATGATGATGACAAGTTGACTTCTCAGTATGCACTTTAGCATCAACTTCTTCCTTAACTGATAGCAGAAAACACATAACAAAGCCATCCAAAAGTTAGGGAATTTGTTATAAACTTCACATATTGCTCATGTAGTAACAAAATTTGCAATGAATTCTACGCATAAAGTGATAAATAGCTCATTCTTTTTTCTCTGAATTCATAGCTAAATAAAAATTTGCTCATCTGGTTTCCCCATTCATTTGTTTTTTCTCTTTTGTAATCTTAAACATAAAAATCAAATCTACCGACATTACTAACAATAGAAGTAGAAACCAGAACCAAAACTTGCAATTATATATAAAAAAAAGAGACCCTCTAAGTCCTGAAAAATTAAACAACATTTGACCTAAATAAATAAACAGCAAAAGTAAGATCAACGTATATGAAATTACGAATCACGCAATAAGGATTGCTTGTTGGTATTGGAATCACAAGTTTATACAAAAATCAACATGTAAACTCAAATTGGGGAGTCTATTTTGTATATTAATTAGATGGTCGAAACTCGAAAACTATGTACATACGTATATGAACTAGTTGGGGAGTAACAAGAGTGATTGAGCGGGATCACCTGATACAGAGTAGGCAGCATCCTTGGAATTAGAATCGGCCATTGCGAGAGAGAGAGAGAGAGAGAGTACGAGGATGTTTGCGTGTGTTTGTTGAGAGAGTTGAGAATGTGTGAAGAGGAGTTTGTTTTAAAAAAGGGGTGTGTGTGTGAGAGAGAGAGAGTGTGAGTTGGCAAAGCGCAAACGCATGGAAAAGATTGGAATGAATGAAGATCAGATCATCCAAATCCGAAGACAGTGACTTTCAGTTGAATGAGCAAAGTCATCCATTTCCATCCGCTGGGATTGAGAAACGGCGTGACGGATTGATTCAGACAACTCAACAGATTGCAAACCTGTCACTGCTAACGAGGATATACGCGCTGACAAATTTTTTTTTTTTTTTTGTTCATACAACACACTCACACAAACAAACCTAGCAAGTACACTAGGATTCGAACTTGGTGTGGCTTCATTGAGGCAAATATCTTTGCCACTACATCACATGCCTCAGCCATCGCGCCGACAAAATTCAATTCACCAATCATTCGGGCTTTCCTGGGCCTCTTTGGTAGATACTTTATTGGGCTTTATTTAGTTATCTCTGATACCTTATTGATCTATAACCACAAAAAAAGTAACATATAGGTTCTAGCTCCAAGACCAAAAACCAAAAATTGTATGGTTTGGTCTGAAAACGGTTTTTGTTACATGCGGTCTTTTTTCTTAGACTTAAGAGTAGTGCACAAATGAGAGAAAGAAAAATAAACCACAAAAATGTCTTCGAACTATTGAACAGCTGCCAAAAAATGTGCTTATGGCATATAGGATGGAGCCATGCCTCAAAATGGCATTGGGTGGTGAGTGGGTTTTTTTTTTATTTTTTAAAAAGTTGTGAAAGTACTTTTCATATTTTGCGAGAAATGAAAGTAATTTTTTTTTATTAACCTTGTAATTTATTTATAACATTTCTATGAACAATTTCACTTTTTTCATTTTCACGTACAATACTTTTACCAACAACACATCCAACACTTTTTTCATTATCCTTTCTCTTCACAATAATCACAACCACCATATTAGGGGTGTTTGCGGTGCGATTTGGTTCGATTTTTGAATGAAAAGTCATCCAATCCAATTGTCTAATTAAACTGCGGTTCGATTTGGTTCGATTTTTTTATCGAAACCATCCGAACCAAACCAAACCAAACCAATTAAAATCGGTTTGATTTGGTTCGGTTTGTTCGGTTTTTCAATCAATTAAAAAAAAATTCTACCATACTACCTCACAAAGTCATAACATGATATATTTAGAATCATTTATTTTTTGAAGGAAGAAATTACTTTTAGACAAATTACCAAACATAATCATTATACATCAAAATCAATTTTACAAAAGTTAGAATGCAAACAAAGCTTACCTCTACAATAGGGCCTATTCTAAAAGTTCCCATCACCTTTTCTTTAAACACCAATGTAAGAAGTGGAATGAGTGCAAAAGGAATCTGAATTGACTAAACCACATTGAGCCATTTATTCATAGTATCCAATGAACTTTTTGATGTATTAAAAACTATTGTAGCTATCATTGTTGGAACAATAGCACTAACTTCTAGTAATCAATGACCTTAACCATTTCTTTATATTTAGCTTCAAAAACCCTTCAGTTATGAATTGTCCTGCATATGTTACTGCAATGGTTTTCCAATTAGAACTTGTAAATACCAGAGTCAATGAACAGAGATTTAGAGTTAAGCACTTACATATTAGTCAGAGTGTCATATTGGCAACAAAAGGAGACAAGGATCCTAAAAGCTCCATACTTGTCAAATTTCTGGAAACAACAGGAAATCATAAGTAATATCACATTTACGGAGTACAGTTGGAACTGGAAGGACAAAGTATTGGGCCATGACAGCTCAACTCTGTGCTTACAAAGTCACCACTCAAATGCGGGGACCCGTAGAAAAATAAAAACCAGCAAAAACACAACAACAATCAGACTCAAATAAATTAAAAACAAGAGCAACAATCAGCAAAAATAAAAAACAGCAAAAACACAATAACAAATAAATTAAAAACCAGCAACAATATTAGCAACCAGCAACAATACCAACAATAAAGTTATTCAACAAAAGTAATTCAACCAGCGATAAGCAACAATACTCTGATTTCAAATATGCTCCAAATTTAATTCTTCAAATCTGCTTCAAATCTAATTTCAATATCTTCCTATCAAGATCCAAAACCAGTTTATCTGATTTCAAATCTGATTTCATACTAAATCACTTCAAAAGTTTCTTTTTATTTTATATTATTCTTCCAAAAAAAACTAATAATAAACAGAAGCAGTTTATATTATTTTTCCAACCATAACAAGCTACCAACAATACAAACAGAAGCACTTTCAGTAGTTCAAAACAGAAATTAGTCAAATTACATACCTGATTTGGTGGCTCCGACTCCATATCTGACTTGAATCGGTGGCTGGGTGGGAGGTGCTAAGTTGTGGGTGGCAAGAAAAGCGGCTGGGTGGTGGCGTGGTGCTGTGCTGGGTGAGTGGGTGGTGCTGTGCTACTGCTGGGTGCGAGGGTGGTGCTGGACTGCTCACTGCTGGCTGGGGTTGGGGCTTCGTTGTGCTCTGTCCGCGAGGAGGTCCTGGGAGCAGTGAGAGGAAGGTTCGGAGGCGCTAGGGGGGAGAGTTCGGCGGCGCTGCAAGGTGGTGAGAGGAACGGTCTCCCCAGCGCTAGGTGGGTTCGCCGCAGGCCTCGAGAGTGCAGAGAGCGAGAGTGTGAGAAGAGAGTGGCTACTGGCTAGGTTTCGTTTGGGGGTGGGTGTTGGGGTAAGGGGGTTAGGTCAGGTTCGTTTGGGCCTTTATGGGGGAGGGGGGTGTTGGTTTTTTAGGGTTTTTTTTTACTAAACCGGTTCGGTTCGATTCGGTTAGGGTTTTCTTGATCAGAACCGAAAATCGAACCGAACCGCAAAATAAACTGCAAAACACATTATGTCTTTTATTATCCTAGTTTTTCTTCATTCCCAACTAATCCATCAATCTCTCTGCTTCTTCTTTAATTTTTCATTAAAATAACTTGATGATCTCCTCCTGAACAAACAAACAACAACAAAAATATAAAAAATTTAAATATATTTATTAAACAAAAAAATCATAACATGATCATAAGCTAAGATTTCTAACATTTTTCACAAAAATTATTTATAAAAATCTTATCAACAAATAAAAGTGGAAGAGTGTAGCTATTAGCTACTACCAATATCATAAAATAAAAAACAAAAAAATAAAAACTCCAATAAAAAATATAAAAAATCCATAAATATTGTACACAATTATTTAAAAAAATCATCAAATATTTTTGATAATGCATACAAATCTATTGTGACTTTTTAAAAAGAGATGTGTGAAAATTTGAAGTAGCGAAAAGTTGGAGAAGTTAAAGACTAATGAAAAAAGAGGCACAAAAATAAATGAGAATAAAGACTTGCTTTCTTAAGCTATATAGTGAATAATAACACAATTTAACTAAAACAGTGCTATTGTTATATATACAAATGTATTAACTAAGATTAACTTCTAATTACTCTCTAACTCTTATTCTAACAATTGTCTAACCATGATAAGTTAACTACTAATAAATTCTAACAGCAATTTTATATATATCCCTTATCAAATTAGGAGTGTGTATATCTAACAATCCTAATTTGAAATAGTATGAGAAGAGTCCCGGAGTCAAAGTCTGGGTGAGTAGGCCTGTTTTTTTATTGGCAAAAGTATCAGGTAACAATTTGAGTTCTCTTTTACTGACTTTGTCCTTATAATATGGCAGTTAGCTTTTATGTGTTTAGTGCACTCATGCAGAACCGAATTCGCTCCATGTGAAGAGCTGGATGACTATCACTATAAAGTGTGAATGACTTCGCATGATTCAGACAAAGAATATTCAATAATAGAACAAGCCAAATCCCTTCACATGTCGCATTAGTTAAAGCATGATACTAAGCTTCAGATGATGATTATGACACAGTTTCGAAGAAAAAGAAATAACATGATATTGATCTTTTGGTGTTTGGACAAGTAGTTCAATCAGCATCAACAAAACTAATGAGAGAGAAATTATTATGTAGAGAAAAAAATAGCCCTGTACTTCGTAAGACAGCTTTGAGATAATCATAAGTTGAAAATGTTAAATATTGATTGAGTTTTTTTACTGCAAATGTAAGATTCATAACTTTTGAAAATTATCTTATAAGTTAGTTTCAATTTATTTATTGGTTAAAGACTTTAATTTTAAAAATTATTTTATTAAATATATTTAAATCAAATTTTGATAAATTGAATTTGAATTAAATTAAGATTTTTATCTAATTTTATAATTATTGGATAATTTTTATATTTAAAACAAAAAACTAATGCAAATTTTATATGATTCAATTTGAAGTTTTAGATATTGAATCTAATTTTTATAAATAAAATGGTATTCTCAAGGTAATTTTAAGGATCAAATTTGGTTTTAAATTATTACTCTATCCCCTAATTTTATTAAAATTACCAAACTACCCAAATTCTAATTCCCAAAATAAAATCCTAACCCTAACACTCATCCCACCCTCCTCACTTCTAGCCGCTATCCTCTAATCCAGCACCACACACACACACACAGAAGACGCAAAGAGAGCTTGTGAGGAGAGGAAGGAGACAGCGCCTACGGGTTGGGTGCCGTCATCGTCGAGCGCAAGTGAGGAGGAGGAGGAGGAGGAGGAGGAGGAGGAGGAGGAGGAGGAGGAGGAGGAGGAGGGGAGAGAGAGAGAGAGAGAGAGAGAGAGAGAGAGAGAGAGAGAGAGAGAGATGCCAAGAGAGGGAGACGCTGAGGGAGGAGCTGTCGTCGACGTTTCATGCCGTCGCATCTCACCAAGACCATCGTCAGGCTTTGCCGTCACCAATGCTGCCGAATAGAAAAGGAGAAGAAGTTGTGTCCCGTGCCTCGTTGCTGCCAGTTTCGTCGCGTTTTGCCTTCCATCAATGCCCAGTCGCCGATGCTGCCGTCGATGGAGGCCATCACTGTCGTAGTAGGGAAGAGAGACGAATGGGGAGCTCACACATGGAAGGGGAAACACGGCAGAGGAGGGTGTCTTCCCTGTCCCCGCAGGCATTCATGTCACTATCATCGGAGTTCGTCAGAAACAGCCGCCGTCACCGTTTGGGTCTGACTGAAAGAGAGGAGCTGACAGTGCTAGATGTTGGCACTGCTGCATGCGAGAAGGAGGGGTTGGTACGCTGTCACCGAGCTGTTGTGCCACCGCCAGAGCTCTTTGCCACTACTCTGCTCGCCGGATGTCATCACTAGAGCTGCATCTATTCTATTCTTTTGTTCCTCCTTGGTACAGTGAGTAGTTCTTATCCTAAAACTTTTTCCATTGTTGTTTTGTTATGAGTTATATAGAATTTTGCGACATTAATGACTTAGGCTTGAGTTACTCTAACTGTATGCGGTGTCTGATGGAATGGCTACTGTGGGAGTAATCGTAGTCATGCTACGGGCCGTGATTGTAGCTGTCACAGTGTTATGGCAGAGATTCCATGGACGTTGCGAGTGCCGCTGCTGTGAACTAAAAGAAAAGGGGATTTAATACGTTTAACTCTGTAAATTGCAGTTAATTAAGGTAGGAATTTTTACTTAAACTTATTTTTATTTCAAGGAATTGTCATAAATTGATATCAATGTGAAAAATATTTTTTTGTGAACATGTGAGCTTATGGATCAAATTGGACTATTTTGGAGAAAAAGAAATGAAATTGATAATGGATTAAAAAGGGTTTAAATGCTCTAATAATAAAATTAATTAGTAACAATGCTTGAAGCCTCTTGGTGGGTGGATAGGATTTGAACAACTTGTTTGTTGTCCTAATGTGTAAAAATTTAATAACTTAAAGATATATTAAGATAAGAAAATAAATATATTGATGTTGAGAAATTATTTTGTGTTTGAAATAGTTCATAAGGATTTGAGAGTGATTTGAGTCAGATGGAACCCTTAAAGGGTGAAAATATCCGAATTTTAGGGGAGATTCTGCTAAAATTTTTATAAGTCTTGAATGGAATTGAATAATGAAGATAATGACAATTGTTGTGTTTTCATAAAGACAAGAGACTTTGTCTTGGAGATTAATTTAATTTTCTAATTAAAGAATTATGTCTTGAAAGAGTCTTAAACTTAAAATGGAGTTGAAGTTAGTTTGAAAGCTTGGTTGATTAAAGATTGTATGGTTATGTTAATTTATGAGGTTTAGGGATAAGTCAACTTTTTTGATTTGGTTAACAATCAAAAGAATAAATAGAGTAATTAAAGTTAACTTAAAAAGAGATTTAATTAATTAAAGGTTTAAAAGGCAAGTTAATTATTATCTTAAGGATTGAAAAATTTTATAAAGAATGAGATAAACTTGATATTTGGTTAGTTATTGACAAAAAGTTAGAGGAAGATAAGGGTGAAATAGATGAGTATGGCTTAGACTTGAATTTGGTTGAGTTTTATGGTTGGTTTTTGCTGAGAATATTGTGTTATAGAATGATAATTCTATTTTGATATTTATAATTATGCAAGTTGAATCATAATTAATCATGTTGTGTTGGTTTGAAACCGAAGAATTGAATATGGTTATTTTGACAAAGACTCGATGAGCTATAAGTGTGTGGTTTTGATTTCAATAAAAGGAATTAAGTGATTGATTATTGTGTTGAGTTTATGGCTTTGTGCATAAGAATGAATGATGTAAACTGATATTTGAATTGAGATTGGAGAATGGTAGAATAAATGGTATGAGGAAACTTGTCTTCTCTTCAATTCTATTTTATTAGTTTGGTGAGTAACTCGAAATCCCAGCTCCAGTTTTTCATTCGAAATCGTATTTTTGGTTTGGGTATTGAAGATTTTTGGTGATTTTAATGTTATAAGAATTCTCTAGCCTATGTTCTTGGTGGTATCCATCACCAATTTCAGTGGGTAAAGATAAAGAACTATTTTTTCTCTTACTTCATTAATTTATGAAAATTCTAGTTTTAATATTGTGTCAAATTGTATAATATGATGTTAGATTGGGAGCTTGGTTTGGTGGAATCTTGGAAGGGAGAGCTTGGAAGTTTGGAATTGCAACATTAACGTACGGGTGGTAGTATTGAGTAGGCATTAATGTAAGGTTACCTAAAAACCTAGGTTACTTGCCCCTAGGATAAGTTGAATAGAATTAATTGTTGATATGCTTGAATAATGGTTATTATAAGTATTGAGTTAGTTGATGTGTTTTGGCATGAAATTGAGAGTGAAAATAATTTTTGATGAATTGAGAAGTGCTATGTGATATGGTTGCAATTGAATATTGTGAAATATGTTGGTGTTATGTTGCATGAAAATGAGCATGTATGTTGAAGTTTTAATTGAGAATTAGATATATGAATATTGTGATTGGTGTAAATTGGACTAAAGGCCGTGATAGGGTGAAGAATCCCCTATGTGGTTGATAAACCTCGTTTTAACGGTTTGTCTTGTATTGATTTTAAGAGATTTTAATATCTTTTACCCTCATTTATTCAATGAATTAGCATAGTTTTGTGATTGTCTCCTTATTTGTGCTTAGATGTGAAAACATGCTTTCTAGACCTTAAAGTAGCTAAATTCAATTCACCTTTGATTCCACTAGATGCCTTGATATGTTTGTTAGTGATTTCAGATTGAAAAGGCTAGGAATGGATCAAAGGAGTGAAGAGGAAAGCATGCAAAGTGGAGAAATCATTAAAAGTCAAAGAAGTTGAACTCGCCCATGGACACGTGCGCGCACCTGGCGCTTGCGCGCACCTTGCAAATTACCCCATGGACGCGTACGCGTGATGTGCGCGTTCGCGTCGGTGTTGGTTTATGATTTTTAATAAAAACGTGGCCAACGAATTCTCAAGGGTTGTGGGGCCCAATCCCAGCCAACTTTGGCGCCAAAGATGCTATTTAAAGCCAAGGATTGAAGAGAAACGGGACATTAGTTCATTCCCACTCATTAGAATTAGTTTAGAAGTAGTTTCTAGAGAGAGAAGCTCTCACTTCTCTCTAGGATTAGGTTTAGTTCTTAGATCTAGGTTTTAATCTTTACTTTCTTCCACTTCTATCTCTCAATTCTTTGTTGCTACATTCATCTTCTTCCATTCTTTTGTTGTAATCTCTTTTATGTTGTTCTTGTATTTTGTTGTAGATCTACTTTTGTTTTTTCTACTTTCTTTCCATTCAATCCAAGGTAATTCATAATAAATGTGTTTCTTTTAATTGTTGTTGTTAATTCCTTTCAATAATTGTTGTTAGATTTCATTCTTGTTGTCAATTTACTTTGCTTTTCTTTTGTACCTTCCAAGTGTTTGATGAAATGCTTGGTAGGATTTTAGTGTAGCTTTTGTTCCTCTTGGCTTTGGTTGAGTAATTAGTGACTCTTGAGTTATCTACTTTTTTTGTTGATTGATAATTAGAAGCTGCTAATTGATTTGAATACTCTAAAGCTAGTCTTTCCTTTAGGAGTTGATTAGGACTTGAGGAATCAAATAGATTCATCCACTTGACTTTCCTCCGTGGTTAGAGGTTAACTAAGTGGGAGTAATGGATAATTTGTTATCACAATTGAGGAGGATAACTAGGATAGGACTTCTAGTACTCATATCTTGCCAAGAGCTTTATTAGTTGTTAGTTTATTTTCTTTGCCATTTATATTTCTTGTCTAAAATCTCAAAAACCCCAAAATAACTCACAACCAATAACAAGACACTTTATTGAAATTCCTAGGGAGAACGACCCGAGGTTCCAATACTTCGATTTATAAATTTAGGGGTTTGTTTTAGTGACAAACAACTTTTTGTATGAAAAGATTATTGTTTGGTTTAGGAACTATACTTGCAACGAAAATTCATTTGTGAAATTCTAAACCATCAAAAATCTAATCATCAGTGGTAAGTTGAGGTAAGTGGTGTGAATTGTTGTATGAGAATGAGATGATTGATTGTTGATTGATTGAAGGTTTGAATATATGAATGTTGTATGTTGTTGATGAATATAGATATAGTTGACAAAATGTGTTGAACAAGTTCTAAGTGGATTGATTTAGGATTGGAATGGTTGAGGGTTGATGAATGAGTGTTTGAGATGTGTAAAAATGGTTTTTGGAATGGTTTAGGAATGAATTAAATTGAAAACTTATGAAATTGAAGAATTATGAGAAATTGGTGAAAACAGATTTTTAGCCAACTTCGGCGGGCCGTAACTCAATTCTCGAAGTTGGAAATTCAACGAAATTAGATTTTAATAAAATTTATTCAATGATCTTTCCAATGGTTTAAGATTGATTGAAAAATAATTTTCATATAAAACATTATAAAAGTTCAGAGTTAGGTTGGAAAACTGAATTTTTGCAACATGTAAACTTTTTGAAAATCCGCATTATCGCGTACAAGGAAGTAGCACGTGATACGAGCAAATGTTTCTGTCTGAGTACTCTCGCGTACGCAAAGATGGTCCGCATACACGATATTGCCAAATTTTGAACTCATGCTTACGTGGAAGGAGCTTGCGTACGTGACCACCCTGTTTTGCTGAAAAATAAATTTTTGAGTTTTCACTCATTCCTCTAGCCTTTTAAACATCCGTAAACCCTATAATGAGTATAGAGATGGTGTATTAGAGAGTAGAAAGTGTTGGAAAGGAAACTATTGAGTTGAAGGGAGTCGAAAGTGATTGAGAGAATGAGTTACTATAATTGAATGATGAGGCTGAGTTGATATTATTGAATTATGAGATTGAGTCAATACGATTGAATACTGAGATTGAGCTGATATAATTGAATGATGAGATAGAGTTGATATGAGTGAATGAAGAGAATGAGTTATTATGATTGAATGATGAGGCTGAGTTGATATGATTGAATGATGAGATTGAGTTGATATGACTGAATGATAAGAATGAGTTTATATGATTATATGATGAGAATGACTTGATATGATTGGAAGATAAGAATGAGTTTGATCGATATTTAAGCTTCTAAGGTAGATGCAAGGATTGTGGTTTTATCCCGCTTGCTCCCAGTTGGTATTTGAGTTTCTTGGATAGAGGTGAGGACAGTGGTTTCAACCCGTTTACGGAGAGGTAAGTTAAGGATGAATGATTTTCTTTCTTGGGTTTTGAGGGATGTAGGGAACGTGGTAGAGCACTCATTCCCCGATTTATTCCCTCGCATTCTTGTTAATTGTGTTTTGAGGGACGTGGGAAAAGTGGTAGGGCACTAATCCCCTGATCTGTATGGCACGACCTCACCAGGAGAAGGTCGTAAGGTACTAATCCCCTGATAAGATCCCCTTGGTGTTTGTCTCTAGGAGAAGGTGGTAGGGCGTACTCCCTCGATTATAGACCTCCTGGAGATGCGCCGCAGAGAGACAATATCCGGGTTCGTGATGAACCCCAATTTTGTGGTTTATCTTGTGCTTAATTTAGGGGATTTTATTAACTTATCTCACATTTATTCAATGAAATAGAATGATTTTGTAATTCTCCCTAACTTGTGCTTAAGAGTTAAAAATATACTTTTTGGGTCTTTAATTAGCTCAATTTAATTCACTTTGATTCCATTTGATGCCCTGACATGTTTGTTGAGTGATTTCAAATTCATAAGGTAAGTATTGGATGGAAGAAGTGAAGAGAAAAGCATGTAAAGTGGAGTATTCATGAAGAAATGAGCATTTGGAGAATTCAAGGCCACGTGCACGCGTCATCCACACGTACACGTGAGGAGGACATTCATGGCCACGCGCACGCGTGACGTTGATCACATGACCTCATTAAAGCGAAGACGCTGGGGGAAATTTCTGAGCTTCTCAGGCCTAAATCTAACTCATTTCTGAGACTATTTGATGCAGAATTCAAGATTGGATAGGGGGAGCAATTAGATAGCTTAGGATAATGCTTTAGGTAGTTTTCTAGAGAGAGAAGCTCCATCTTCTCTCTAGAATTAGGGTAGAACTAGGTCAAATCTTTCTTAGATCTAGAGTTTAATTCTTGTTCTCATCTAGTTTTCTTTATAATTTCTTGTTCTTACATCTTTGTTCATCTTAGTTCTCTTGTTAATTTTCCTTTTATGTTACTTTGATGTTGATGCACTCTTGTTGGATTTGGATTTTCTTTAATGCAATTTTATGTTTTCATGTCATTGATGTTTAATTGAGTTTCTATTATTATTTCCTTACTTTGGATAGTTGTAGAATTTATATTTCTTACAATTTACCATGCTTTCCTTTTATGCCTTCTAAGTGTTTGACAAAATGCTTGCCTTAGGTTTAGAGTAGCTTTTTGAGCATTATTGGCTTGAAAAGAGAAATTAGGCAATTTTGAGTCATTAATACCCAACTCATGTTGGTGATCTAGAGTTGTTAGTTAATATTGTTTCCATTGACTCTAATCTCTTGCTAATTCAATTAGTAAGTTGATTAGGACTTTTGGATTGAGATTAATAACTAGTCCTATTTGACTTTCTCTCAATATGAAGATAACATTATACCTTCTTCCTATGTTGGAGATGATGAAATAGGAGTAGCTCTTGTTAACTATTGTATGATAATTAATAACTAGGATAGAGAGTCTATATTCTCAATCCTTGTCATGAATGTCTCTCTTTATTACTTACTTTCTTTAGTTGTTTGATTTACTTTTCTTGTCATTTAACTTTTTTGTCATTTATTTTCTTGCCCTTTTATCAACCAACCCCCTTACAACTCATAACCAGTAATTGAGAATTTGATTGTAATTTCTAAAAAGAATGACCCGAGACTAATACTCTCGGTTATCTTTATTGGGTTGGACTTGTGACAACAAAAAAATTAAACTTTGGTGGAGGATTATTTGTTGGTTGGAAACTATACTCCGACGAGATTATTTGTGCGAAATTTTTAACCGACGATAAACCTTATATCAAGTTTTTAGCGCCGTTACCAGAAAATTGCAATGTGTGCTTGTTATTAGTTATTGTTCATATGTGAATATTATAAATAGCTTGATTTTTGGTTTATTTGCTAGTTTTTGTTAGTTGTAGCATCTTGTTTTTCTTGTTAGTTTTTGTTTTTATTTTCTCTTACTACTATGAATTGGATGTTAGGGTTGGAAGCTCTCTTCCCTTGCTCTCCCTTCCATGAACGTGTTTCATGTTAAGTTGGGAAGAAATGAGTTAAAGCTCATTAAGTATGATGGATTAGTTGGGCCCACGAGTCTGGTTTGGGCTTGGTTCGATCGGTTCAGTTCATTGGGCCCAATTTTGAGCCAAATTTTTTGAAATTAGTGTCAAAATTCTTATTTTAATTAACTCTATCTTATTTTACTATAAAATTCACATTTCTAATTTTTTTATTAAAAATTATTTTATTGATTAATTATTCGCTACTTTCACGAGATTTACACTAACAATTTTGTTAACAAGAGTTTTAATTTGACTAATAATTATGGCTTAACTGCGCCAAAAAATAAAATAAAAAACTAAAAATAACTACCAATGAATTTATCGGCGGATAAATTCAACAGTAACTTGGTGCCTAAACATGTGAAGTGGCACCAAAGTTACACTCGGATTAATCCGACAATAATCATTAACTCAGTCTCGACAAATCTATTAAAAAATCGACGTAAAATTCATGGTAATTAGCATCGGACAAAAATAATCCGTTGATAAACACTTTCTAGCGCCGTTTACATCGTGAACTCTAGAGCGATGATAAATTTAATGATACTTAACGTTTTTTTTGGTAGTGTGTGTAGCTATCCCCACCACCAAAATTTCTATAAATCCAACTTGTTCTTTCTCAGTGTGGCCGAGTAGATTGAGAGATTATGAAGCACAGTAATAATAGTGAATGAGAGTGGTGTTAGTGAAAGAGAGCGGTGCTTTGATAAGAAAAAATGATAAAGTAAAGACATTAATATATATTTTGTTTATTTATATGGATAAGATATTGAGACAGGGACACAAACATAAATTATGTTTGTCGGATAAAATATGGATAGAAATATTATGTTTAGAGACATTGAATTAGTATATTTTATGTTCATCTTAATAAGAAAGGCATAAAAACACTACTAATAAAGGAAAAAATTTATTTTTTATTTTTTCTTTTATTATTCTCGTTTTTATAATTATATTTATTATTATTATATTTTTTTCAAATTTTTGAATAAAAAATGAGAATAAATTAGATTTTATAATTTATTCTAATTTATTACTAAATAAAATATAAAAATACAAAATTTTATATTTCTATCTTTTATATTTTATTTTTAATGTCTTATTTTATCCTGCTTTTAAAAATGAACGCAATTTAAAGTATGCTTTGAATAAAAAATTATACGAGATATAACTCTATCAAAAAAAATATATTATTGCGCATCTACACTATCTTCGATATATAAATTATTATCTTGTTAAATTATTTATAGATATCTTTATTTTACTGTTATGATTATTTTTTTTAGGTTGTTCACATTACTATTGTTTTAGTGTTATCACTAATGATAATATTAATATTATTACAATAATTATCTTAGTACATATATATCTTAAATATTAATATTTGTAGGTAATATGTATAATTTTTTTAATAGCGTTTAGTAGTATTTTTTTTATTGTTAATAATTAGTATCTAATTTAATATTATATGTGTAATAATCTGAACATTATATATTATTATTAACTTTTAAAATATGACAAAACTAATATTAATATAATGAATATTGAATATTATTTTATATGCTAAATAATATTATATATTAATATTCATATTTTTTATTATAATAAATTATTACTGAATGTCAAAATGATTATATGTATTAACATATAAAGTATTTTATATATTTTTGTTAATAAATTATATTTATTTTAATATATTCATACTAATAATACATAATTATATTATTAATATATAAATATAGTAGTATAATAACATGAATGTCGATAATAGATATAATTAATATTAAGATTAATGGAATATATATTTTACCGACGGTAGTCGCAGTACATAAATTTTAAGTAATATATATCCATGTTATTTAAAAAATATATGTATATATAAAGTATTTTTAATTATAAATATAGTTTTTCTAATTTTTTTGGTATTTTAGTTTTTATAATTTTCATTGTACGTTAGTCTAACTATTTTCATGTTGATTTATATTCAGGCGGTAAAAATTTTAAAATTGAGAAAACTGATTCTATCAAAACGATATAATTACTTGGTGACGGATATATTACGAAAAATTAATTTTTATTACCTATCTCAAATAAGAAGAGTAAATATGTAAATCATCCCTAATGACGATATTAATACACAGATAACAGTTCGAAACACATATGTTTCATCTTCCAGTGGGTGAATACACAATCACACTGGAAGATGTGACACGTATTTATAGTCTTCCAACTAACAGTCATGCTGTAAGTGAAAGAACGGACAGTAATTTTGTCCACTTGATCGACAAATGCGTGGCCAACTTTGGGATACTTTCAGGCAAAAATGATCACATATTTAGTGCGATCAAGTTGTGATGGATTAGACAAATCTGTGATGCAGAGGCATTGGACACTGCAAAGTCCGTACAACGCTATGTCCGATGTCACATATTCTGTTTGATTGAGATCACTTTGTTTTCTAAGAAGTTGACGTCAATGGTGAGTTGCAAATACTTACTTATGTTGAGAAATTTTTCGAAAATCAAATCTTACAGTTGGAGATTTGTATGTTTAGCATATTTATATAAGTCCTTGTGTTGGGCCTCGTGTTACGATACGAAAATGATAGATGGTCCTCTAGTTTTGCTTTACATCTGGACATGGAAGCGAATGCCTTAGCTAGCTCCAATAGCCGCAACCATTCCTACTGGTGGAGTCTTTCTGTTCCTCTAAGTGGAATCTTTTCGTTGGCTAAAAACTCTTTTTTACTATCATTGTTGTTTTCTTCTCAGTCTATGTTTCCCCCATCATTTAGGAAGGATTCATCTGCTTCTTGACTAATAGCCAACTTATCGAATTCAACATACAACTCGATCATTGACACATGAGCTTGATTCTGTCGATAAATCATTACACTACAAGAAAAATGTTGAGTACCGTCAGATTTATTAGTAAAATAACGAAAATAATCTCCTGGTAAATTGATTACTGTCAGATTCTGTGGCAAATTGTTTTTGACGGTATAAACCTCGTAGGTAAATTGGTTAGCGGTGGATATTTTTTTGTCCAACGATAACTTCCGGCAGAATTATGGATGGAATTCGAAGTTTAAGTGACGATAACTTGATGCCACTTACCGTCGAAATTTTTTCGATGGTAACTGTGGTGCCAAACGTGGAAACTTCGCGCATTATTATCGTCAAATTTTGCCGCCAGTAAAGTTATCGGTAGCTCCAATATTATTTTTTTTTAAATATGGAAAATCGTTACCGTCGAGAATATTTCGTTGGTAATGCCAATTTTTTTCTATTTTTTATTTTCAATCTATAATGGATCCTGAAAGTTAATAATCAATAATCAACTCATAATAAGTAAAGTATAAATTAATAATTTATCTGAAAATAGTAATTCATATATAATGTGAAAGATCAAACATACAATATAAAAAAAGCCGAAAGAAGAAATAAAGAAATATATAAGATAGAACTAAGGCTAGTGTGCATTGTAATTAGATGATCTGACTACAATATGATTTTAACCTACAGCAAAAATTAGTTAAATTATATTTAGGTTAACTGATGAAGGATATTTTATACGCTTTTTGGCATCATTTTCATATTGTTTTAGTTATGTTTTATTTAAGTTTCATTATATTTTCATAGGTTTTTTAGTGCAAAATTCATATTTTTAGATTCTACTTTGAGTTGTTGTATTTTCTGATAATTTCAGGTTATTTTTGGCTGAAATTGAGGAGCTTTGACAAAGTCTGGTTTAGAGGCAAGGAAAGCGTACCAGATGTTGTCAGATTCTGACCTCCACGCACTCAAACGAGCGTTTCTAGAGCTATAAAGATCCAAATGATGCACTCTCAACGGCGTTGGAAAGCTAACTTCCAGAGATTTCCAGCAATATATAATGGTTTATATTTTTCTTTTAAGGAGTTTGCCATATTGGGCATTGAACGCCCAAGAACTACCCCCTTTCTGGCGTTCAACGCCCCAAAGGAACTCAAGCCAGTGTTGAATGCCCAAACAACCCCTCTAGGGCATTCAACACCCACCAAGGAGCAGAAGGCAGCGTGGATCAACTCCTTAATGGGAGTTCAATGCCCATCACTCAAGTTGGACGCCAAGCTCAGCCCAAGTACTCAACCAAAGTGGGCTCAAGAGTGGACTTTCACACCTCTAAGTCTAGTCTATCATATTTTTGTATTCTTTTTATTATTAGATTAGTATAAATAGAACAAAGATCACATTTGTTAAAGACTACAGATCTTTTCCCTTTTGCACATTTTACTATTACTTTCTATAAGCTATGAGCTACTAAACCTCCTAAGTTAGGGTTATGAGCTCTGCTGATTCTCATGGATTAATAATATTACTGTTTCTATTTCAATACACGTTTGATTCCATTCTCTTGTGCATTTTCGGTCTTCATTTCATGAATTGAGGATGAACGTGACATTCATCCTTGTTCTACATGGGTTCCGTGTGAGTCTTGACCCAGATAGCATTGAAGCATAGCTAGAGAGTGCACTGCAGATTCCAAGAGCGTACCTGGGCTACTTTGGATAAGTGACATAAAATTCCGTTGACCGTGGGTGATGCGTGAGCATCTTGTCTATCTTCTTCTAGTGAATTTGCACTTAAATTGTTGAGTTTAATTAAGAATTAATTATATTTTAGCCACTATGGATGCTATTTTGAGTTTTGGACAATTTTATTTATTTCAGGTAGCATTCGGCGGAATTTGACGGAGTTCTACAGCACAAGAATCAAAGAAAATGGCTGCGAGGAGCGACGCGCACACGTGCCTGACGCTTGCGCGTGATCTGGAAGTATCCATGGCGACGCGTACGCATGACTGACACGTACATGTGATTTGAAGAATTGCTCAGCGACTTGCGAAGAAGACCAGCAACGCGTCCGCGTGACGAACGCATACGCGTGACATGCGCCACATGCAGAAAAATGCAGAAAAATGCTGGGAGCAATTTCTGGGCTGTTTTGACCCAGTTTCCAACCCAGAAAATATAGATTAGAAGCTGCAGAATGGACAAAGCAAGTGGTCCCTACCCATCAGCTGAAGATTTGTTAATTAATTCAAATTTAAATTCAAATCTTATCTTTTTGGAAAAGATATTATTTTTAGTTTTAGATAATTAGATTTTAAATTTATTAGGATTAATGATAAATAGGAACTTAGATGCCATTAGGAACACAGTACATTTTTACCAGAACCCTTATTTTTCTTCTCTGAACCATGAGCAACTAATCCTCCATTGTTAAGGTTAGGAGTTCTGTCTATTTGTATGGATTTATTCGTTTGATCTTTCTAATTTAATCCATGTTTAGATTTATATTTTAATAATTGTTTTCGATCTTTATTTTATGAATATGGGTGGAACAGAAGTATGATCCATGTTCTAATTGAGTTCTTGTAAAACTTGGAAAAGCTCTTTACTTGAACAACAACTTGAAAACATATTATACTGAATTTCTAATTGTTTGTATTTAACGGGATACATGACATATAATCCCCTTATTTTTGGATAATTAGGATTCTTTTGGCATATAAACTAGAAATTGATCCTCACCCTCTAATTGGAATTAATTGACCAAGGAATTGGCAATTAATGAATTTTAGAGGAGACTAGGAAGGTCTAAGGAATTAGGGTCTAGTCACATATAGTTTGCCATGAATTAAATCTTACATAATTAAATTAGTTAGAAAGAAAAATTAATCCGGAAAAATAGATAACTCTGAAACCTTAACTATCTTATCCATATTTTATTCCCAAATCATTACTGGTTACTTTCTAAAATTCTTAATTTACTATTTAATGCTTTTTGAATACCAAAACACTCTCTTCTATTTGTCTAACTAATCTTATCAAACGCTATTGTTGCTTAATCCATCAATCCTCGTGGGATCGACCCTTACTCACGTAAGGTATTACTTGGTACGACCCGGTGCACTTGCCAGTTAGTTTGTGGGTTGTAAAATTTCGCACCAGTAGGTTACTGAGGTTTCTGTGGTGTTAAGGCTAGAGTCAGAGAAGCAACATTCCCTGATACGGAACTTCCGACCTTGTCTGTGGCATTTTGAGTAGGATCGCGAAGGGGAGTGGATTGCTTAGGTCTTCACCTTCGGCCATAATGGGAAGCCATGAGTTAACTTGATGAGAGGACATGAGTTGCTCGGATATGGTGGACTGCTACGGTTTAGAAGAGACTAACTTGATGAGAGGACATGAGTTAATCACTTACGGCTGTCATTGAATGAATCATTCGTTATTGAAGTAGACAGTAAGAAAACTTAATCTGGAAGGAATACGCATCTTCGAAGCCTAAACTGAATCTCTCTCATTGCTTTTACATTAATCTGGTATTTCGTTTCCTTTAATTTTCGTTTATGCTTGCAAACAAACAACCATCTTTTCTAATCGCCTGACTAAGATGTACAAGATAGCCATTGTTTGCTCAATCCGACAATCTCTGTGGGATTCGACCCCACTCACCTGAGGTATTACTTGGACGACCTGGTGCTCTTGTCGGTTCAGTTGTGTGAAGTTCAATTTCGCGCACCATTAACCTTATTTAGAATCATCATCTTCTTCCTCTGGTTCATCATCCTCCTCTTTCGATGCAATTTTTCGATCATTGAACTCGTCTTCTTCTTTTTTGTCTCGATCGACCCCGTCTTCTTCTTCAAGACCATCGTCTTCTAGTAATAGTATGTTGTCATGTATTTTTTCTAAAGTCAATGATTAGATCACCCGTATCAACTACCATTTTTTAAAAAATTGAGTCATTAATTTAATAAAATTCCTAACTCTCTGACCTATCAAACTCTATATGACCTCTTAACTTAGTTTTTTAACCACAACTCTAACTAATACACACAAAATTTACAAGACAACATAACTTACAGACGACTCAGATTAAATTTGTACCAAAATTACTTTAAAACAAAAAACATGATAGAACGACACTTAAAAACATAAGGTGGGACACTTCAAGCATGAGGTGAAAACCTTCTAACACTTGCTTGATTTAAATAAACTTTTAACAAACTTGAGTCTTCTTATTTATATAAAATCTTTTCTTTTTACTTTTTTTTTTAATTTTTTTACTATTAAATTTTAAACTTTAAATGTTAATATTTGTAAGTGTATATTATTTTAATTTTATAAAAAAATTATATATTTTATAAACATAGAATAAGAAAACGCCATTTAAAGATTTCGCAAAAAGTTGGTCTCATTTTCTTATGTTAAATAAATTCGTTATATAAAAATAAGGCGGCTTTGGATAAATAATAATGACTCGCTCAATTAAATTATTTTCAATAATTAAATCGATGACTCATTAATAGTGAAAGATATATAGGGGCTGTATGTGATTATGTGAAAGAGTCAAAATCTAGAAGAGTCATTGCTGGTTTTGATATACTTTGTATACATAGATTGATCTGGAAAGCACATGTAGCGCTATAGACATGTTACGTTTATACACGTTTGTGCGAGCGAGGAATATTTTACATAATTGACGATATTATTTTATTTCAAGTAAACTTTGTGACCGTGGACTACCATTTTATTCATAATCGGATATTCATATTACTTTTTAAGTTTAATGCATAATATTATATGCCATGCAAATTCCTTAATGAGCGTAAGTGATGGCATGCGATCGAGGGAGGGAACAGTGGTAATTACTAATTAGGCCATTCAAAAAGGAGCATGGCTGCAAATAAAGAAAGAAAAAAGTGTCACTGTGCCAACTTCCACGAGAGATTCCACACATTATTATTGAATTGAATTGAATGGTCTTGATTTTTGACCATCTTGACCTGCACGATACGCACCATGAAGCATCAAACTTTGTGATTAGGTAATTATTATTATTATTTGTTAGATTTTAATTTCTAACATGAATTTGGGGGATATTTGCTAAAAACATTAAACTAAAAATAGTTTTTATTTAATTTTAAAATTTTAAGTAAAACTACACTTCTTCTTATATCTTTTGTAAAAAATAATTTATATTGATTTAACCATTAAATTATATATAAGTACCTACAATAAAGATCATTTGTACTAAATTTTGTAAATAAACATAAATACAAATATGATCCAATCATCTCATATTTCATTTTAAACGTGTATAGATCATTAACTTGATTTTTAACAAATATATCAAATAATTTTATATTGGCATGAAATTAATAAATATCAATAAATAAATACGCTAAATATGAAAATTATTTTCTTAAATTTTTCTTCTTCCTTTATTAAGTCTTTTTAATCAAATCCTTAAAGGTGGAACGATGTCGGGGCTTGCCTTTTGTCTCCCACTTTAAATAGTTGCTCCTCTTTAAATTGGTACACAAACAAGAACTAACCCTTGAGAGCGAAATTAAATGAATACCCGAAAAAGCTATCTTTCATTACTTTTTCTCATAAATAATTTCAATCATAGTTATTTAGGTATATATGTAGCTACATAATTAAACATTCATAAATATATAGAAAGAGGAAGGGCCATCTAGTGTACAGATATGCCTATACAGATTTTTGTTCTTTTGTGGCTGAAAAAGCGTGTCATTAAAAGTGTTGCTTAAAGAGAAAGTGTTACCCTTAATCGTTAACTTGGCTCTGATACCAACTTTTAAGTCGTCTTTTCTTTTAATTTCTTTTTCGAAATTTCTATTAATTCTTCGAATAATTTTCCAATAAAAAGTATTGACCGTATTACTTCTGATTTTTATAGTTTTTCAATCTTGTTTTAGTTTATAATATTCTTTTTTGCATGGATTATTGTATATAAAACCTTTTATCTGTTTGTCTTTTTCTTTAATATAATTTCTTAAATCCTCAAAAACTTCTTTTATTTCTACATTTTCTGTTGTTTCTAAATATCTTTTTAATTTTTCAACTTCATTTTCCATTTTTTCTTTTAACAGTTTTAATTCTTTTAAGTCATAATATGGTTTTCCAGGCATTTATAAATTTTTTAAGTTTAACTCCAACTTGTTAATATTTATTCTTGTTTCTATCCTTTTTATTATAAGGTCATCAATTTCGATCTGAAGATTATTTAATTCCCTTTTATACTCCTTTATTTTACTTTTTAATTTTTTCGCCCTTTTCCTTTTTATTTTATTTTCTGGTCTTTCAATCTTTGTATGCTTCATTATTTATCTTAGAATTTCTGCAAATTCTATCATCGATTCATCGCTATTTTCTAGAGATTCTATTAATTTTTCTAGCTCTTCGACTTCTCTTTTTAACTTGTCATAGATTGTTTTTAGAGCTTCAAATGCTCTTTGATTTATTTCAGAAAACTGTAAATAATTCAACCGATTTTCTCTTTCAAAGAGCTCTTGTTTCTTGTCTTGATAAGTTACATATATTTTCTCTTTATTTATTGTCATAATTTAATGTTTAGGGTTTCATTTAGTTTTTCGACCTTTTTTGTTAATTCTTTTATTTCAGAATTTTCTTCTTTAATCTTTAACTTGGATAAACTTAAAGGGCTATTAATTTTAGATTCTCTTATTTGAACATTCGATGAAACTAATTTTCCTGATGGTTCTTTTAATAATAGAACTGGGTTTTCAATAGCTTTATATTTTGGTATTTCTGTTTTTACAATTTTCTGAAATAATTCATCAACATAAATTCTTTCTCTGTTTTTAAATATTATACTATGATGGCTATTTGTTAAAGCATAATTTATTGCATATGTAATTGAAAATGGTTCATCGTCTTGTTCCATTAGATTCTTTCTGTGAAATTTATAAGCCAAACTTATAGATCTTCCAAGATTTTCAGTTGATAAAGATATAGCATATCCAAGATGGGCATTGAATTTTACATTTACATTTGCCAAGTTTTCATGAACAATTCCAATTATTTGATCTATTGGGTCATCAGTAATTCTTTTATCACAAATCGCTAAGCTTATTGGTGAATTAATTCCTTTCATATATGTAGATTTGATTAAGACTTGTATAGTACTAATATGAATCCATCCAATTTTCGATCTCTTTTGTTGATCTTTAATTTTCTCAATCTGTTTACTCAACTCTTCATCATTTATCAAAGCTATTTCAAGTTCTCCATTAGCAGATTTTATCTTTATAGGGCTTTCAAGTTGAATTTTTCCATAGTATATTATATTTTTTCTATTAAAAACTTCTTTTAAAAGATTTTGTTTATTAAAATTTTCATTTGATTTGAGGTTTAATTCTGTTTTTAGAACAGCCTGTTTTTCGTTATCTAATAAAGCAGTTAATCTATAATAATCAGATTCTTCTGTTAATTCTAAGCTTTCTAAATAATTCATAACTAAGAGATTAGGATAAAGGCGTACCTTTCTGGAGAAAAACTTCCTTTATTTAGTATATTTTACATAAGATGTTTTTATCTCCAGAGGGGAGATTGTAGATACTAACTCCAGAGGGGAGTTTAGAATTGGTTTTCCCTGAGGGAATTCTTCTTCAAACTATAGAATCGCCTCGGCAGCTTCCTCCTTGCTTTCCTAGCATATGAGTACTCTTTGCCTCCTGCTTTCTATGGTTTGATGATCTCTACAATTGCCTAAGCAACCTATTTATAATGGTTGGGTCTGATGGACAATTCCCATCCTTACCCTTCTTATGATGTCATTGCTTACGTCATTGTTTATTATCTTGCACCAGCTACATTGTTGGTGCTCTATGACCTAAGCGCTTACGTCACTATGCAATAATGTTGAGAGATGCTTCAGATGTGCTGTCCTCTTCTTTCATTATGTGGCCTTCAGATGCGTTGTCTCCTTCCTTTATCATGTGGGTTGATTCCGTTTCATTATTGCTTTCTTCAGATAACTCTGAGACACATAGCTGGCACTTGTGGTCTTATCTGTCTTTTATCAAATAGCAGAGATTCCTCTTTATCCCTTCGGGGAGCTTTTCTAAGAGTCCAGATAAGTTGTAGAATGCTGATTCAAATTCCACTAAGAGTCTCATCTCTCTTTCTTCAATTTTATTCCTTTTACTGGACACAAGCAAAGTATTTCTGCTTTTATAATTGATTCTTGTGTGAGATTCCCTTGTTATCTTTTGAGTTCTTTCGAAGACCCTTGCTAGTGTGCTGGCTAGTCTTCCTTTATGACTGTAGATTGTTAAATCTTGAACTTGATCAATTGGTTGAAAATTTCCTGGGAAGACAGACATGAAGATTACTTGATGTGCTGGAACCAAGCATTCTTCTTCTTCATTAAAAATAGGTTGACTATTCGTAAATTTTAGGGATATATCCCTTGGATTTACGTTGTCAATCATATTTTTAAATCTCTTTACTGCATCAATAAATCCTGCAGGAAACTCACTAATAATTTTCAAATCATTAAAAATTAAAATTGTATCAATTAATCCATACTGGAAAAACTGATAGGTGTCAGATGGGGAAGCCTCTGGAAATATAACCAGCTTTGTTAGCTGTTCTTTGGCAATAGGATAATATCCCAAGATTGCCCTTTTTTCTTCAGTCCAATTTAGGACTATGTTAAAGGTTTCTCTGAGATTTGATCTACAGACCCTTTTCTTTTCCTTGATTTCGGCCCTTGTAGGAATGTTTCTTATTATTCCTGTTCTCTGGGTTTGAATTGGAGCTTTATCTGCTCTTTTTAGGGTTTGCTTTGGATGAAGAGCTTCATATTCCCTGAAAGATTCCTTTGCTTCTTCCAGTGTTAAAAACCCTCTTTTATGAATTATCCTTGATTGATGTGTAAATGGTGCTGCTTTTTCCCAGGCATCATATACTCCTTTCATGGGGCCATTATAAATTACATAATATTTTTTATCTTGGGTGGATTTTTTGATAATTTCAGCAATTGTTTTATTTTCTGGAATTTTTTCTTCACCTGATTTGTCCACCACGCTTAGCTGGCTGAACTTTGATGGTTTTGGTTGTTGTGTTGATTTCATTGCTTCGATGGCCTTTTTGAGGGATTGGATCTGTGTCCTTATTTGCTGACAATGCTTGCATTTTTGAAGTTCTTGTTCGTATTTCTGAATTTCTTGATCTAATGCGTTGTAGACGAACTCCATTCTCTTGTTAATGTATCTGCAATAACATTTTTGTCACCCTTAATATATTCAATTTTTATTGGATATTGTAACAAAAATAATTGCCATCTTACCAATCGTCCATGATTATAATCAACTTTTAAATTATATCGTATGAAACCTGTTAGATAACTTGAATCTGTCCTTAATGTAAATTCTCTGGGTAGTAAATCAATTTTTCATTTCTTAAGAGATTTAATTGCTGCTAGAGTTTCCTTTTCATGAGTGGTATATCTCCGTTCTGTTGGAGTAAAAGTCCCTGAAATATACCTGCAAAGTAATTCCTTTGGGGAATATTTAGAATCTAGTGATTCTTTTTCTTGTTCCAAACTTTTTATAGCTTTCTTAGCTTTTAGACATCCTGACCAGGTTATGTCTGAAGCATCTGTTTCTACTATTAAGTAGTCATTTTCTCCTGGAATATAAAGTTCTGGAAGTTTTTCACATAATTCTTTAATCCTTTGAATTTGCATACTGTCTTTTTCATCCCATTTCCATTCTTTTTTAGTACTTATTTTTGGAAATAAGCTTTTAGTGTATTCTGTTATATTCTTTAAAAATCCTTGATCAGAAATATAATTTATACATCCTAAAAATCTTTGTAATTGTTTTCTATCTTCTATTTTATTAGGAAATAAATTTACCTTTTCTAGGACATTCGGCTGAAGTTTTAGCTTTCCTTGAGTGGATAGAATTAATCCAAGAAACTCTATTTCTTGTTTTGCTATTCTTGCTTTCTTTTTGCTAAGAACTAGTCCTTTTTCTTTACATCTTTCCAAAACTATTAATAATTTTTGAAGATGATCTTCTTTATCCTGTTTTGTAAAAATTAGTATATCATCAATGTACACTAAAACAAATTCATTTAACTCTTTTAGATTTTCTTCCATAAATCTTTGATAAATACCTGGAGCTTGTTTTAATCCGAATGGTAATACATTCCATTCATAGAGTAACACACTTGTTGATTCTTTTGTTGGGCAAGTAAAAGCAGTTAATTTCTTTGTTTCTTCGTCTAAACGAAGTTGCCAATATCCTGATTTTGCATCAAGAGATGAAAACCAAGTCGCTCCTTTTATTTTTTCTAAAATAGAATCTTTTCTTGGAAGTTTATGAGCATCACCAATAGTTGCTTCATTCATCTTCTTATAGTTAATAACCATTCTTCGTTTTCCCCTTTTAATTTCATTATTGTTTTCGACATAAAAGGATGGAGCCGCATGAGGACTTTTACTTAATCTTATAATTCCTTTTTCCAAAAGATCTCTACATTCTAAAGAGAACTCTTCTCTATCTCTTGCGGAATAAGAAATTTTATTTGGAACATTTATCTCTTTTGTAGGATCTTTTAATTTAATGCTTACTAATTCGTTATTTGTATTTTTAATATCTAAAGGATTTTCAGCACAAATTTCATCCAAAAGTTCCTCTATCTTTATTTCAAGATTATTTTTTGGAATGCTTATCTGAAAGTATAAATTTAAATAACATGTTTCGAATATAGAAAATATTTTAAATTTTAAGATCTTATCTATAGTAGTAGTTGGTATTTTTATACGTTTTGATTTTTGATTTATTGAAGAATCATGTGGAGCTTTTAAAACTATATATGTTAATTCTTGAATGAATGGATGATATAGTTTTAAAAAGTTATTTCCTATGATAAAATCTATTCCAGAATTTAACATATATATAGATGGAACAATGAACCTATAATTTTGAATAAAAATTTCAGTCATCTCTGTTTTTTTGGTCAATTTTATGTATTGATTTGTCAGCTATTCTAACTCTTAATGGTTTTTTTAATTTTTTCCAATCAAGTTTTATATTTGAACTAGCAAAGCATTGTGTTGCTCCAGAATCTATAAAAGCATTTATAAATTTTTCTGTTATTTTTATAGTAATAAATGTGGCATTATTACTCAGTCTCTGAATCTGTTTCTGAGACATATTCAAAAATATAGTCTAGGTTATCATCAGATTCCTCTAAAGGTTCCATAAAACAAGACTTAGCAATTTCTATTTGTTTAGTAAGATCTTTTTTATCCTTCTTTTTCGGACATTCATTTGCATAGTGTCCTTCTTCTTGGCAATACCAACACTTACAGTTTTCTTTTTTATTTGGGCAATAGTCACTTTTTTGCCTTTTGTTTTTATTGTTATTTCTTGTTCTAAAATACCTCTTTTTTCTCTAGTTTGGATAGTATTTTCTTTTTCTAAATTGATATATTCTCTTTCTCTGAAAATTTTTATTAAGCCCATATTTTTGGGGTATCTCTTCATTATCCTGGCAACAGATTCTAATTATATTTGCAAATCTTTTTTGAGTTGCTTCTTGCATACAACGCTCTTTTATTTCCTCTCTTATTGCAGCGGTTGCTCCACCAAAATTATTTTCAATTGTCCCTCTATTTAGTTCTCTTATAAATCTTCCCATTATAGACTTCTTGTCTATGATCTATAATATTTTTTCCAAAAAATTCTTTATATAGAATCATTATTATATATAATATCTTATCATAAGCTGTTATTTTTGTTGCTAAATCTTCTATTATTTGGTTTTCTATTGATGTCATATAATCTCTTATAGTTCCTTTAGTATGAAATCCTATGTAATTCCAAATATCTCTTCCAGACAATTCACTAAGCTTTGGATTAGTAAAAGCTTCTAATAAAAAGGAATTCAACCAGTTTTCGAAAATTTCTTTTTCATTCTTTTTACAGTCTAAATCAAGCATTCTTTCTCCTTCCATTTCCTGGATTTTAGGAACGTACTTTGATGGTATTTTTGTATATTTTGAATCTTTATTTATAAACTCTTTTTTAAAAGCATAATTATCAAAACCTGTTTCCCATTTATATTGAGATTGGTTATCTTTAGATGTTCCAGCTTCATTTTTTACTTGTATTGGAATTGCTGGTTCTTTGTCACTTGAATAATCTAGGATGTGTTCTTCATTTTCTATATTTTCAGAATTTACTAATTCTTCTTCTATTTGAAATCCTTGTTCCATAATATTATTTTCTTGAGCCATTTTTAATTGTTTGAAAAGCATTGTAACTTCTTCTAATTTTTCTTCAATATTCATAATTTTAGTGGTGGTTTTACTTTTAGATCTGTTATGTTGATTATATTTTGAAATTTTTCTTCTTTGGGATTCTCTTTTTCTTTATTTCTTTGAAATTTTATGGATACTAATATTTCTTCAAGCATATCTACTATAGAATTTAATTGTGGGTTAAAAGTATGATAAAGATGTGGGGAATCATTTCCATGGTAACATTTCTTAGAAATTTCGTGTGAAAAATAAGTTTTTTCAGGTTTTTGAAGTCCTTCAATAAAACTTATAGTAAAATAAAGATTTTGAGAAAAATCATTTTGTATTGATTTTAAGAATTCGGTGTCATTACAGTTAACATTAGTTAAAATAATTAATTTTTGATCTATTAATTTTGATAACTTGATTATTTCTTCTCTTAAATCTTCTAATTTACTTTTTTCCATTAGGTGACGCTTTTCTTTGTGAAGAGCTACAGTTTAAAGTGTGGCTTTAGAAAGTGTGGTGTAGACAAATCTTCAAATCGGTACCAACTTTTGCTCTGTATACTAAAATTCTCCAAAGAGGAAATCGTGTAGGATATTATAGAGCCATAGAGGACTTTCATTAGTAGCGTCTAAATTAGTCTACCGATCAGTAGCTTTTGCAGAACCACTATAAAAAAAATTATGGTTATTCTTTTACCATCACAACGCTTCACTCTAAATTAATTAAAAAGTTAGAAAATAAAAGTATTATGCAAATTAAGGGATAAAAGATGGATTTTTTAAAAATAAATCTTTTATTTACAAAAATAAATAATTTGTAGTGCTTTTACGGATTTATATTCTATTATTTATCTCGTTTACACTGTAAACGATAAAACACAATAGATGAATGTAAACGAGATATACACACTATTAGAGAGGTTCTACTTACCGGCGGTTTTTTAATGATTAGCGGCGGTTTTAAACCGCACAAAATCAAACGCCGACAGCTAAGGAAAATGCCTTGGTAATTGGCGCAGGGATTAGGTTTTGCGGCGATTTCCAGCAACCGTTGGTATAACTGCCACTGTATCAATATTTTGCGGCATCCAATTAAAAAACTGCCGCTAAATGCGAGTAGCACGATTTTGCACATGTTTATCGGCAGTTACGGATCGCCGCTATTTAAAATGGTTTTTTAAAGTTTGGAACTTTTTGGCGGCGGTTTTAAAATCGCCGCAATATGGAACTGTGGGTTTTGAAGCATGTTTACCTGCAGTTGCAAATCATCGCAATCTAGGTTATTTTTTTTAATTTAAGACCATTTTCAGAGGTTCAAAACCACCGCTAAATTCAAAAACTTTTAAAATAAATTATTTTGTTTTTCTATAAAAATTGCGATTTTTTTAAATACATTGAAATTGAAATGGTATAGAAACATCTAAGGTAAATTTGCAATAATAATTAAAAGTAAGCAACATTGAAAATTGCATTGTCAGTCATCATATATTCATATGGCTACATTAGATTTGGTCTTTGAGATGGAAATACAGGGATACAGAAACAAACACGGATATTTTCACTATATATGTATAGATAAGAATTCAAACCCAGCCTTTCTAGCCTTATTCCACCCGTAACAAAAGATTTTTTAGTTTAACGCTATTGAATTGAATTTGAAAATCAATTACTTTAATCTAATGCAAACCGAAGCCAGCTAAAACTTCTTTGAGCCGAGTTTGACATAGAGGAAGAAATTGTGGTGAAAAGCTAATGAATTAGGGTTAATAGAAACTCATCTTTAAACATTTTATTGTTATTTCCGACCCAATACCAAACCAATTCATGAAGTAAACTATTTAGTAAAGAAATGAAAAACAAAATAAAATATAGAGAAGTAAACTATTAACCTATTTGAGATCATAATTTTATCGAGCAATTATAATAAGTAGTACTTACACCAATTGCTCTTGTTTCATCATTGATATAGGAGCCATCTTTTTTTTTTGTGCACTGTGATTCATAAGTCTCCTCTACCGACTCTCCTCCCTTGTTGTTCTGACTATAACAATAAAGTTTATGCCATTATCGTATTCCATACAATCAAGGAGAATGTAAACATAAAGATAGTCCAAAGAGTGAATAAAAAAGTAAAGTATCTATTCTTCCCTCTACCGTGCAAAGCTTTTCGAACCGCCAGTGTGAGTATATAGTTGTTTTGATCGATTTATCGCGTTTTTCCTGCACTTCTACTATTGGTCCATCAGAGATAAAGGGCGATTAGAAACCCCTTTTAAAAAATTCAATGCAACATAAATTGTATTGTTGTGTACTAATGATATATTAGATTACCTGTGTCTTAGGTTTGGCGAGATAGTCAAGGTATCATCTTCAATGCTCTCGATCAATTTCCGACGAACAGTTATCAATATTTTGTTCAGTCGTTGATGTTGGCTCGTAATAAGCATCATACAACCTCAACCTTGTATCCTTCCAGGACTTTCCAATACTTTTCAAAATATTTTTCTTAATAGTTCCTTCACTATCTTCATCAAAGTGAAAAATTTGCTGCATAGATAATAAAATTTGTTAATAATTGTCAAACGAAGCAGATTTAATTTAACACTGATATAAACTTTATCTTGACACATTCGTTATAAACTTTGTCTTTAGTGATAATCTTATGCCAACTTTCCTCGCAAATAGAAAATTTTTTATACGGACCAAAAACGCCACTCAACAATCCAACTTTGTTTCCAATTGGTTGCTTTTCGTTGTTGAACTTGAACATAATTCTTCTACTGTTAAGCTGTTCTATAACCTTTTTCACACTTAATTTTAGTGGCTTTATTATATTTTCGAAATTTATAAAAAATATAGTACCTTATATGTATATCCGATGTGAATAACATGCAAGAAAATTAATATAAAACATAATTATAAGAACATTCAAGGCGTGTACTCGCATCGAGTACAATAAATAAAGATGCTCTACTTATTTAAAAAAAACATATAGTAATATTAGAATTGCCCATATATATATATATATAGTTGTTACTCTTATTATAAACTATTATTTTCTTATGATACATTTTCCATACATATAACCTTAAATTTTTCAATGTTACACCAAAATCATCAATATTATTTTTTTTTCATTTTTTCACTCTTTAAAAAAATGTCTTTCGTTGTCGAAGTAGTTAGCAAAAATTCTTAGAAAGTTTACCGACATTTTTTGTATTAAATTTAACAACTAATTTGTACTAGTTATTAATCATGCACAAATTACTACTCTTTAGTTTAACTAATTATTATAAGCTTAACAAAAAAGCATGATGGATCACACGAGCATAAAACATGCATAAATTGAAATATAATTGGCATAGCTGAAAAAAATAAAAAATGACTAATTTCTAATATAAAAAATTAATAGTAATTATAAATTTAAAATTTATTTCAAATGTCGGAAACAAAATTAAATTGAATTAGTAATTAAAATTTTTTAAAAATTTTTTAATTTTTTCAAAATATATTTTATCCCATTAAAAAATAGAAAACAAGAAAAAAATCACGATACAAATATTGGAGAAATTCTTAGTCGTTGACTGTGTTGCAACGGAAAGCATTTGAAAGGAACAAATTAGGGTCATAGCGTAAATTAAGGATGGGTTTGATGCTATTCTCATAGTTAGAACTTAGAAAATTAATATATGACAGAGTCTAAATTATATTGAACAAGAAAAATTATTTATATGTTACCGATGATATTAACTGTTTAAAATTTTGTAGTCTTGCTTCTTTTGCGACTCTGAACTCCAGAAGCAACAAAAAGGTCGTCAACTTCTTGATCAAGAGAATCTACCTCATTTGTATTAGCATCCAAGTTTACGTGGCCTAACTCCGAGTTTTGGGCAATATTTGTGCTCGTCTGTGGAGCAGGCCTTGGTTCACTACGCTGTGGACGAAACGGACGTGAAGTTGTAGAGACACTATCACCACTGACCGAGGGAATTCGAGAGTCATCGTGGTGGGAAGCTGGAGCCGCGGGTGGAGCCGTTTGAGGTTGCTAACATCCTGGTCCTAATTTTGGTTTTTTCGTGTAACGACCTTTTCTAGCCATCTTAAATTCCTAATACCAGGATGTAGAAAAAAAAAACAGCACATTCTCTCCAATAACACATAATGCTGGTAAGTTATGTTTATACAAATTAACCAGAGAAACACAATTATACAATGCATGGAGTTAACCAGCACAACACATAGTTATAAGCATGTATACTCTTTTTGTTATTTTTAAAGAAAACTAAACTTAAAGAAAGAGGTAAAAGAAGCATATCAACCAAAATAAGCATATAACCAAAACAATAATTGATTTGGAGTTGAGTCCTAATTAAGATGATATAAAAAAATGCACAAAGTTTTCCTACTATCCTTAATTTTCCTCATAATTTTTTAGATATCTCTAAATATTACTAATTTTGTAAGGAGACAGAGGAGTAGTGCAAAAGTTTGAAACAAAAATTCAAGATAATCAAAACATAGTGTAATTTAATACAATAACACTCAAAATCCAAAATGAGAACTTTGTTCACCGCTTTGGACTATCCTTCATATAACCTTTAGTTAGCTAATTGCTTAATTACATAGTATTTAGATATAAACATTCCAAAACAATTTTAAATTGCAAATTGATGTCATTGATTATACAAATTAATACTAAATAATGTCATTGACTATATAAACAGCTACCACTAATACTAATTAACATCACAAACAAGAAGATATGGTCAAGACTTTAAGTGGGATGAAAATGACAACAGCTCCACTATTCTCATCAAATTATCATACAATATGTACAATGTAGTTAACATGGCACCATAGGAACGGGTGCATACTGGAAAAGAGAAGACCGGCCAGCAGCAAGTCTGAACCGATAAACGACGACGTAGAAAAAGACGGCGACGCCACATGCAGCTCCTAGAGACCGAGACAGCGACGTGAGGAGATGAGCAGTCCTTGTCGGCGAGAGATGCAAGAGGCGAGAGCGCAAGAAGTGAGAGCTTCTCTAGGTGAGGGATTGGTTCAATGGATTCACGGCTGTGAGTTAGGGCTGGAGTGGAGGACAGTGTATAGGGATTAGGGAAGAATTGAAGAATTGGGGCGCACTAAGGCTATTTTCAAATTTGGAATAGCAATATATATAAGGCTAGAGTTATTATGTGTGTTAGTGTTTTAATAATAATAATAATAATAATAATAATAATAATAATAATAATAATAATAATATACTCCATTGAATCTGGAACAATCTCCCCCAATTCTTCGTATGCCTTTTGAATCTTGTCTCGATATATTCTTGAGAGTTACATCATAGCCAAATAAGTCTGGAATATGAAAAATTAGTGTGTGAAAATAATCAGATTACATAAACATCATAGAAATTGTGTCTTTCTTATGTTCTCATAGTCAATCAAGGCCATGTTCTATGAGTTTGAATTCTTCCCATGTTGGAATATCCAGTTCAACAACAAGAGAGTTTTCATAGCATACCTGCACAATATACCAAAATTAATGTACAAATATTGTCTGAAAAAAATCATATTCTAATCTTAATATGATAATTAACATAAAAAAGAATCAATGAATAATAATAATAATAATAATAATAATAATAATAATAATAATAATAAGGAAAACACACAAAGACCAAACCAAATAAAAAGATATTATAATTTGACAATACTCAAAAGTTTAAGAAACTGCTTCATGATAACTATATAATTGAAAAACAAAATATTTCTATAAATGCAAGAATTGGTCCTCTCAAGTCTAAATTTTTCCTGGCATCAACCCATTAAAGCCCCTTAGCAAGGATATATTGCTAATCTTTCACAATTCATTATTAAAAAAAAAGAAAATCGTCTCTGAAGAATGGGGAGCTTACCCAGAGGATATAAAGTACCAATAATCCTCAACATACTCTAACAAATTTAACAATGACTATTTATGCAAAGACACATTATAAATTTATTTCTCACCAATAAATTGTTAAATAATATCATTTCAAAATATTAACAACAATCAGTTAACAGGATAAAAAGGAGAGTACAAAAATGATGTTCAATGGAATATGCCAAAACTGGCTTTCATTAATAAATTCTATCTAAAGGATCAGACATTTTAAAATGTGCTTTAAGATAACAGAATATCTTATATTGATAGGTGATCGTGGATATAAGCTTCCTAAATGACATCAAATAAGGCCCTCAATTGTTGAAAATCAGAGCTGCTACAACAGCATGTCAAATTTGAGCAATCTCACATAATGCCAATATCTAGCAAGGATATATTTATAAACCAACAGATTTGTAGAAGGTAGAGACATGCAGGAACTTTAAGGAGCAAAGACCAGTCATTCTTGTCTTCTACAATAGATTTCTATTTTTTGCCATTAAGTTTCTTTCAGCAAGGACAAATAGAGTTTATCTTGTTCTACAATATACAATTAATTATTACTCTTCAATGGTGATTTAAATTATATTTTTATTATCAATATTTGTTATTTTTTTGCACTTAAACATAGCTAAATGAATCTAATGTATCAATTTCGCATATATTAAGAGACCCTTGGAATTTCCAATCCTCTTGATAGGTATGCTAGATTTCTTATAAAACTTTTGTTTTAGTCTTTCCTCTTTTATCAGATTTTTTCAGTTCTTTATTTCACCTCTTGTAAAAATGGAGGCCATGGAGCGAGAAGTACAAACATCCGATTCAGGTATGTCTCATTATAATCCAATTATGCATATTTTCATTTTAATAATGATTTTAGAAAGCGCTCAAATTTTCTTATCTGCAGTTTGCTGATAATGCTTTGGGTATACCATAATGGTATACAAAACTGAACATAGAATTTAACTATATAGTTAAAGAACTTTTATATACGTCAGACATAGATAAATACAAAAGTAAACATATAAATATTTACCTTCACCTCATCAAGTATTTTCTGTGAGAACCACGTGTCCGTACTTGTTATAAACTCAAATCAAAATTTAGCCTTGTACCTTCGGTCCCATTGAAGCAATTCCTAAAATTTTAACATAACCATCTCATATCTCTATCGGGTTTCATCTAAAAATATATAAAGGATGTCAAAATTTGTTGGGCAGCAGCAATCAAACCTTTTTCATTGAAGCATGCACATGACCAGTGGCATCAGTGAGGTGTATGTGTCCAGAGAAGGTATCCAACCATGATTATATACAGTACTCTTTAAACTACAACTGTCTTGCAAAGGATGTTGCGTGATCTAACGAAGAGAATGGAGATGTATCAATCATCTTCTCTACAAATTAGATGCTAGTGCAAACCAAAAAGAAGTCTCAGCTCTCCAATATCACTGATAGGCCACAGACATAAAAAGAATGTACAAGGATAGAAAAAAATATAGTTGCAAGAAGACTTGAATAAAAAATTACAGCACTGTTTGAAACCAGATTCTAAATTAAGTACTCCACTTATGTGTGCAACACTCTACTATCCTAAATTCAGATTCTTGGAATGATTTAGACTAAGTTTAAAAATATGCATGATAACATAATCAAATTTGTAACTGATATTAAATTATTTTTTTATAACTCTTTAAATATATTTATGTCCATCACTCTCTAAATGTTCTTACGTCCATCACTCTATTAAATTTATATTTTTTTACCAAAATTTAGATAAAAGAGCTTTTTTATAAAAGAAAAAAATTTTAAATAACTAAAATATATCGATCAATTAAATCTATTATTTAATAATATGACTAAAATACAATCCACTGTAAATCATTGTTGAAGCATGATAGTAATATATATGCAGAATCTCCTATGAATATGAGCTACATGCACGATGGAGAAATGTATTTATGAATCGGCAGCCTCATCACAATTTTCAACGCCGTCATTAGTGGATTCTTCTAAATCTCCATCTCTTGTCAACCGTAGGCCTTCGACATCAAACTCAAGAAAGCTAGTCATACAAGGCTGGGAATGAAGGTCGACCTCACAATGTTCATAATCTTCACCCATGTCAAACAATTCTCTTAACTTCACATGGACTACTATACTCTATCCGTTGTCAACCTCATCATCCACGTAGAACACAAGACGCGCCTCAGATGCTAAGATGTATGGCTCGTCGTCTTCTCGATCACCAGTGTGAATCGGAGTGGCAAAGTTGACATAGGTATGGGCCAAAATATCTTGTTGTATGTCTCTGCCCGACGTGGTGTCTACCCAAAGACACTTGAACAAGACTACCTTGAATTGACCACTGTAATTTAGCTCAATGATGTCTACTAATCTCCTGTAATACAAGACACCACCAATAGCAACATTGCTATACCGTTTGTTTGCATAACTTCTTGTATTTGAAGTGACATAAACCCCGCTATTCTATGTTTTTATTGTTTCCTCCCTCGACATGGTTCTAAATAATCCATTGACGTTGTAGGCCTTAAAGCATCTAGCTTGAGCAATGGGACCACAGGCAAGCCACTGCAACTTGTTCAAATGACTGGTGCTTCTAAATGGGACCTAGCATGGAATAATTAGACGCAAGGTAGCATCAAAGGGTAGTAGGATCCTGAGAAATAAAGGATTACCTCATGCCTGATCCAGTTGGGAAATTCTCTGTGCACAACACTACCTCATGCCTGACTCACTGTGTATACAAAAAGTTAATTCAAGGTTAATACTCTCAATATTATATTGGCTCACTTCATACTTTTAGAACTCACACTCTGTACTTACTCTAAAAATTTCTCTACAATAATGCAATTGACCAATACATGACGATGTGCTGGAAGGTTTTTGGTTGCTATTAGAGTAAAAGTTGAAGCATTTCCAACTGCCTTTCCAACCTCTGAAAACATGCTGGCAATCTCACTTGGCACAGCTTCACTCGGCTGATCATCAACGCGCGTCAATCGGTTGATCCTAATCTCGATATTATCTAGGAACCTTGAACAGAATGTGAGAATCTCCTCGGATAAGAAGCGCTTTACAATTGAGCCTTCCGATTGTTCCCTATTACGCACGTACTGCTTAAGACGACATAGGCATCTTCGAGAACATAACAAGTAAACTACTAGGTTCAAGATATCTTAATAAAACAGGTTGAAAATGCTTATTATATGATTACCTTTCGATTGGGTACATCCAACGATAATGCATTGGGCCACCAAGGCGTACCTCATCGACCAGATGCACCGTTAGATGAACCATGACTGTGAAGAAGGAAGGAGGAAAAATCCATCTCCAGGTGGCATAGAGTATGGACCACTCGATCTTGAAGGAGAGAAAGTTACTGAAGATCTATGAATTTACTGCATAGTGATCGAAAAAAGGTTGATAACTCTGCCAAGATGGCAGACACTGGGGTGGGCAATACATTTCTTGATGCAATTGGCAATAGATGTTCCATTAGAATGTGGCAGTCATGACTCTTCAAGCTCAATAACTTGCACTGTTTTAAATCAACACAGCGAGAGACGCTGCTAGAGTACCCGTCTGGAAAGATCACATTCTTCATGGTCCTAAAAAAGACAATTTTCTGTAGATTGGACATGATAAAGACTACAGAGGGATACTTTCCACCTTCAAGCGGCCACATATCACGCCTGATTCCCATCAACTAGAGATCTTTTCGAGCTTTTATGTGGTCTTTGGATTTACCACTCTCATTCAATATGGTGAAAACAATGTTGTTGCACACATTCTTCTCTATGTGCATCACGTCAAGGTTGTGACGTAATTCATTTTTCTCCTAGTATGGGAGATCAAAGAATATACTTTTCTTTTTTCAAGAAGACTTGTCTTGCACGACGATTTGCATATGCGCCTTCTTTTCCCTGCCACCGCTTGCACCTTGCCAAGTGAGATGTGCACACCCTCCAACTGTCTCAAGATATCCTTGCCAGTTAATTTGACAGGTGGGAATCTATCCCCTACCTTACCATCAAATCTACTCTGGTCCTATTACATCTATGATCGTGATTCAAGAAGCGATGATGACCCATGAAACACCATTTCTGACTGAAGGTGAGTCACTTAGTCTCGGCATCCAAATTACATGTGGGACAAACTCTCCCACAGTACGTATTCCAGCCAGATAAATTTCCCAAGCCCAAAAAATGCTAATAGTCCACAGCAACGCAGCATACATCTTGAAGATTTTCTTCTCACTAGTATCGTACGTATCAACACCGGCCCACAACTATTTCAACTCATTGATCAAGGGTTGTAGGTAGACATTTAGGTCATTACTAAGCATTTTGGGACCAATAATAATCATGAAGAGAATATTCTTGGTTTGTTTCATGCAAATCCAGGGACGTAAGTTGTAAGGAATAAGAATCATTGGCCATATTGAGTACTTTGAACTCAGGTTTCCAAAAGGATTAAAGCCATCACTGGCCAAGGCTAAGCGAACACTGCACAGATCGGCAGAAAAGTCAGTATATTTCCTGTCAAATACTTTCCAAGCCTCACCATCCCTGGGATGTCTCAAAGAACCGTCAGAGTTAGTTCCTCTCTTGTGCCACAACATGTCCACGGATGTCTTGCTGGACATGAATAACCGCTAAAACCGTGGAATCAGAGGAAAGTAACAAAGAACCTTCACTGCTTGAAGTTTTTCATTCTTCTTGACAATGACGCTGATTCTTACTAAAGAATTCTTCCTGGTCTTTTACTTCCACCTGGAAGTCCCACACTGTTTGCATCTAGACAGGTCTTGGTCGGAGCCCTGGTATAGCATGCAGTCATTTGGACATGCATCTATCTTTTTGTACTCAATAGTCAATACCAAGCTTTCTAATAATCCTCTTGGCATCGTGCGAGGTCTTCGAAATCTTTGTATGCTCAAAGGCGTCCCCCAATAACTCTAGAATCAAACTGAATGCCATGTCGCTCACTCTGCACATGCATTTTATATGGTACAGCCTCACCAAGAAAGACATCTTCGAGAATCTTGAGCATCCTGGATATAATTCCTGCTCGCCATCTTCAAGCAAGTCATGAAAGCCACGAGCCTCGTGGCTAGGTTGGTCAGGTAAGTATGGCAACCCCTTTGCTTTGTCTCCAATAAGTTCATTAATCAAATCTTCATCATCACCCTGTAGTCCCAGAAAGTTGAATGCCTCGTGGACCATGTCACGCATTGGATCTCCTGAGTTTCCAGTGGGTTCTAATTCTTCTCTACCGCTGGAGCTCTTATCTACGATCCTTTCACTGTGATGTAAGCAAAATGTATAATTAGGGGGAAAGGGTTTCATCAGCAGATGATTGTACGCATCCTCTCTAGTTTGGAAAAATCGGAACCCACACGAAAGACATGGATAATATATCATCCCATTGGATGATGCATTGGCAAATGCGAAGTCAAGGAACCTATTCATAAAATCCCTATATTTTGCACTATCTTATGGCTTTTTAATCCAACTCTTATCAATATCAAATTTAATGAAATAGCACAAACAAATGAATAAATAGTAAATAAGGACATAAAACTAAAAAAAATGGGCTGTGTCAGAAGAACCAATCACAATTTATCACAATTATGAGATGGGAGAGTAATATATGAGTTAAATTCGATAATTTATTACAAGCAAAATCATATAGGGAGCGATGGAATAACTCAAAATGGAAACAAAAACAAAATTACTTGCCTCCTAGATAACATGTAGCACATGAAAGGTATTGGGGAAGAGGCTTACTCATTGCAAAATTCTATGCTTTCTAAAAAATTACTGGTAGAAAGAATTGTTGGTTCCAAATCCAAAAAACAAAAAGATAAAAAAAAACTTTCTTAAAAAATGAAAAAGAAAACAGGAATAAAAGATAGAATTAAAAAAAATTAAAACAAAAAATATAACTAAACAAATAGAATCTTCAAATTGTATTTTCAATCCTTATTTGCGTGTTAACTAAAAAATGAGTAAGAGAATAGAGCAATTAAATATCTGCTGTTATGTTTATTTTGGAATAGTTTGAACGTATATAATGAAATTAACCCTTTTTATTTCTCTATGGAATTATCTTAAAACAAAAAATGTTAATTTACTAGTTATATGAACAAAGTCCAACCATATGTGGAACAAGCCATAGAGATATAAATATACATACAGCAGCAGATCAAAGACAAAGAACTAGCACATGTGAATACGTATACAAATAAGACGGATTAATGCTATGTGAGCCATCTTTATATATATTTCTCTTTTATATTTTTATCTATAATATTAACATGATTATGGATACAACTGAAATCAAGAAAAATAAATAATAAAAACAGGGAGAATACAATTCTGGCATAGGAATCACAAAATGCTATCAATTAATACAAACTGGCATATATCAGTTAGTCAAGCATGGCACTGAAATTCATGTAAAAGGAAAAAATTTGAATGAAAAATATGGTAATACTGAAATATGAAAATAATTCTTATTAATATACTTTTTTTTTGAAATTATTGATAAAGAAGACATATATAATCGTGTGAGTGTGTACAAGAAAATATATAACTACACATGAAAAAAATGTAAGTGTGTACAAGAAAATATGCATATCAATCTTCCAAAGTCGCATAACAAACTTCATAGTAAAAATAGAATAAAGTAAAATTAAGTATCTCTCCAAAGTATACATTTTTAGAATCAATAAAATCCCAAAATTATTCAAGCACTAGTATGTGTCTTCATGAACAAGCTAAGCTATACATTTTTCTTTATTTTTATCCTTTTAGATTCATGTGCAAGTGCCAGGTAGAGAGAGGTTTATTCACCGTTGCTTTACTGTAATTCTATTTAACATAACACTTACCCTGACTCATTATTGCCTCCAATTCTATATAGAATAAAGTTATATATATAATGGAATATTTGAGCCATTAGTTCTTATGTTAATAGTTAAAATTAAACACAAAATTAAAACACAAAATTGATATATGATCACAACCCAATTTTTAATAAGTTATCAACACATAAATGGATAAGATTGAAGAACTTCTTTCAAAACTCAAGAATTCAATGCAACAAATATATAACATTATTACATACAAGTCCATCCTACTATTTATTTCCTATTGGCACAAAAGGCAGCCTCTAGCATCAAATTGTGCCTGAGCCCAAGGACCAATAATAAATAAGAATTAAACCTTAGATATATTCTAACAGAGATACAACAGATCTAGCTTATCCTTTACTGCCACAAAACATGAAATAGGAAATGGATTATGCATACTACTGATTGTATGTTTCTCACCAAAATATTGTTAGTACTTTGATCTTGCAAGGCTTGATGCCAGAATAAATCTCATTGCTAACATTGCAATACGTAATGTGTATGAATTTATGGATTTAAACAATAAGAAATCACAATAATAACTAGAACAATGCTGTAATTTCTCTGATTTATTTAGTGGTATAATTTTTTGTTTTATTTTTTCCCTAAAAAATCTGAATTGTTGTAGGAATGTGTAAAATATTACAATTACAATATAGAAACTACAAGAATTTTGAGGGATCTAGAAGAGTGTATTTAGATGAGGGGAAGATTACTCACATTATATGTAATATGGGTATGTGTTGTAAATTACCTGTGACAAATTTCTAGTTTTTACTATTCAATTAATCTTAATGTATTCTAAAATTGGTTGATGAAGGAAAGAATAAAGTATGTTAAGAAACTGCCTTTTACTATCTATGATTGAGGGAACTCCTTACAATGATACAATATTTGTATGGTAGATAAAAGAATAATTTGTTTGCTCATTTTACATTTGATTTCGAGAAACCATTTCACCATACAAGTGGACTTGTTTTTACTTAGATATATATGCTACAAGAAACTAGCTAGCGTGTGGGCTGTGGGGAAAGTAAAAATGGAAGAAGTATAAAAATTTATGGTTGTATCATTCTCAATTTCTTCTTATAATTTTCCTTCTCCTAACCAAGAGAATGATCAATTCTACATCTCACATAGGCAAAAAATGAAAAGAATAATAATAATAAGGTTTAATTACTCTGTTGGTCCCTATAGTTTAGCGAAATTTTCAATTAGGTCCCTACACTTTTTTTCCTTTCAATTGGGTCCCTGCCCCCAATTTTTTTTTCAATTAGGTCCCTACCGTGACCAAACAGTTAGATTTAATGGAATATTCTGTTCCTAAGTTAAAGTATGTGAAATCCCTAATGCTCTTTCACTCATATTTTTTCTGAAATACCATTTTACCCTCTCAGAGTTAGAAACTGTTCGGTCTCTTCTCCCAAACTTAGAGAAGAAAGTCGTTTGCATTCCTTGCTTCCCAACTCGCTCAGCTGCAGAGATTAACTCCACCAGAATATTGCGGGAGGGTTTGGTGTCTCTGGTATCACTGCCATCGTCGTAGGCGTTGCTTCTTCCTCTAGGTAAGTGATAAGCGGATAATTTGTATACTTTTTGGCATTGTTTTTAGTATGTTTTTGATATGATATAGTTAGTTTTTAGTATATTTTTATTAGTTTTTAGTTAAAATTCACTTTTCTGGACTTTACTATGAGTTTGTGTGTTTTTCTGTGATTTCAGGTATTTTCTGGCTGAAATTGAGGGACCTGAGCAAAAATCTGATTCAGAGACTAAAAGGGACTGCAGATGCTGTTGGATTCTGACCTCCCTGCACTCGAAGTGGATTTTCTGGAGCTACAGAAGCCCAATTGGCGCGCTCTCAATGGCGTTGGAAAGTAGACATCCTGGGCTTTCCAGCAATATATGATAGTCCATACTTTGCCCAAGATTTGATGGCCCAAACCGGCGTACAAAGTCACCCTCAGAAATCCCAGCGTTAAACGCCGGAACTGGCACCCAAATGGGAGTTAAACGCCCAAACTGGCATAAAAGCTGGCGTTTAACTCCAAGAAGAGTCTCTGCACGAAAAAGCTTCATTGCTCAGCCCAAGCACACACCAAGTGGGCCCGGAAGTGGATTTTTATGTCATTTACTCATTTCTGTAAACCTTAGGCTACTAGTTTTCTATAAGTAGGACCTTTTACTATTGTATTTTAAATCTTTTGATCTTTGGAACCTTTTTCTTTAGATCTTTTGATCACTTTGGGATGCTGGCCATTCGGCCATGCCTAGACCTTATGCTTATGTATTTTCAACGGTGGAGTTTCTACACACCATAGATTAAGGTGTGGAGCTCTGCTGTACCTCGAGTATTAATGCAATTACTATTGTTCTTCCATTCAATTCCGCTTGTTCTTTATCCAAGATATCACTTGTTCTTCAACTTGATGAATGTGATGAACCGTGACACTCATCATCATTCTCACCCATGAACAAGGTGACTGACAACCACTCTTGTTCTACAAGCGATCAAGGCTCTAGTGAATATCTCTTGGATTCCTGATTGCACGATGCATGGTTGATCGCCTGACAACCAAGTGCTCGTCTGACAAACGAGCCAACCATTCCGTGAGATCAGAGTCTTCGTGGTATAGGCGAGAACTGATGGCGGCATTCAAGAGAATCCGGAAGGTCTAACCTTGTCTGTGGTATTCTGAGTAGGATTCAATGATTGAATGACTGTGACGTGCTTCAAACTCCTGAGGGCGGGGCGTTAGTGACAGACGCAAAAGAATCACTGGATTCTATTCCGGCCTGATTGAGAACCGACAGATGAATTCCGCTATGCTGTGACAGAGCATATGCAATCGCTTTCACTGAGAGGATGGGAGGTAGCCACTGACAACGGTGAAACCCTTGCTTAAGCTTGCCATGGAAAGGAGTGAGAAGGATTGGATGAAGACAGTAGGAAAGCAGAGAGACGGAAGGGAAGGCATCTTCATGCGCTTATCTGAAGTTCCTACCAATGAATTACATAAGTATCTCTATCTTTACCTTTGTGTTATTTTCGTTCATCACCATTACTATTTGAGTTAGCCTGACTAAGATTTACAAGATGACCATAGCTTGCTTCAATACTAACAATCTCCGTGGGATCGACCCTTACTCGCGTAAGGTTTATTACTTGGACGACCCAGTGCACTTGCTGGTTAGTTGTGCGAAGTTGTGTAATGCCATGGTATTGAACTACCAAGTTTTTGGGGTTCATGACCGGGGATTATGAGAGTTGTGAAAAAGTATAGTTCACAATTTCGCGCACCAAGTTTTTGGCGCCGTTGCCGGGGATTGTTCAAGTTTTGAGCAAGCTTTTGGTAACATCAGTGCCAAGATCCGGCAACAACACCAAGTTTTTGGCGCCGTTGCCGGGGATTGTTCAAGTTTGGACAACTGACGGTTCATCTTGTTGCTTAGATTAGGTATTTATTTTTTTCGAAATTCTTGAAGATGAATTCTAGAGTTTCATGATGATTTGTTGAAGTCTGGCTGGCTGAGAAGCCATGTCTAATCTCATTGGACCGAGGTTTCAACTTATCACCACAAGAGCTTGTTGATTTCTATCAATCTTGCTCTTGGAGCAGTGATCTGCTAAGGCTTGGCTGGCCTTTGGCCATGTCTAGTGTTTTGGACCGAAGCTTTCTTTGAAAGCTTGGCTGGCTGTGAAGCCATGTCTAATTCCTGGACTGGAGTCTTAGACTAGCATTGCACTGATTCCTGGAATTCTCATTAAGAATTTTGATACTTTTTTCTACTTAATTTTCGAAAAACACAAAAAAACAAAAAAATCATAAAATCCAAAAATAATTCTTGTATTGAGTCTAGTGTCTCATGTTAAGTTTGGTGTCAATTGCATGTTTCTGTTCTTATTGCATCCATGCATGTGTCTTAAGAATCCTCAAGTAATTCTTGATGATTTTCGTGCTCTGATCTTTGAATTCTATTGACTTGAGTGTCTCATTTGCATTTTCATTTTGTTAGTGTCAGTAGTATACAAACTGCTAAGTTTGGTGTCTTGCATGCATTGTTATTTGATTCTTGTTGCATCTTGATTTTTCCTTATTATTAAAAATCCAAAAATATTTTTAATTTGTGTCTTCTCAAGTCAATAATACAGAGAATTGAAGATTCAGAACATACAGCAGAGGAATTGCACAGAAAAAGCTGGGCGTTCAAAACGCCCAGTGAAGAAGGACAGACTGGCGTTTAAACGCCAGCCAGGGTACCTGGTTGGGCGTTTAACGCCCAAAAGGGTAGCATTTTGGGCGTTAAACGCCAGAATGGATACCATTCTGGGCGTTTAACGCCAGGATGGCTAGAGGGGAAGATTTTGTTTTCAAATCAAATTTTTTTAGTTTTCAAAATCTTTTCAAAATCAAATCTTTTTCAAATCAATTTTTCAATCAAATCTTTTTCAAAACCAATTTATTTCCATTTTTAAAGATACTTACTATCAATTAATGATTTGATTCAACATTTCAAGTATGTTACCTTTTCTGTTGAGAAAGGTTTAATGTTTGAATCATATCTTTTCTTGTTAGTCAAGTTTTTAATTTTCAAATCAAATCTTTTTAAAATTTTTTCAAATCATATCTTCTCAATCACATTTCATTTAAAAACAATCATATCTTCTTAACCACATCTTTTCCAAAATAGTTTCAATCAAATCTTTTTGATTTCTAATTCCAAAATCTTTTTCAAAAATCAATTGATTTCTTTTCCCTTTTCATTTTCGAAAATTAAGTAATGTTTTTCAAAAATGTTTTCAAATTTCCTACTTAATTTTCGAAAATCACTTCCCTCCTTCTCACATCCTTCTATTTATGGACTAACACTATCCCTTAATGCAAAATTCGAACTCCATTTTCTCTGATAAGTTCGAATTTTCTACTTCTGTCTTCTACTCTTCTTTTCCTCTGACACTCCAAGGAATCTCTATACTGTGACATAGAGGATTCCACATTTCTTGTTTCCTTCTCTTTCTTATGAGCAGAAGCAAAGACAAAGGCATTCTTGTTGAGGCTGATCCTGAACCTGAAAGGACCTTGAAGAGAAAGCTAAGAGAAGCCAAAGCACAACTCTCTTTAGAGCACCTGAACGAATTCTTCAAGGAAGAAGAACTCATGGCAGCCGAAAACAACAACAATGCCAACAATGCAAGGAAGGTGCTGGGTGACTTTACTGCACCTACTCCCGACTTCTATGGGAGAAGCATCTCTATCCCTGCCATTGGAGCAAACAACTTTGAGCTTAAGCCTCAATTAGTTTCTCTAATGCAACAGAATTGCAAGTTCCATGGACTTCCATTGGAAGATCCTCATCAGTTTTTAGCTGAGTTCTTGCAAATCTGTGACACAGTCAAGACTAATAGGGTTGACCCTGAGGTCTACAGACTGATGCTATTCCCTTTTGCTGTAAGAGACAGAGCTAGAACATGGTTGGACTCTCAACCTAAAGAAAGCCTGGACTCTTGGGAAAAGCTAGTCAATGCCTTCTTGGCAAAGTTCTTTCCACCTCAAAAATTGAGTAAGCTTAGAGTGGAAGTCCAAACCTTCAGACAGAAGGAAGGAGAATCCCTCTATGAAGCTTGGGAAAGATACAAACAATTGATCAGAAAGTGTCCCACTGATATGCTTTCTGAATGGAGCATCATAGGTATTTTCTATGATGGTCTCTCTGAACTGTCCAAGATATCTTTGGATAGCTCTTCTGGAGGCTCTCTTCATTTGAAGAAGACGCCTACTGAAGCTCAAGAACTGATTGAAATGGTTGCAAATAACCAATTCATGTACACTTCTGAAAGAAATCCTGTGAATAATGGGACTAGTCAGAAGAAAGGAGTTCTTGAGATTGACACTCTGAATGCCATATTGGCTCAGAACAAAATATTGACTCAACAGGTCAATATGATTTCTCAAAGTCTGTCTGGAATGCAAAATGCACCAAGCAGTACTAAGGAAGCTTCATCTGAGGAAGAAGCTTATGATCTTGAGAACCCTTCAATGGAAGAGGTGAATTACATGGGAGAACCCTATGAAAACACCTATAATCCTTCATGGAGGAATCATCCAAATCTCTCATGGAAGGATCAACAGAGACCTCAACAAGGTTTCAATAACAATAATGGTGGAAGAAACAGGTTTAGCAATAGCAAGCCTTTTCCATCATCTTCTCAGCAACAGACAGAGAGCTCTAAGCAGAATACATCTGACTTAGCAACAATGGTCTCTGATCTAATCAAAACCACTCAAAGTTTCATGATTGAAACAAGGTCCTCCATCAGAAATTTGGAAGGACAAGTGGGTCAGCTGAGCAAGAAAATTACTGAACTCCCACCTAGTACTCTCCCAAGCAATACAGAAGAAAATCCAAAAGGAGAGTGCAAGGCCATCAACTTGGCCGAATCCTGGGAGGAAGAAGAGGCAGTGAACGCCACTGAGGAAGACCTCACTGGACATCCACTGGCCTCCAATGAGTTCCCCAATGAGGAACCATGGGAATCTGAAGCTCAAAATGAGACCATAGAGATTCCATTGGACTTACTTCTGCCATTCATGAGCTCTGATGAGTATTCCTCCTCTGAAGAGGATGAGTATGTTACTGAGGAGCAAGTTGCTAAATACCTTGGAGCAATCATGAAGCTAAATGACAAGTTATTTGGAAATGAGACTTGGGAAGATGAACCCCCTTTGCTCACCAAAGAACTGGATGACTTGTCTAGGCAGAAACTGCCTCAAAAGAGGCAGGATCCTGGGAAGTTTTCTATACCTTGTACCATAGGCACCATGACCTTCAAGAAGGCCTTGTGTGACTTAGGGTCAAGTGTAAACCTCATGCCCCTCTCTGTAATGGAGAAATTAGGGATCTTTGAGGTGCAAGCTGCAAAAATCTCACTAGAGATGGCAGACAACTCAAGAAAATAAGCCTATGGACTTGTGGAGGATGTTCTGGTCAAAGTTGAAGACCATTACATCCCTACTGATTTCATAGTCCTAGAGACTGGGAAGAGCATGGATGAGTCCGTCATCCTTGGCAGACCCTTCCTAGCCACTGCAAGGGCTGTGATTGATGTTGATAGAGGAGAGTTGATCATTCAAGTGAATGAAGAATCCTTGGTGTTTAAAGCCCAAGGATATCCCTCTGTCATCATGGAGAGGAAGCATGAAGAGCTTCTCTCCAAACAGAGCCAAACAGAGCCCCCACAGTCAAACTCTAAGTTTGGTGTTGGGAGGCCACAGCCAAACTCTAAGTTTGGTGTTGAACCCCCACATTCAAACTCTAAGTTTGGTGTTGGGAGGTTCCAACACGGTTCTAAGTATCTGTGAGGCTCCATGAGAGTCCTCTGTCAAGCTAATGACAGTAAAGAAGCGCTTGTTGGGAGGCAACCCAATGTTTTATAATTAACTATTTTCTTTTGTTATTTTATCTTTTTTTGTAGGTTGATGATCATAAGAAGTCACAAAAACAATGAAAAAAGCAAAAACAGAATGAAAAACAGGAAGAAAAACAGCACACCCTGGAGGACGCACCCACTGGCGTTTAAACGCCAGTGAGGTTAGCTGGTGGGCGTTTAACGCCCAGTCTGGCACCATTCTGGGCGTTTAACGCCAGAAAGGGGCACCAGACTGGCGTTAAATGCCAGAAAGGGGCAAGATGCTGGCGTTAAACACCAGAAATGGGCACCAGCCCGGCGTTTAACGCCAGAAATGGCTCAAAACGTGTTTTTGAGTGCCATTTGGTGCAGGGATGACTTTTCCTTGACACCTAAGGATCTGTGGACCCCACAGGATCCCCACCTACCCTACCACTCTCTCTCTTCTTCACCAATCACCTCAACACCTCTTCCCCAAAAACCCCTCACCTATCAAATCCCATCTTTCTCTTCACCACTCACATCCATCCTTCATAAAACCCCACCTACCTGACCATTCAAATTCAAACCACTTCCCCACCCAATCCCACCCTCAAATGGCCGAACCTCTCTCTCCCCCTCTCCTATATAAACCCTCCTTCACTCCTTCATTTTCACACTCCTTAAACACTACTTCTTCCCCCTTTTGGCCGAACACATAGCCATTCCCTTTCTCCTCATTTCTTCTTCTTCTACTCTCTTCTTTCTTCTTTTGCTCGAGGACGAGCAAACATTTTAAGTTTGGTGTGGTAAAAGCATTGCTTTTAGTTTTTCCATAACCATTTATGGCATCTAAGGCCGGAGAAACCTCTAGAAAGAGGAAAGGGAAGGCAAAAGCTTCCACCTCCGAGTCATGGGAGATGGAGAGATTCATCTCAAGGGTGCATCAAGACCATTTCTATGAAGTTGTGGCCTTGAAGAAGGTGATCCCCGAGGTCCCTTTTTCACTCAAAAAGGGTGAATATCCGGAGATCCGACATGAGATCCGAAGAAGAGGTTGGGAAGTTCTCACCAACCCCATTCAACAAGTCGGAATCTTGATGGTTCAAGAGTTCTATGCCAATGCATGGATCACCAAGAACCATGACCAAAGTGTGAACCCGAATCCCAAGAATTATCTTACTATGGTTCGGGGGAAATACTTGGATTTTAATCCGGAAAGTGTGAGGGTGGCGTTCAACTTGCCTATGATGCAAGGAGATGAACATCCTTACACTAGAAGGGTCAACTTTGATCAAAGGTTGGACCAAGTCCTCACAGTCATATGTGAAGAGGGCGCCCAATGGAAGAGAGATTCAAGAGGAAAGCCGGTTCAATTGAGAAGGCATGACCTCAAACCCGTGGCTAGAGGATGGTTAGAGTTTATACAACGCTCAATCATTCCCACTAGCAACCGGTCCGAAGTTACCATAGACCGGGCTATCATGATCCATAGCATCATGATTGGAGAAGAAATAGAGGTTCATGAGGTTATAGCCCAAGAACTCTATAAGGTGGCGGACAAGTCCTCTACCTTAGCAAGGTTAGCCTTTCCTCATCTCATTTGCCACCTCTGTTATTCAGTTGGAGTTGACATAGAGGGAGACACCCCCATTGAGGAGGACAAGCCCATCACTAAGAAAAGGATGGAGCACACAAGAGATCCCACTCATCATGAGATCCCTGAGATTCCTCAAGGAATGCACTTTCCTCCACAAAACTATTGGGAGCAATTAAATACCTCCCTAGGAGAGTTGAGTTCCAACATGGGACAACTAAGGGTGGAGCATCAAGAACACTCCATCATCCTTCATGAGATTAGAGAAGATCAAAGAATCATGAGGGAGGAGCAACAAAGACAAGGAAGAGACATTGAGGAGCTCAAGCACTCCATAGGATCTTCAAGAGCAAGAAAGAGCCGCCATCACTAAGGTGGACCCGTTCTTTGATTTCCTTGTTCTCTATTCTTCTGTTTTTTTCGAATTTTATGCTTATGTTTATCCATGTTTGTGTCTTGTGATCATTAGTGTCTTAGTATCTATGCCTTAAAGTTATGAATGTCCTATGAATCCATCACCTTTCTTGAATAAAAATGTGCTCAATTGAAAAAGAAAAAGAATTGCATGAATTTTGAATTTTATAACAGTTTAGTTATTTTGATGTGGTGGCAATATTTTTGTTTTCTGAATGTATGCTTAAACAGTGCATATGTATCTTGAATTTGTGGTTCATGAATGTTGGCTCTTGAAAGAATGATGAAAAAGGAGACATGTTATTGAGGATCTGAAAAATCATTAAAATGATTCTTGAAGCAAGAAAAAAGCATTCAAAAAAAAAATCGAAAAAAAAAGAGAGAAAAAGAAAACGAAAAAAAAAGAGAGAAGAAAGAAAGAAATAAGAGTTGTGATCCAAGGCAAATAAGAGTGTGCTTAAGAACCCTGGACACCTCTAATTGGGGACTTTAGCAAAGCTGAGTCACAATCTGAAAAGGTTCACCTAATTATGTGTCTGTGGCATGTATGTATCCGGTGGTAATACTGGAAGACAGAGTGCTTTGGGCCACAGCCAAGACTCAATAAGTAAGCTTTGTTCAAGAATCATCATACTTTACTAGGAGAATCATTAACACTATCTGGATTCTAAGTTCCTAAAGAAGCCAACCATTCTGAATTTCAAAGGATAGAGTGAGATGCCAAACCTATTCAGAGGCAAAAAGCTTAAAGCCCCGCTCATCTAATTAATACTGATCTTCACAGATGTTTTTGAGATTCATTGCATATTCTCTTCTTTTTATCTTATTTGATTTTCAGTTGCTTGGGGACAAGCAACAATTTAAGTTTGGTGTTGTGATGAGCGGATAATTTGTATACTTTTTGGCATTATTTTTAGTATGTTTTTGATATGATATAGTTAGTTTTTAGTATATTTTTATTAGTTTTTAGTTAAAATTCACTTTTCTGGACTTTACTATGAGTTTGTGTGTTTTTCTATGATTTCAGGTATTTTCTGGCTGAAATTGAGGGACCTGAGCAAAAATCTGATTCAGAGACTAAAAAGGACTGCAGATGCTGTTGGATTCTGACCTCCCTGCACTCGAAGTGGATTTTCTGGAGCTACAGAAGCCCAATTGGCGCGCTCTCAACGGCGTTGGAAATTAGACATCCTGGGCTTTCCAGCAATATATGATAGTCCATACTTTGCCCAAGATTTGATGGCCCAAACCGGCGTACAAAGTCACCCTCAGAAATCCCAGCGTTAAACGCCGGAACTGGCACCCAAATGGGAGTTAAACGCCCAAACTGGCATAAAAGCTGGCGTTTAACTCCAAGAAGAGTCTCTGCACAAAAAAGCTTCATTGCTCAGCCCAAGCACACAGCAAGTGGGCCCGGAAGTGGATTTTTATGTCATTTACTCATTTCTGTAAACCTTAGGCTACTAGTTTTCTATAAGTAGGACCTTTTACTATTGTATTTTAAATCTTTTGATCTTTGGAACCTTTTTCTTTAGATCTTTTGATCACTTTGGGAGGCTGGCCATTCGGCCATGCCTAGACCTTATGCTTATGTATTTTCAACGGTGAAGTTTCTACACACCATAGATTAAGGTGTGGAGCTCTGCTGTACCTCGAGTATTAATGCAATTACTATTGTTCTTCCATTCAATTCCGCTTGTTCTTTATCCAAGATATCACTTGTTCTTCAACTTGATGAATGTGATGAACCGTGACACTCATCATCATTCTCACCCATGAACAAGGTGACTGACAACCACTCTTGTTCTACAAGCGATCAAGGCTCTAGTGAATATCTCTTGGATTCCTGATTGCACGATGCATGGTTGATCGCCTGACAACCGAGTGCTCGTCTGACAAACGAGCCAACCATTCCGTGAGATCAGAGTCTTCGTGGTATAGGCGAGAACTGATGGCGGCATTCAAGAGAATCCGGAAGGTCTAACCTTGTCTGTGGTATTCTGAGTAGGATTCAATGATTGAATGACTGTGACGTGCTTCAAACTCCTGAGGGCGGGGCGTTAGTGACAGACGCAAAAGAATCACTAGATTCTATTCCGGCCTGATTGAGAACCGACAGATGAATTCCGCTATGCTGTGACAGAGCATATGCAATCGCTTTCACTGAGAGGATGGGAGGTAGCCACTGACAACGGTGAAACCCTTGCTTAAGCTTGCCATGGAAAGGAGTGAGAAGGATTGGATGAAGACAGTAGGAAAGCAGAGAGACGGAAGGGAAGGCATCTTCATGCGCTTATCTGAAGTTCCTACCAATGAATTACATAAGTATCTCTATCTTTACCTTTGTGTTATTTTCGTTCATCACCATTACTATTTGAGTTAGCCTGACTAAGATTTACAAGATGACCATAGCTTGCTTCAATACTAACAATCTCCGTGGGATCGACCCTTACTCGCGTAAGGTTTATTACTTGGACGACCCAGTGCACTTGCTGGTTAGTTGTGCGAAGTTGTGTAATGCCATGGTATTGAACTACCAAGTTTTTGGGGTTCATGACCGGGGATTATGAGAGTTGTGAAAAAGTATAGTTCACAATTTCGCGCACCAGTAAGACAACGCTCAACGTTTCACTCATTGAAGGGTTTTTGTTCTTTTCTCCTGGGAAAGTTTGTCATTCTGTTTATTAGAGCTTCCTTTTATTTCTGAAAGTGTTTGAACAGGGATTTATGGCATTATTTTTTTTGGTTTGCAGTTATGGGTGATTTGGATTTCAGTATCAAAATTCATCATGGTGGCAAATTTATTGACAGTGGACAATGATTAGAGTATTTAGGAGGAATGATTGTGGAGGATTTACATTTTGAGGTTGATGAATGGTCATTGCAAGAGATTGTCAGTCAGCTAAAGCAACTAGGGTATAAGGGTTTTGCTAGGGTCTGGTACAAGGAACCTGGGATGGATTTGAAGTCAGATCTTAGAGAGTTGAAGTCCGATGGGGATGCGATGAGAATGGCTAGGTCACTGGTGTCAAATTTCTGCAAACATTGCGAGGTATATGTTGTCGATGGAGTCAGAGAAAGTAATGGGATTGAGATCACTTCAACTGATGCTGATTATGTGCCAGAGGAAGGTGAGGATAGTGCTGATGATGATGGGTTGCTAGAGGTAGAAGTGGATGCTGAGTCAGAGCCTTCTACTGAAGAAGATGTATTTGATGATAGTGCTGATGATGGTGACCATGATGATCAGTTTGGGTTTGAGGTGGAGGATAATGATCCACCATCAAATGTATTTGGGGGATTTACTGGCCCACTAAATGATGAGAGAACTGCAGCAGCTGGAACAGCTGAAGGTGATGAAGGTTTAAGGGAGGGTGATGAGCAAGTTGGGGGCTTATCTGATGGATATGAGACTGATGACATAGATAGTTATGAGGGGAACTCTGATGATATGATAAAAAAGAGGAGGTTCCCTAAGTACAATGAGGCAGAGATGAACAGAGAGTATGAATTTCAGATGGGGCTGAAATTTAAATCACTTAGTCAATTCAAAGAGGCTGTTAAGGAGCATGCCCTATTGAATGGTAGGGACATTAGGTTTCGAAAAAATGATAAGGTGAGGTGTAGAGTTGTTTGCAAAGGAAGAACGGGAAAGTGCAAGTGGGTTTGTTTTGCGAGTAAGGTGGGGGGTTCTGACTGTTTCCGGATCAAGACGTTGAATGGAAAGCATACATGTGGAAGGAACTATAGCGGAAGACTTGTATCAAGTAGTTGGATCTCAAAAAAGATTGCCAACAACATCAGTAGAGGGGAAGAGATGAAGCTTGCGACAGTTATTCAGACTATACAAGACAAATACATGGCCAATATTAGTGTTGGTAAGGCTTACTGGTCAAGGAGGAAGGCAAGAGAAGAGGTATATGGGCGGGCAATCCAACAGTATGCTAAACTAAGGGATTACTGTGCAGAGATACTTAGGGCAAATCCAGGATCTAGTCTGACCAGCCCCGATTTATGAGAATGTACATGTGCCTTGATGCAGTCAAGAAAGGCTTCTTGGCAGGGTGTAGACCTATTATTGGCATGGATGGATGTCACTTGAAGGGCGACTGATGAGCGGATAATTTATACGCTTTTTGGCATTGTTTTTAGGTAGTTTTTAGTAAGTTCAAGCTACTTTTAGGGATGTTTTCATTAGTTTTTATGTTAAATTCACATTTCTGGACTTTACTATGAGTTTGTGTGTTTTTATGTGATTTCAGGTAATTTCTGGCTGAAATTGAGGGACTTGAGCAAAATTCTGACAGGAGGCTGACAAAGGACTGCTGATGCTGTTGGAATCTGACCTCTCTGCACTCGAAATAGATTTTCTGGAGCTACAGAACTTCAAATGGCGCGCTCTCAAGGACGTTAGAAAGTAGACATCCAGAGCTTTCCAGCAATATATAATAGTCCACACTTTATTCGGGAATTGACAACGAAAACTGGCACTCAACGCCAGTTCCATGTTGCTGTCTGGAGTAAAACGCCAGAAACACGTCACGACCCGGAGTTGAACGCCCAAAACACGTTACAACTTGGCGTTCAACTCCAAAAGAAGCCTCAGCTCGTGGATAGATCAAGCTCATCCTAAACATACACCAAGTGGGCCCCGGAAGTGGATTTATGCATCAATTACTTACTCATGTAAACCCTAGTAGCTAGTCTAGTATAAATAGGATAATTTACTATTGTATTAGACATCTTTGGTCTCAGTTTTATTTTATTCTTCATCTTAGGAGGCTATTGATCACGTTTTGGGGGCTGGCCATTCGGCCATGCCTAAACCTTTCACTTATGTATTTTCAACAGTGGAGTTTCTACATACCATAGATGAAGGGTGTAGAGCTCTGCTGTACCTCAAGTTTTAATACAATTACTACTGTTTCTATTCAATTCTCTTTATTCCTATTCTAAGATATTCGTTGCACTTCAACTTGATGAATGTGGTGATCCGTGACACTCATCATCATTCTCACCTATGAACGCGCGTGACTGACAACCACTTCCGTTCTACCTTAGGCCGGGCGCATATCTCTTGGATTCCTTAAACAGAATCTTCGTGGTATAAGCTAGATTGATGGTGGCATTCATGAGAATCCGGAAAGTCTAAACCTTCTCTGTGGTATTCCGAGTAGGATTCTGGGATTGAATGACTGTGACGAGCTTCAAACTCCTGAAGGCTGGGCGTTAGTGACAGACGCAAAAGAATCAAGGGATTCTATTCCAACCTGATTGAGAACCGACAGATGATTAGCCGTGCTGTGACAGAGCATTTGGACCTTTTTCACTGAGAGGATGGGATGTAGCCATTGACAATAGTGATGCCCTACATACAGCTTGCCATGGAAAGGAGTAAGAAGGATTGAAGGAAGAAGTAGGAATGTAGAAAAAGAAAGGGCACAGTATTTCCATACGCTTATCTGAAATTCTCACCATTAATTTACATAAGTATTTCTATCCTATGTTATTTATCTTTATTTCCTGCTTATTATTTCTTATTATTCGAAAATTCCATTATAATCTGCCTAACTGAGATTTACAAGATGACCATAGCTTGCTTCATACCAACAATCTCTGTGGGATCGACCCTTACTCACGTAAGGTTTATTACTTGGACGACCCAGTACACTTGTTGGTTAGTTGAACGGAGTTGTGTCCACACATAGCAAAGAGCCATTATAATAAATTTCATACAAGTACAAAGAGTCCAACTTTGATGATCACAATTTCGTCCACCAAGTTTTTGGCGCCGTTGCCGGGGATTATTCGAATATGGACAACTAACGGTTCATCTTGTTGCTCAGATTTGGTAATTTTCTTTTTATTTTCCTTTCAAAAAAGTTTTCAAAAATCTTTCAAAAATATTTTTCTATTATTCTCGTTTTTTTAATATAATTTTCGAAAAAAATTAATAAAAATACAAAAATTCATAAAATCATAAAAACCAAAAATATTTTGTGTTCTTGTTTGAGTCTTGAGTCAATTTTTAAGTTTGGTGTCGATGGTATGTTTTTAAAATCTATGCATTATTTTTTTTGAAAATTCCATGCATTCATAGTCATGATCTTCAAGTTGTTCTTGGTAAGTCTTCTTGTTTGATCTTGGTGTTTTCTTGTTTTGTGTTGTTTGCTGTTTTTTCATATGCATTTTTCGTTTGTTAGAATCCATGCATTAAAGATTTCTAAGTTTGGTGTCTTGCATGTTTTCTTTGCATCAAAAATTTTTCAAAATTATGTTCTTGATGTTCGTCATGATCTTCAAAGTGTTCTTGGTGTTCATCTTGACATTCATAGTGTTCTTGCATGCATCTTGTGTTTTGATCCAAAATTTTTATGTTTTGGGTGATGTTTGTATTTTTCTCTCTCCTCATTAAAAATTCAAAAATAAAAAAATATCTTTTCCTTATTTTCCTCCAAATTTTCGAAATTTTGGGGTGACTTGGTCAAAAATTTTTAAAAATTAGTTGTTTCTTATAAGTCAAGTCAAATTTTCAATTTTAAAAATCTTATCTTTTCAAAATCTTTTTCAAAAATCACATCTTTTTCATTTTTTTTGTAATTTTCAAAATTTTAAAAATTTATTTTCAAAATCTTTTTCTTATCTTTAAAAAAAAATTGAAATTTTACTAACAATTAATGTGATTGATTCAAAAATTTGAAGTTTGTTACTTTCTTGTTAAGAAAAGTTCAATCTTTAAATTCTAGAATCTTATCTTTTAGTTTCTTGTTAGTCAAGTAATCAATTTTAATTTTGAAAATTAGATCTTTTTATCTTATCTCTTATCATATCTTTTTCATAAAAATTTGATTTCAAAATATCTTATCTAACTTCTTATCTTCTTATCTTTTCAAATTTAATTTTAATATCTTTTTCAACTAATTATTTGACTTTTTTTTGTTTCTTATCTTCTTTAAAACCAACTAACTACCTATCCCTCTCTAATTTTCGAAAATACCTCTTTCTTTTTCAAAAATTCTTTTAAATTTTAATTTTAATCATATCTTATCTTTAATTTTCGAAAATCACTAACCACTTTTTCAAAATTATTTTCGAAATTCTATCTCTCTTTTCCTTCTATTTATTTATTTATTCACTAACACCTCTCTTCATCTCTCTTCATCTCAGATCACCACCTCTATTCTTACCCATTCTTCTTCGCTCTTCTTCCCTTTCTTCTTCTACTAACAATAAGGATCCTCTTTACTGTGACATAGAAGATTCCTCTTTCTTTTCTTGTTCTTTTCTTCCCTATATGAGCAGGAACAAGGAAAAAGACACTCTTGTTGAAGCCGATCCAGAACTTGAAAGGACTTTGAAGAGGAAACTAAGAGAAGCTAAATTACAACAATCCAGAGGCAACCTTTTTGAAATTTTCGAACAAGAGAAGGAGATGGCAGCCGAACCCAACAACAATAATGCAAGGAGAATGCTTGGTGACTTCACAAAACCAACGTCCAAATTTGATGGAAAAAGCATCTCCATTCCTGCCATTGGAGCCAACAATTTTGAGCTTAAGCCTCAACTAGTTGCTTTAATGCAACAGAACTGCAAGTTTTATGGACTTCCATCTGAAGATCCTTACCAGTTTTTAACTGAGTTCTTGCAGATTTGTGAGACTGTTAAGACAAATGGAGTAGATCCTGAAGTCTACAGGCTTATGCTTTTCCCTTTTGCTGTAAGAGACAGAGCTAGAACATGGTTGGACTCACAACCTAAAGATAACCTGGACTCCTGGGATAAGCTGGTCACGACCTTCTTGGATAAATTCTTTCCTCCTCAAAAGCTGAGCAAGCTTAGAGTGGATGTTCAGACCTTCAAGCAAAAAGATGGTGAATCCCTCTATGAAGCTTGGGAAAGATACAAGCAGCTGACCAAAAGGTGTCCATCTGACATGTTTTCAGAATGGACCATATTAGATATATTCTATTATGGTCTATCTGAATTTTTGAAAATGTCATTAGACCATTCTGCAGGTGGATCCATTCACCTAAAGAAAACACCTGCAGAAGCTCAAGAACTTATTGACATGGTTGCAAATAACCAATTCATGTACACTTCTGAGAGAAATTCCGTGAATAATGGGACGCCTCAGAGGAAGGGAGTTCTTGAAATTGATGCTCTGAATGCCATATTGGCTCAGAACAAAGTGTTGACTCAGCAAGTCAACATGATCTCTCAAAGTCTGAATGGATGGCAAAATGCATCCAACAGTACTAAAGAGGCAACTTCTGAAGAAGCTCATGATCCTGAAAACCCTGCAATGGAAGAGGTTAATTACATGGGTGAACCTTATGGAAACACCTATAACTCATCATGGAGAAATTATCCAAATTTCTCATGGAAGGATCAACAAAAGCCTCAACAGGGCTTTAACAATGGTGGAAAAAATAGGCTCAGTAATAACAAGCCTTTTCCATCATCTTCTCAGCAACAGACAGAAAATTCTGAACAGAACCCCTCTAATTTAGCAAACTTAGTCTCTGATCTGTCAAAAGCCACTTTAAGTTTCATGAGTGAAACAAGGTCCTCCATTAGAAATCTAGAGGCACAGGTGGGCCAGCTGAGTAAGAAAATCATTGAACCTCCTCCTAGTATTCTCCCAAGTAATAGAGAAGAGAATTCAAAAGGAGAATGCAAGGCCATTGAAGTAATCAATACGGCCGAATGCACAAGGGAGGAGAAAGACGAAAATCCTAGTGAGGAAGACCTCCTGGGACGTCTCTCAAACAAGAAGGAGTTCCCCATTGAGGACCTAAAGGAATCTGAGGCTCATATAGAGACCATAGAGATTCCACTAAATCTCCTTCTGCCATTCATGAGCTCTGAAGACTATTCCTCCTCAGAAGAGGATGAAGATGTAACTGGAGAGCAAGTTGCTCAATATCTAGGAGCTATCATGAAGCTGAATACCAAGTTATTTGGTAATGAGACTTGGGAAGGTGAATCCCCCTTGCTCATTAGTGAACTAGATACATGGATTCAGAAAACTTTACCTCAAAAGAGACAAGACCCTGGTAAATTCTTAATACCCTGTACTATAGGCACCATGACCTTCAACAAGGCTCTGTGTGACTTGGGGTCAGGCATAAATCTTATGCCACTCTCTATAATGGAGAAATTAGGGATCATTGAGGTACAGCCTGCCTTATTCTCATTACAATTGGCAGACAAGTCAGTAAGACAACCTTATGGATTAGTAGAGGACGTGTTAGTAAAGGTTGAAGGCCTTTACATCCCTGCTGATTTCATAGTCTTAGACACTAGGAAGGAAGAAGATGAATGCATCATCCTTGGAAGACCCTTCGTAGCCACAGCGGAAGCTGTGATTGATGTTAACAGAGGAGAATTAGTCCTTCAATTGAATGGGGACTACCTTGTGTTTAAAGCTCAAGGACCTTCCTCTCCAACCATGGAGAGGAAGCATGAAAAGCTTGTCTCAGTACAGAGTCAAGAAGAGCCCCCACAGTCAAACTCTAAGTTTGGTGTTGGGAGGCCACAACCAAACTCAAAGTTTGGTGTTGGGATTATACAACATTGACCTGATCACCTTTGTGGCTCCATGAGAGGCCACTGTCAAGCTAGTGACAGTAAAAGAGCGCTTGTTGGGAGGCAACCCAATTTTTATTTATCTAATCTTAATTTTATTTTATTATTATTTTGTGTTTTATTAGGTTCATGATCATGTGGAGTCACGAAAAAATTATTAAAATTAAAAACAGAATCAAAAACAGCAGAAGAAAAATCACACCCTGGAGGAAGGACTTACTGGCGTTTAAACGCCAGTAAGGTGCATCTGGCTGGCGTTCAACGCCAGAACAGAGCATTTTTCTGGCGCTGAATGCCAGAAATAAGCAACATCCTAGCGTTTGAACGCCAGGAATGTGCCTTGAGGAAAGCTGGCGCTGAACGCCAGTAACAAGCATGGAACTGGCGTTCAACGCCAGAAACATGCTGCACATGGGCGTCGAACGCCCAGAGTGTGCATCACTTCGGCGTTTAAACGCCAGAATGGTGTGCAAAGGCATTTTACATGCCTAATTGGTGCAGGGATGTAAATCCTTGACACCTCAGGATCTGTGGACCCCACAGGATCCCCACCTAACATATTCTCCCCTCTTCTCAACATTCATTCTCTCTTTCCAATAAACACACTTCCCAACAACTCAACACTTCCCTAGAAGATTTGAGCTATAATGTGGAACAATCAAGGGTGGAACATCATGAGCACTCCATCATTCTCCATGAAATAAGAGAATATCAAAGAGCAATGAGGGAGGAGCAACAAAGGCAAGGAAGGGACATAGAAGAGCTTAAGGACATTGTTGGCCCTTCAAGAAGAAGACGCCACTAAGGTGGATTCATTCCTTGTTCTTATTTCCTTCTGCTTTTCGGTTTTTATATTATATGTTTATCTATGTTTTGTGTCTCTACTTCATGATCATTAGTGTTTAGTAACTATGTCTTAAAGTTATGAATAACTCCATTAATCCTTCACCTCTCTTAAATGAAAAATGTTTTAATTCAAAAGAACAAGAAGTACATGAATTTCGAATTTATCCTTGAATTTAGTTTAATTATATTGATGTGGTGACAATACTTTTTGTTTTCTGAATGAATGCTTAAACAGTGCATATTTTTTATCTTGTTGTTTATGAATGTTAAAACTATTGGCTCTTGAAAGAATGAGGAACAAAGAAAAATGTTATTGATGATCTGAAAAATCATAAAATTGATTCTTGAAGCAAGAAAAAGCAGTGAAAAAAGCAAAAGCTTGCGAAAAAAAAGAGAAAAAGCAAGCAGAAAAAGTCAATAGCCCTTAAAACCAAAAGGCAAGGGTAAAAAGGATCCAAGGCTTTGAGCATCAATGGATAGGAGGGCCCAAGGAAATAAAATCCAGGCCTAAGCGGCTAAATCAAGCTGTCCCTAACCATGTGCTTGTGTCTTGAAGGTCCAAGTAAAAAGCTTGAGACTGAGTGGTTAAAGTCGTGATCCAAAGCAAAAAGAGTGTGCTTAAGAGCTCTGGACACCTCTAACTGGGGACTCTAGCAAAGCTGAGTCATAATCTGAAAAGGTTCACCCAGTCATGTGTCTGTGGCATTTATGTATCCGGTGGTAATACTGGAAAACAAAATGCTTAGGGCCACGGCCAAGACTCATAACTAGCTGTGTTCAAGAATCAACATACTTAACTAGGAAAGTCAATAACACTATCCGAAATTCTAAGTTCCTAGAGAAGCCAATCATTCTAAACTTCAAAGGAAAAAGTGAGATGCCAAAACTGTTCAGAAGCAAAAAGTTACAAGTCCTGCTCATCTAATTAGAATTAATATTCATTGATATTTTGGAATTTATAGTATATTCTCTTCTTTTTATCCTAATTGATTTTCAGTTGCTTGGGGCCAAGTAACAATTTAAGTTTGGTGTTGTGATGAGCGGATAATTTATACACTTTTTGGTATTGTTTTTAGGTAGTTTTTAGTAAGTTCAAGCTACTTTTAGGGATGTTTTCATTAGTTTTTATGTTAAATTCACATTTCTGGACTTTACTATGAGTTTGTGTGTTTTTCTGTGATTTCAGGTAATTTCTGGCTGAAATTGAGGGACTTGAGCAAAATTCTGACAGGAGACTGACAAAGGACTGCTGATGATGTTGGAATCTGACCTCCCTACACTCGAAATGGATTTTCTGGAGCTACAGAACTTCAAATGGTGCGCTCTCAACGGCTCTAGAAAGTAGATATCTAGAGATTTCCAGCAATATATAATAGTCCATACTTTATTCGGGAATTGACGACGAAAACTGGCGCTCAACACCAGTTCCATGTTGTTGTCTAGAGTAAAACGCCAGAAACACGTCACGACCCGGAGTTGAACGCCCAAAACACGTTTCAACTTGGCGTTCAACTCCAAAAGAAGCCTCAGCTCGTGGATAGATCAAGCTCAGCCCAAACATACACCAAGTGGGCCCTGGAAGTGGATTTATGCATCAATTACTTACTCATGTAAACCCTAGTAGCTAGTCTAGTATAAATAGGATAATTTACTATTGTATTAGACATCTTTGGTCTCAGTTTTATTTTATTCTTCATCTTAGGAGGCTATTGATCACGTTTTGGGGGGCTGGCCATTTGGCCATGCCTGAACCTTTCACTTATGTATTTTCAACGGTGGAGTTTCTACACACCATAGATGAAGGGTGTGGAGCTCTGTTGTACCTCAAGTTTTAATACAATTACTACTGTTTCTATTCAATTCTCTTTATTCCTATTCTAAGATATTCGTTGCACTTCAAATTGATGAATGTGGTGATCCGTGACACTCATCATCATTCTCACCTATGAACGCGCGTGACTGACAACCACTTCTGTTCTACCTTAGGCCGGGCGCATATCTCTTGGATTCCTTAAACAGAATCTTCGTGGTATAAGCTAGATTGATGGTGGCATTCATGAGAATCCAGAAAGTCTAAACCTTGTCTGTGGTATTCCGAGTAGGATTCTGGGATTGAATGACTGTGACGAGCTTCAAACTCCTGAAGGCTGGGCGTTAGTGACAGACGCAAAAGAATCAAGGGATTTTATTCCGACCTGATTGAGAACCGACAGATGATTAGCCGTGCTGTGACAGAGCATTTGGACCTTTTTCACTGAGAGGATGGGATGTAGCCATTGACAACGGTGATGCCCTACATACAGCTTGCCATGGAAAGGAGTAAGAAGGATTGAAGGAAGAAGTAGGAAAGTAGAAAAAGAAAGGGCACAGTATTTCCATACGCTTATCTGAAATTCTCACCATTAATTTACATAAGTATTTCTATCCTATGTTATTTATCTTTATTTCCTGCTTATTATTTCTTATTATTCGAAAACCCATAATCAATTATAATCCGCCTAACTGAGATTTACAAGATGACCATAGCTTGCTTCATACCAACAATCTCTGTGGGATCGACCCTTACTCACGTAAGGTTTATTACTTGGACGACCCAGTACACTTGCTGGTTAGTTGAACGGAGTTGTGTCCATACATAGCAAAGAGCCATTATAATAAATTTCATACAAGTACAAAGAGTCCAACGTTGATGATCACAATTTCGTCCACCAGCAACCATGGACAGCAGCTGCTAGTTGCTGTTGGCAGAGATCCAAATGACAATTACTTTCCCATTGCCGTAGCTGCAGTAGAGGCAGAGACTAAGGACAGTTGGGGGTGGTTCTTGGAGATGCTGTTAAATGACATTGGAGAATCAAGAAAATGGGTTTTTATGAGTGACCAACAAAAGGTATCACTTTAATTTTTTGCAACTAATTTTATCTAAATATAAGAATGCCATGTTTATGATGATATATGCAACTGATATGAGTTTGTGAACATAAGTTTGTGAATATCAGTCTGCCATGTTTATGATGATATATGCAACTAATATGAGTTTGTGAATATAAGGTTGTGAATCTAAGTCTGCCATGTTTATGATGATATATGCAACTGAAGGCTTGTGAATATTAATCTGATATGTATATGATCATATATGCACTTGATAAGTTTGTAGATGTAAACCTGAAATTTATACGATCATATATGCAATGCCTCTATACAAGCTGTTCCTGAAATAAGAATAGAAGGAATGGAGTTTTCTTGGTAAGGCACATGGTTCAACATTTGCTATTCTTTTTCCTATTACCTCTACGTCTTTCTATATAAATTAAACTTATCAAAAGTACTATGATTCAACGATACCATCAACATCAAAGAAAGGCCTAGAGTTTGATCTAACATAATTACTATGATCCCCCTTTTTTCTCTGTTAGCTTTTTCTACGCATTATTTATAATTGAATAGTAAGTTATATTCTTAATCTATAAATACAGTATATATATTACTCTATATTCTCTATTCATTAAGTCATATATGCATTAACACATATATAATTTGATTATTAATTAGTTCAGTATAGCGAATCAGCGAATGTAATTAGTTTGAATGAAATCAATTAGTTGTCAATTTCAGGTTAAAAAGTTGGGAAATAATAATCTTATTCTATTTCTTTAAGATTTTTTTACATTGTATGATTTTATAAATTAAGAAAAAGAGTGAGATTATTAAAATGAGTAACATTATCCATTTTTTTAAAAAGACACCAGGATCAGACTGAATATCTTAGTATGTAATATGTATAAAGTTTTAAAAATCAACTGATATGATATATGCAACTGATATGAGTTTGTGAATATAAGGTTGTGAACATAAATTTGATCATATATGCACTTGATAAGTTAGTGATGTAAATCTGAAATTTATATGATCATATATGCAATACCTAAGATTGTGAACATAAATTTGATATGTTAGTGATGCTATATTTAGATGCAATGGCTAAGCTTTTGAACATTAAGCTTCAAAATTTCATATGTTAGTGAACATTTACCTGACTATGTTGTGTATACTGTGTTTTGGACTGAATCAATAAAACAGGGGCTGATGCAAATCTTTCAAGAGGCATTGCCAACACTGGAGCATAGGCTTTGTTTGAGGCATTTATATGCCAACTGTAAGAAAGCTTATGGGGCTGGTACTGTACTAAGGGACCTAATTCTGTCTATTGCCAAAGCTACCTATGTGGAAGAATGGGAAAGAAGGATGAATCAACTAAAGGAGCTCAACAGAGACTGTTATGAGAAGCTGTTTGCTTTGGATCCAAAATTGTGGACAAAGAGTCACTTTACATTTCTGGCCAAGAGTGACATGCTGATGAACAACATCTTGGAGGCATTCAATGGAAGAATCCTATAGGCAAGAGACAAGCCAATTCTGACAATGTTTGAATGGATTAGGAGCTATTTGATGACAAGGTTTGCAGAGAAAAAGAAGAAGGCAGAGAGGTATGAGGGTACACTTTTGCCAAAACCAAAGAAACAGCTAGATATCATCGCGGTTAGAGCTATGGAGTGGCAAGCTAAATGGGCAGGAGACCTGAAGTTTGAAGTCCACCATAAGAACAGGATGATAATGGAAAGGTTTGTGGTCGATTTGATGGCTGGGAGGTGTAGTTGTAGGTTCTGGGGTTTGTGTGGTATGCCGTGTCCACATGCTTGCTGTGCTATCTTTGAGAAGAGTAACAACCCGGAAGATTATTGTAGTAACTATTACAGCAAGGCGGCATACCTTGCTACATATGGGCAGTCAATATCACCAATTAATGGAGAAAATATGTGGCCAAAGATACAATGCGATACCATCATCCCTCCAATTTTCAGAGTTAAACCAGGAAGGCCAAGGATGGTTAGGATAAGGGAACCCGATGAAAACACAACACAAACAAAATATAGAAGATCTGGAACTTCTGTCACCTGCAGTAATTGTGGCCAATACAGACACAATAGGAGACTCTATCCAAACCCTATAGTGACAGGTATTGTTTGCCAAGTTATTTTCTTCATATGTTGATGAACTATTATTAACTGCTATTTCATCTTGTAGCTCCTGAAGGCACACAAGGATCTGATGCTGCAACTGGAACTAGAGGAGTTGACTCTGCTGCTAATGAACCTGCTGCTGCTGATGAAGTAAATGGATCTGCACCTGCTGCAACTGCTAGATCCATGATGGTTAAAGGGAGAAGCAGAGGAAGAGCAGCAGGAGGGATGGCCAGAGGAAGGGGTAGAGGGAGGGCTGCACCTATGACTGCAACAGCATCAAGGCCTTCAAACACCCCTGCACCCACATCCCAGCCACCACACACCCCTGCACCCTATCCCAGCCACCACACACCCCTGTCCCACCCTTACAGCCTACAAACACCCATGCACCACCATCACAGCCTGCACCACCATCACAGCCTACCACCTTACCCATACCAGCATCACTGTCCACCACTTTGCCTACACCTGCATCACTGCCCACTGCACCAGCATCTCAACCTTTGCCCAAGACCAAAATCTTTGGTGTTAGAAGAAGTGGAAGACTCAAGATTGGAGTTAGGAAGGCAACAAATCAGCCACCTAAACATGTTGACCTTACCCTTGATTGAGGCTGAAGAGAGTTTAGGGTTTCTTTTTGATATCTCTTGTGTTATGTAGGGTTTGTGTTCACCTGTGACTCTGGTTTCTTTATTGTTTGGACCACTGTTATTATGTGTTGTGGACCACTTTTGTTATATGGGTAGAAAACTGATATGAGTGGGTGTCACATTTATTTTGTTACTATCTAGGTGTCCTACATTATATAATGTAAAAAACAATGGTATTTATTATAATTCAATGCATCTTTTGTTTTACCTACTTTTTTCTCAGTTTCATACTTGTATGCATATTAAATAGCAAAGGAACAACTTTCATTTAGAAAAATTAAACATTTCATATAACTTCATTGAACCCAACATAAATAGTACACTATTGTCTTATATAGACTATTACATTATCATAACAGCCATGCTCTCTACATCTTTACATATAACACTGCAACAATCAAAACACCTAATATCAAGCCCAGCATAATTAGCATCTTGTATTGCTTTTTCATACTATCTTCCATCTTAGCAAATTGCTGCTCCACTGAACTCAGCTCAGCACATAACCTTCCTACCCAGGCATCTACTTCTCCAACCTCTGCAATTAATCTCTCTAGATCCACACTTAATCTGTCTATCTTCCTTTCTTGTGCCTCCAATTCTCTAACCCTTCCAAGTACTTGCTGTGAACTGTTCACTGCATCTTCTCCATATATCTTTTTTTCTTTCCCATCAACCCACTCAAAAAACTTGCATCTCCTATTAGGGCAAGAAATGAATCTTCTGTTTGGATTTTTTGATGTACTTGAACTACGAAGAATCAGAGTTTCTCCACAAAAGCACCGAACCATCCTTTCCTTTTGCTTCAACCATCCGCTCTTCTCATCTTTTTCATCATCAATCCACTCGAAGAAATTGCATTTTGGCATTCTCCCACAACCAACATACCTTCTTTCATGGCTTGCTACTACCGAAGAAGACATCACAGCAACTGCTTCACCACAAAAACAAAGATGTCTCTTCTTGACGAGGGTTCTGGAACTACAGACTCCTGAAGATAACTGACTCTGATCTATGAGTATTGACATAGTAAGGGTAAGGGTTGCAAAGAGACGAGCAGAAGTTTGAGGAAGAGGCGAAAAGAAGAGAGATAGAACTCAGATCCCTACTGAGTCTCCTTCATTTGTAAGGGATAACTGAGGGTTATAATGGTCATATCACTCAATCTTAACGTTTTTTGTAACGTTTACCGTCAATAGGGACCTAATTGAAAAAAAAATTGGGGGCAGGGACCCAATTGAAAGGAAAAAAAGTGTAGGGAACTAATTGAAAATTTCGCTAAACTATAGGGACCAACAGAGTAATTAAACCTAATAATAAATCAAAATCATTATACTCATAACAAATAACAAAGTTGAAAGAAAATTAACCTTGATCAGAGTGTGCTCTAGAGGCTTCTCTGATGAACGCAATTTTACAGTTTTTATCAATAGCAAAAATATAGACACACTTTGGCAATTTCTTTGCGCAGTACTTAGCAACCGACACAGATGACCAGATTATCTTTTGCATCGCCAAATTTCCGAGAATCACATTCTCGACACAAAACGACGGTGCTTCCTGCACCAGAACCTTCTTTGTTGAAGAGCCTCTACACACTTTAAGTTTCAAATCAATCTGTATAAAGACAGCACGAATTCGGCTCCCAAAACACTCTCTAGAATGTAATTATATAGTGATTTCAAATTTCTAAGCTCAGAAGCAGTACATAGATGCTAGTAGCATACAAAGAGCATAATGGAGATCAGCATGAACACCTTAGCATTTCTTTGTTTTGATCTATACACGCACTGTTCATGCATTGCTTCAAGCTATAATGGACCGGGTTGGCCGACCTCTTAGAAGGTTGGCCCATGACCGACCTCTTAGAAGGTTGGCCTATGACCGACCTCTTGGAAGGTTGGCCCATTACCGACCTCTTCTCAAAGAGATCGGCCAAATCACCAGAAAAGCCCAAAAAGGGCCCAAACAGAGGAACACGACCTAAGTCCAAAGGCAGTCCAAGCCTAGAAAGATAAGGGTTGTTCCCTTAAAGATACGATAACTCCACTCAAAAGATAAGATAAGATAACTATCGTATCTCCAGAAAAGGTCACTCTACAACATTATAAATACACTGGAGCACCCAGGTATAACTCATACTCTGATTCTACTAAAAACCTGCCTAAAGCGCGTGCTAACTTAAGTATCGGAGTCTCTTGCAGGTACCACCACCCTCCGGTGACGAAGGATCAGCAGTTCCACCAGATTCAACAAGTCAGACATGACAGTTTCGGCCACCAGCTCTAAACAGGTCGAACGCAACAGCTCTGACCACCACCGCAGAACTCGTCTTAGATCGACCTACAGTTTCAGGTAACCCTCGGAACATTGGCGCCATTTCCGAGGAACCTGAAAGTCATCCCATCATCATGGCGGACAACCTTGACAACGACCACAACTCTGATCTAAAGAACAGGACACCGCATAAGAATACGGATGCCACACCCAAAGATGCATCTCAACCAAATAAAGATAAGAATTCGCCAAGTACAGGAACCATAGAGGCAATTCAAGCTCAACAAGATAGCCTCAAACAGCTCAAAAAAGAGGCCGAACATCAACGGGAAGCCGAGAAGGACCTTTGGAGGAAAACTAGGCGATGCCGAGAGATAGAGGACAAGCTCCTAAAGCTCGAAGTCGAAGTCAAAACCAAGACTACTCGATCCAGTCATGAAGATAGCCCCCACAAAGATCAAGACCCATTCACTAAAGAGATCATGAAAGCCAAAGTCCCAAAGGACTTTAAAGCTCCCGATATGACCTTGTACGACAGCACATCAGATCCAAGCCATCATCTCAGCAATTTTAGAAGCAGAATGTATCTCACCAATGCCTCGGACGCTATTCGTTGCAAAGCCTTCCGAACTACCTTAACAAAGACAGCAATTAAGTGGTTCGACACTCTGCCTCCCAGATCCATCACAAGTTTTGATAACTTAGCCAAAAAGTTTCTTGCTAGATTCTCCATTCAAAAGGACAAAGCCAAACACGCTTCGAGCCTATTAGGAATCAAGCAAGGAGATCGGGAGAGTCTTCGAAGCTACATGGAAAGATTCAACAAAGCATGCCTGGACATACAAAGTCTACCAACAGAAGCAGCCATTATGGGTCTCATCGATGACCTGCGAGAAGGACCCTTTAGTCATTCCATATCAAAGAAACATCCAACATATCTGAATGAAGTGCAGGAACGAGCTAAAAAGTACATTAATATAGAGGAAAACTCTCGAATAGGAGAAACCTCAAAATCCAGATTCTCCTACTCCTCCCGGGATAAGGATAGAGAATCCAAGAATAAAAGAAGATCAATACGGCGAGAAGCCTAAAAAATACAACAACTATACCCCCCTTCGGTTGTCTCTTGTGGATGTTTACCGAGAAGTATGCCATACCGAGAAGATCCCACCACCTCATCCACTCAAAATCAAGAAAGGAAGAGGAAATCAGACAGAATACTGTGAATATCACCGAATCTATGGACATCCTACCAATGAGTGTTTTGACTTAAAAATGTTATTGAGAAATTGGTAAGAGAAGGACGACTAGATCGGTATTTAACCAAAAAATTGGATGAGCCCCAAAAAAAAAAGAAGGGACGAAGAGGTCGGACGAGGAGAGCGACCACCTCGCACCACGGAGAGCACGTTCACATGATAAACGGAGGATTTGCAGGAGGGAGGGATCTCAAAATCATCTCGTAAAAGGCACCTTAAAGAAATATATCATGTCAAGGGAGGAGAAGGATCACCCGACCTCCCTATTATTACTTTTGCCCAAGAGGACGCGACAAGCATCATCTCGGGACACGACGATCCTATGGTCATCACTGTCATATTGGCCAATGCTAACTTTCACCGCACACTGGTGGACCAAGGAAGTTCGGCGGACATCTTGTTTAAACCGGCTTTTGATAAATTCGGCCTACAAGAGAAAGAACTTAGAGCATATCCAAACAGCTTGTTTGGACTAGGAGACACTACAATCCAACCGCTGGGATACATCTCACTACACACAACCTTTGGAAAAGGAACCCGATCAAGGACACTCAATATAGACTACATTGTAGTCGATGTAAGCTCAGCCTACAAAGCCCTGATAGGTCGGACAACATTGAATCAACTCCCAGCAGTAGTTTCAACTCCACATCTATGCATGAAATTTCCAACTCCAGAAGGGATTGCTACGATAAAAGGAGATCAGAAAATAACGCGACGCTGTTACAATGAAAGTCTGAACCTTATAAGCAAAGGGGAAGAAATCTAAATCATCGAGCTCAGGAGAGTTCGAGGTCGAGAAGAACTTTGCCAACAACCTGAGGGTGAAATCGAAGAAGTCCAGATTGGAGACACCCCGGACAAAACAACAAACATTGGGACAACTTTGAAACAAGACACAAAAGGCCCTCTAATACAGTTCCTAAGGGATAATGCCGACCTCTTTGCTTGGAAAGCCGCAGACATGCTGGGTATAGACCCCAAATTAATGTGCCACAAGCTGGCAGTATACCCAGGATCTCCGCCAGTACAGCAGAAGCGTAGGAAGCTCGGACCAGAAAGATCCCAAGCTGTGAAAGAACAGATGCAGGCTCTATTGGAGGCAGGGTTCATAAGAGAGGTCAAGTACCCATTATGGCTAGCCATTATTGTTTTAGTGAAAAAGTCAAATGGGAAGTGGCGGATGTGCACCGACTACACTGATCTCAACAAAGCCTGCCCAAAGGATCCCTATCCACTCCCAAGTATTGACACTCTAGTAGATGCCTCCTCCAGATACGAGTACCTCTCTTTCATGGACGCTTATTCGGGATATAATCAAATCCTGATGTATCCCCCTGATCAAGAGAAGACCTCATTCTTGACCCCAAAAGCAAATTATTGTTACGTCGTCATGCCATTCGGACTCAAAAACGCATGAGCTACTGATAAACCCAAATTTTATGACTTATTTTGTGCTGAATTTAAGTGATTTATTCAATCCTTCACCCACTTATGCATGTGAAATTGCATGGTTTTACCTTCCCTTCTTATTATGTGATGTATGTGAAAAACATATTTCCTAGGCTTTACAAATATTAATTTTAATTACCTTGTATTGCCATTCGATTCCGTGATTTGTGTGTTAAGTATTTTCAGATCTTCTAAGGCAGGAATGATTTAAAGGATGGAAAGGAGACATACAAAAATGGAAGGAAAGCATAAAATGGAGTTTTTGAAGAAACTGGCAGTGACGCGTCCACATGGACGACGCGGACGCGTGGTTCGCACAAAAAGGGATCGACGCGAGCGCATGGATGAGGCGAACGCGTGACTCGCGAAATACAACTGATGCAGTGCATGATTGACGCAACCGCGTGGAAGAGCAACACTCCAGATGACGCGACTGCGTGACCCACACGGACGCGTGACGTGTGCGATCTGTAGAATTTGCAGAAGTTGTCCTCAGTGATTTCCGAGCCTTTTTGGCCCAGATCCAAACCCAGAGAACACAGATTGAAGGATTATAAATGGAAGGATCCACCCATTCATAAAGGGAGAGAGAAAATACACACTTTTAGGATTTAGATGTAGTTTTTAGTGAGAGAGGTTCCCTCCTCTCTCTTAGGATTAGGATTAGGATTTTTAGAACTTAGGAATACTTTTATCTCATCTTTATCAGGTTCAATATCTTTTTATTTTGACTTCTCTTAATTGTTGATTATTGATGTTGCTTAATTGACTTGTGACTCTTCATATTTGGATTGATTTTATCTTATTAATGCAATTGAGGTATTTCAGACTTATATGTTATTGATGCTTGGGCTCTATCCAAATTATTTTCATTCAAGTAGATTTTATTCTCTTTTGGCTTTAGTTGATTAATTGGTAACTCTTAAGTTGTCAAACTCAACAGTGGTTGAAATTGGCAGATTCTAATTGGTCTAGATCGCTCTAAAGCTAGTCTTCCCACAGGGATTGACTAGGACTTGAGGATCAAACTAATTAGTCCACTTGACTTTTCTCTGCTTTAGTAAAGGTTAACTAAGTGGGAGAAAAATCCAATTCTCATCACAATTTGTTCCGCGGGTTACCTGAAACTGTAGGTTGATCTCGGATGAGATCTTCTGTGTTGGTCGGAGCCGACGTGTCCGGCAGGTGTACGGCGGCCGGAGCTGGTGTGTCCAACTTGTTGGACTTGGTGGTGGTGTTGATCCTTCGTCCCCGGAGGGTGGGGGTACCTGCAAGGGACTCCGATGCTTAAGTTAGCAAGGGTATTAAGCAGGTATTGAGTAGAATCAGAGTATGAGTTATACCTGGGTGCTCCAGTGTATTTATAATGGTGAGATATGACCTTCTGTGGATAAGATAAGTTAGTTATCTTATCTTATCTTATCTCTTGTTGAGGTCAGCTTATCTTCCATGGAACCGCCCTTATCTCTATAGGCTTAGGCCGCTTTAGGATTTGGGTCGTGTTCCTCCATTTGGGCCCTTTACTGGGCTCTCTTGTCGATTTGGCCGAGCTCTCTGAGAAGAGGTCGGATAGTCTGACCTAAAGAGGTCAGTCGCTTTATCTTCAATCATCCCAGGTCGGATAGCTCGACCCAGGGTATGAACAGTGCCCCTGCTTGAGCTCGGTCTTCTTTCCTGAGGTCGAGTCCTAGACTTCGGTCCTTCTTGAGGCCGAACTCAAGCATTTTTTGTCGATTCCCCTTGTAGAAGTTTTTTGAATGTAGAACGTTTTCTTCTAAAAGCGCGCGCTTTTATATCGGCGCTTTGGAAACGTGCGAGGGTTTAATGCCTTTATTTAACATTAATTGCCCCGTTTCTCCTAGGCCCTTTTATTTTGATTTTGAAAACCCAGAAACGGTTTTTCTTCTTCACGCATTTCGTAACTTCTTCGCATTTCTCTCTTCTCCCATTTTTAGCTTTTCCTCTGTATTTGCTCTGTTTTGCCTTACTCTTTCTCTGTGCCATTTCGTTTTGGTACTCCGTTGGTGCTTCCTTTGAGAGACGTTTTCCTGCCCCAGCTTTCCATTTTCTTCAGAACTTTCCAGGTTTGGTTTCTACTTTCCGTTTACTTTACTTCTTTTACTTTTTGACCTTCGGTTTATGATAAAGTTTTGGTTTTGCTTGCATGCTTTGTTTGGAAAACTTGAATCTTTTTGCATTTGTCATGCCTGTTTATCGCCGTGTGTTCTGGAGCTTCTTCATTTTCTGCATGATCGCTTTTTGCTTAATGCCTTTAGGGTTTTCGCTTGTCATTGCCTTTCCTGTTTGTACTTTTGATGGTGTTTTTTGCCTAATTCAGGAAAAGGTTGTATCTTTGGTGTTGTTCTGTTTGGCATTATTGACGTTGACAGTGCTTTTGCTGGTAGACTGTAGAAAGATAGTTGCCTTAATGACTTTTGCATTTTTTATCTTGCTGGACGAAATGCTTGTTGCTTTAGGCCTTGTTTCCTTGTTTTCGAGAGACGTTGGGGTGTAGGTTTTTCCTAGGGACCTTACTTTGTTGTTGCTGCCTCCAAAGGATGCCCCAAGACTTTTGGTTTGAGTCTTGGGGTTTTCCTTTTCTGCATGCCTCGTCTGTATGATATTTAAGTTTACTTTCTACCTTCTCCGAGATGTTTTTAGTAACCCTATCTTCTTTTCTTCCTCGTAGGATTAGTTGGCCCTATGTCTTCTCGCAATAACATCGTAGAGATGTCTTCTAGAGTTCTCGAGGGGATGTCCGACTGGCTGGACTCCCTTGTCTTGTTGTGTGTTTCTGTTGTGGATGCCGAGTTCTGTGCTGAACTGAGGAAGCGCCATAGGATTTGTGGTAACAACGCTCGTGAGGAGGATTATGAGCTTGTTGCCCCTGACTCTGACGAGAGAGTTTGCTTTCCGACTTCTGTCGAGGGAGAGCGTCCCTTCTTTTATGCTTACGAGTACTTTTTCAGTCAGTTGAACGTTTCTTTTCCTTTTACCGCTTTTGAGACCGACCTGCTGTGGTCGTGTAATATTGCTCCTTCCCAGCTTCACCCCAATTCCTGGGGTTTTATTAAGATTTTTCAACTTCTCTGCCGTGAACTAGATGTAACTCCTTCCCAGACTTTGTTCCTTTATTTGTTTGTTTCCGCCAAGCCTGGTGATTCCTCAAAAAAGAAAGCTTCTTGGGTTTCTTTTCGGTCCGCCCAGGGGCACAAAGTGTTTGCTATGTATGATGAGTCTTTTAAGGACTTTAAGAACTACTTTTTCAAAGTTCGAGCTGTTGAGGGGGTCCGCCCCTTTTTTCTTGATGAAAACGACGAGCCCTCCTTCCCCCTAGAGTGGCAAAAAGATGTTCGAGTATCTCGCTACACTTGCAAGATGCTAGATGACGTTGAACGCGCTTTTGTGGTTGTCCTCGAGGATCTTTGGGGGAAACCACCTCATCTTGATACGAAGCGATTCTTGAATGATCCTTCCTTGGTTCGAACTGTTCTGGGTATTTTGTTTGGCTTTGCTTTTATACTTGTTTTTCCTTTCTCTACATTACATTTGTAACTCTTGGCTGTTGCTATGTTTGCAGAGATGTCGAAAAATACTGATTCTTTGAAGGCCTTTAAGAAGGCGAAGAAGGCCACTGCTGCTCTGAACATCTCGGCCAAGGTGGCCGGAGAGGGATCTTCTCAGATTCCTTTGAAGCCTCCTGTACCGAGTTCCCCTGGATCGAGGAAAGCAATTCCTGTTCCTCGGGTCCGCCTGGTTGATCCTCCCCAATCATCTACTGCAGTTTCTGGTCCCCCTCCTAGTAAAAAGCAAAAAACCATTGAACCCTTCAATCTGGATGCCCCCGACTTTGATGCCGTTGAATTTATTGATCAGCAAATTGCTCCCTATGGTGGACTTCCCATGGACGATGTGTCTCTCCTTCAGCACCTGTATTTTATGGCCAAGAATAGTGTGAAGATGGCTCATATGAGTGCAGCTATTTTTCGGACAGTTCAGGGGATTCCGATTCATGCCACCAAGTCTTTTATGGAGGAGGCCAAGTCGGAGTTTGATCAGATCAAGGGCCTGAAGGAGGAGTTGGAGGTGAAGTTGGCAAAGGTGGAGAAGGAGCTGGAGGGTGAAAAGGCTAGTTCTATCGCCCTTGCTGCTTCTTTGAGGCTGGCTGAAGACATGGCCCTGAAGCATAAGGACAGCTATGTCTCAGCTTATAGGGAAATCATGCGCCTTCGGAGTGAGTTGGAGACTGCTCGGGCTGATTATGGTGAGCTTCAGGGCCATCTTGTGGGTAGCGTAACTGCTGCCTCCGAGAATCTGATGGAGCAGTTTCGCGTTGTTGCCCCTGATGCCGACCTGTCTCTTGTCAGCTTGGATAATGTGGTGAGGGATGGCAAGATTGTCCCTGACGACCAAGATGATGATGATGCTGACCCTCCTCCAGTTCCTTCTCTCAAAGTGTCAACCTCCTCGGTTTCTCCTGTTACAGCTGATTCGGATTGCCAAATCTTGAACCGGGATGATGGAACTGTTGATGCTGTGCCTATTCAAGCTCGCCCTCCTTCTCCTGATTCTGATGCCACCAAGGAAGCTCCCGATGTTGCCGAGAAAACTTCTGTTGATTTGTAGTTGGCCCGACCTGTGGGCGTTTTATAACTTATCTTTGTAGGAGACCGACTTCGTTAGGTCGATCTCTTCTAAATTATTTTTGTAATCCTCTTTCTTGGACCTTTGTCAGGTCTCTTTCAGGGATTTCTTTTATAACTTATCTTTGTAGGAGACCGACTTCGTTAGGTCGATCTCTTCTAAGTTATTTTTGTAATCCTCTTTCTTGGACCCTTGTCAGGTCTCTTTCAGGGATTACTTTTATAACTTTTTTAGTGATAGGAGTCCGACTTGGTTATGTCGGTCTCCTTTAAGTTATTTTTCATAGTCCTCTTTCTTGGATCTTTGTCAGATCTCTTTCAGGGACTACTTGTATAACTTTTTAGTTTTGGGCTGACTTTGTTATGTCAGGCCCTTCTAAGTTAAAGTAATCCTCTTTAATAGGGTTGCCAGACCTCTTTCCAGGGTTTACTTATAACTTGGGTTGACTTGGTCCGATTTCTAAACGTCGGCCAGTCTTTTAAGTTATTATATTAGCTATCTGTAAGACCTCGTCAGGTTCTTTTTTTTTGGATTGCTTCGATAACTTCTTACATTATTCTGTGTTCATCTTTGCCGATTTGTAGAAAAATGGTTGGCGTCTTTAGATCGTCTTTTGGGTGAATCGCGTTTTCACCTTTATCGGACGATTGTCTTTATCGTGGTCGTGCAGTGAATTTGTTTTTCACTTTCTGCCGACCTGTTGCTTTATAATCGGACGATGAATACTTCAGATTAATGCGTCTTGGAATCTTGTAGAATATCTAAATAAACTTTATTCAAAGAAAAAATACGAATATATACATGTAGGAATTTCCTTGTCCCTTTAAGTCGGGTATGATCTAGGTCTCAATACGGTGCCTCATTAAAAAACCTTTTCAGGAAAAAGAGCGCATCCATTTAGTGAGATCTTTTACCTTTTCTAACTGTAGTACCTTCTTAGGTTGCAGGCGTGCCATGATCGGGGAAGCTCTCGTCCATCAAGCTCGGACAGTTGACAAACTCCATTTGTAGGGTTTATCTTGTACTGATTTTAGGGGATTTTATAACCTTTTACCCACATTTATGCAATGAAATAGCATGGTTTTGTATATTCTCCTTTAATTGTGCTTAAGAGTGAAAACATGCTTTTTAGGTCTTAAAATGAATAAATTTAATTCACCTTGTTTCCATTAGATGCCTTGATATGTTTGTTAAGTGATTTAAGATTTAGGAGGCAAAGATTGGATCAAGGGAATGAAGAAAGAAGCATGAAAAGTTGGAGAACTCATGAAGAAATGAAAGAACCGGAAAGTTGTCAAGCTGACCTCTTCGCACTTAAACGACCATAACTTGAGCTACAGAGGTCCAAATGATACGGTTCCAGTTGGGTTAGAAAGCTAACATCCGGGGCTTCGAAACGATATAAGATTTGCCATAGTTGCTACAAGTATGGTGGCGCGCACGCGCAAAGTACGCGCACGCGCCGTTGCTGCCACCTAGTCCACTTGAAGCAAAACGTGGCCAGCGATTTTAGAAGCCTTGTGGGCCCAATCCAACTCACTTCTGATGCTATTTAACCCAAGGAGTGAATAGGGAAACACGTGTTAGTTACCATTAGTTTAGATTAGTCATAGTTTAGTTTTAGAAGTAGTTTCTAGAAAGAGAAGCTCTCACTTCTCTCTAGGATTAGGATTAAGATTAGGTTTAGTTCTTAGATCTAGATTTTAATTCATTTTCTTCTACTTCTACCTTTCAATTCTTTGTAGTTACATTCATCTTCTTCCATTCTTTTATTGTAATTTCCTTTATGTTGTTCTTATACTTTGTTGTAGATCTACTATTGTTCCTTCCATTTTCTTTCAATTCAATAAGAGGTAATTCACAATAATTGTTCTTCTTTACTTTTCTATTGTTGATCTCTTGTTTTTGTAGTTGTAGATTCCTTTAATTCTTGCATTTAATAATGTTCACTTCTATTGCACTTTATGTGTTTGTTGAAATGTCTCTTTTAGTTTTAGTGTAGAATTTGTTCCTCTTGGTCTAGGTAGAGTAATTAGTGACACTTGAGTTATCTAACTCCTTTGTTGATTGATAATTGGAGAGATTGCTAATTGGTTTGGAGTGCACTAAAGCTAGTCTTTCCTTGGGAGTTGGCTAGGACTTGTGGCTCAAGTCAATTCATCCACTTGACTTTCCTTTCTTTAGTAAGGGTTAACTAAGTGGTAGCAATGAACAATACTTATCACAATTGAGAAGGATAACTAGGATAGAACTTCTAGTTCTCATATCTTGCCAAGAGCTTTATAGTTGTTAGTTTAATTTCATTGCCATTTACTTTCATGTCTCTTATCCAAAACCCCAAAACACATCACAACCAATAACAAGACACTTCATTACAATTCCTAGGGAGAACGACCCGAGGTTTCAATACTTCGGTTATTAATTTTAGGGGTTTGTTACTTGTGACAAACAATCTTTTGTATGAAAGGATTAGTGATTGGTTTAGAAACTATACTTGCAACGAGAATTCATTTGTGAAATTCTAAACCATCAAAAATCCATTCGTCAACAGTCTGTAGTAGCCCTTCCCCAGTACTTCAATGACTCGGTAGGGTCCTTTCCAGTTTGCTGCCAGCTTTCCTTCTCGGGGTCGAGTTGTTCCAATGTCATTTTTGATTAGGATGAGATCATTCTCTGCAAAACTTCTCGGTACTACCTTTTGATTATATCTGGAAGCCATTCGTCGCTTTAGGGCTTTTTCCCTGATCCGAGCTCTTTCTTGGATTTCGGGTAACAAGTCAAGCTCTTCTCTCTGAAGTTGGGAGTTTGCTTGTTCATTGTAGTGGACTACTCGGGGAGATCCTTCTTCGATTTCTATTGGAATCATTGCCTCTGCTCCGTATGCTAGTCAGAATAGTGATTCGTTTATAGTGGAATGAGGGGTTGTTCGATATGCCCATAGGACCTGTGGAAGTTCCTCGGCCCAAGCTCCCTTTGCTTCTTGTAGCCTTCGCTTTAATCCAGCCAATATGACTTTGTTGGCCGCTTCGGCTTGTCCATTGGCTTGGGGATGTTCGACGGAGGTGAACTGGTGTTTTATGTTCAAGTCGGCCACCAGTTTTCTGAAGCCTGCCTCTGTAAATTGGGTACCGTTGTCTGTGGTGATGGAGTATGGTACCCCGAACCTCGTAATAATGTTTCTATATAGGAATTTTCGACTTTTTTGAGCGGTGGCATTGGCTAGGGGTTCTGCCTCGATCCATTTTGTGAAATAGTCTACTCCTACTATGAGGAATTTTACTTGTCCCGATCCCTGTGGGAAGGGTTCGAGAAGGTCGAGGCCCCATTTCGCAAATGGCTAGGGTGAGGTCACGCTGATGAGCTTTTCTGGTGGGGCAATGTGAAAGTTGGCATGCTTCTTGCATGGTGGACATGTCCTTACAAATTCTGTAGCCTCCTTTTGTAGAGTTGGCCAATAGAATCCCGCCCGGAGTATCTTTTTGGTGAGAGCTTGCGCTCCGAGATGATTACCACAAATGCCGCTGTGTACTTTCTCCAAGACTTCCTTTGTGTTGGAAGTTGGTACGCATTTTAGTAAAGGTGTTGATATCCCTTTTTTGTACAGCGTGTTGTTTATGATAGTGTAGTATTGTGCCTCTCTTTTCATTTGTAGGGAGTTCTTCTGTTTTGAGGTAGTTTATTATGGGGGTCATCCATCCTTGATCCCGACCTATTATGGCTAGGATTCTTTCTTCTTCTGCTATTGACGGATTCTGTAATACCTCCCGGATGAGGCTTCTGTTGTTGCCCCCTGGTTTGGTGCTGGCTAATTTTGAAAGGGTGTCAGCTCGGGCATTTTGTTCACGAGGTATGTGGTGGATCCTACATTCCTCGAGTTGTCCGAGCTGTTCTCTGGTTTTATCCAAATATTTTTTCATGGTCGAATCTTTAGCTTGGTAGCTTCCTGTTATTTGTGAGGTGATGACTTGTGAGTCACTGTAAATGTTGAGTTTCCGAGCTCCAACTTCCCTAGCCAGCTTCAGACCAGCTAATAGTGCTTCGTATTCTGCCTGGTTGTTTAAGGCCGGGAATCCGAATTTAAGGGAGAGCTCAAGTTGAGTTCCTTGGTTACTTTCAAGTATCACACCCGCACCGCTTCCTGTTTTATTCGAGGATCCGTCTACGTATATGTTCCATTCTATGGGGATTTTCGGGATGTCAGTAAATTCTGCGATGAAGTCGGCCAGGTGTTGCGATTTGATGGTTGTACGCACCTCGTATTGGAGGTCGAATTCGGACAACTCGATTGCCCATTGTAGGATTCTTCCTGCTAGATCTATTTTCTGCAATATCCCTTTTACGGGTTGGTTGGTTCGAACTTTGATGGTATGTGCTTGGAAATATGGGCGAAGCCGCCGAGATGTGAGGATCAAGGCGTAGGCAAACTTTTCTATTTTCTGGTAGTTCAATTCGGATCCCTGTAGTGCTTTGCTAACGAAGTAGACGGGTTTTTGCCCATGTTCGTCTTCTCTGACTAGTGCTGAGGCTATTGCCCAGCTCCCTACTGCGAGGTATAATACGAGCGGTTCTCCTTCTCGTGGCTGAGATAGGATAGGTGGCCGTCCTAAGAACTCCTTGAAGTCTAGAAAGGCTTGCTCACATTCTGTCGTCCATTCAAACTATTTTCCCTTTCTTAAAGTAGCATAGAAGGGAAGAGATCTTATCGCAGCTCCTGCTAAGAATCGGGATAGAGCGGCCAACCTCCCGTTGAGTTGTTGTACTTCTTTGATACAGGTTGGGCTCTTCATGTTGAGTATGGCTCGACACTTGTCTGGATTCGCTTCAATCCCCCTTTGTGTGAGCATGAAGCCCAGGAATTTGCCGGCTTCTACTGCGAAGGTGCATTTTGCGGGGTTGAGCCGCATGTTGTGTTTCCTGATAGTGTAAAATACTTGAGTCAAGTCGGATAATAATGTATCTTCGCTTTGTGTCTTTATCAACATATCGTCTACATAAACTTCCATAATTTTTCCGATGTGATCTGAGAAAACTTTATTCATTTGCCTTTGATAAGTAGCTCCTGCGTTCTTGAGACCAAAAGGCATCACTATGTAACAGTAGTTTGCTTTCGGTGTTAGGAACGAGGTTTTTTCTTGATCTGGTGGATACATAGGGATTTGATTGTACCCTGAATATGCGTCCATGAATGAGAGATACTTATATCCTGATGAAGCATCCACTAGAGCGTCGATGCTTGGGAGTGGGTAGGGGTCTTTTGGGCAGGCTTTGTTGAGGTCGGTGTAGTCGGTACACATTCGCCACTTCCCATTTGACTTTTTCACCAAGACGACGTTTGCTAGCCATAGTGGATATTTGACTTCCCTTATGAACCCGGCCTCAAGTAGCGCTTGTACTTGTTCTTCTACAGCCTGAGCTCGTTCTGGTCCAAGTTTTCTTCGTCTTTATTGTACCGGCCGGGATCCCGGATAGACTGCTAACTTGTGGCTCATTAGTTCGGGATCAATACCTGGCATGTTGGCAGCTTTCCATGCGAAGAGATCAACATTATCTCGTAGGAACCGTATTAGTGATTCCTTTATGTCTCCTTTTAGGATCGTGCCGATATTAGTTGTTTTATCCGAGGTGTCTCCGATCTGGATTCTTTCTACTTCTCCTTCGGGTTGTGGTCGGAGATCTTCTCGCCTCTGAGCTCTACCGAGCTCGATTATGTGGAACTCTCCTCCTTCACCTCGGAGGTTTAGGCTTTCGTTGTAACAGCGACGTGCCATTTTTTGATCTGTCTTTATTGTAGCTATCCTTTCCGCAGTTGGGAATTTCATACATAGATGTGGAGTTGAAACTATTGCACCGAGTTGATTTAACGTTGTCCGACCTATTAAGGCATTGTAGGCCGAGCTTACGTCGACCACGATGTAGTCTATCTTGAGTGTTCTGGATTGGTTCCCCTTTCCGAAGGTTGTATGCAGCGATACGTATCCCAGCAGTTGAACTGGGGTATCTCCTAGTCCGAACAGGCTGTTCGGGTATGCTCTTAGCTCTTTTTCTTCTAGACCGAGTTTGTCGAAGGCAGTTTTGAATAAGATGTCGGCAGAGCTTCCCTGGTCAATTAGTGTACGGTGAAGGTTGGCGTTTGCCAGTATGATCGTAATGACCATGGGGTCGTCATGTCTCGAGATGATTTCGGATGCGTCTTCCTTGGTAAACGTGATTGCTGGGATGTCGTGGGTTTCCTTTTTTCCTTCGACGTGGTATACCTCTTTGAGGTGTCGCTTGCGAGATGATTTGGAGATTCCTCCTCCAGCAAATCCGCTGTGTATTACGTGAACGTGTCTTTCCGGTGTGCGAGGTGATCGTTCAGATCGTCCAACATCCTCATCCCTTCTTCTTTTTCTTGGTTCGTCATCCCGATTAGCCAAAAATCGATCTAGTTTTCCTTCTCTTACTAGTTTTTCTATGATGTTTTTCAAATCGAAGCATTCATTGGTGGAATGCCCTCAAAGTCGGTGGTATTCACAGTATTCATTCCGATTTCCTCCTCCTCTTTTACCTTTAAGTGGCCGAGCTGGAGGGATTTTCCGTGTATGGCAGACTTCTTTGTAAACATCTACCAAGGATACCCTAAGAGGAGTATAGTTATGATATTTTTTTATTTTCTCTCCGGAGCGATCTTCCTTTTTCTTGGATTCTTTATCTCGGTAGGCAGAACCGAACCTTGAGATTTTGCTAAGTCGAGAGTTCTCTTCCATGTTGATGTATTTTTGTGCCCGTTCTTGTACTTCGTCTAAGGAGGTCGGGTATCTCTTCGATATAGATTGGCTAAATGGTCCTTCTCGCAGGCCATTTATGAGGCCCATAATGGCAGCTTCTGTTGGAAGATTTTCTATGTCCATGCATGTTTTGTTGAATCTTTCCATGTAGTTGCGAAGGCTCTCCTGATCTCCTTGCTTGATCCCTAGTAGGCTAGGCGCGTGTTTGGCTTTATCCTTTTGTATGGAGAATCGGGCCAGGAACTTCTTGGCCAGGTCGTCGAAACTCGAGATGGATTTTGGAGGTAGGTTGTCGAACCATTTGATGGCTGTCTTGGTTAGAGTTGTTGGAAAGGCTTTGCAGCGAACTGCATCTGAAGCATCAGTGAGGTACATTCTACTTCTGAAGTTGCTGAGATGATGGTTGGGATCCGAGGTGCCGTCATATAGAGTCATCTCCGGAAGCTTGAAATCTTTTGGAATTTTGGTTTTCATGATTTCTCTAGTGAATGGATCTTGATCTTTCTGAGAGCTATCCTCTGTGGATGGTCAAGTAGCTTTAGTTTTGAGATCAGTTTCGAGTCTTATAAGTTTATCTTCTAATTCTCGGCGCCGCCTTATTTCCCGACGTAGATCTTCTTTGTTTTCACGTCGATGTTGGGCTTCTTTCTCAAGTTGCTCCAATCGGTTTTGAAGTGCTTCTATTACTCCTGGATTTGATGAATTTTTGTCTCCATTGGTTTCTGGAGTATTTTTGAGTATCGTGTCCGCGTTTTTATGCGGCGTTCTGTCTTCCAAACTTGAATCGTGGTCGTTGTCGTGGTCATCCGCCATGTTAATGGGATGACTTCCAGGTCCCCGGCAACGGCACCAATGTTCCGTGGGTTACCTGAAACTGTAGGTCGATCTCGGATGAGATCTTCTGTGTTGGTCGAAGCTGACGTGTCCGGCAGGTGTACGGCGGCCGGAGCTGGTGTGTCCGACTTGTTGGACTTGGTGGTGGTGCTGATCCTTCGTCCTCGGAGGGTGGGGGGTACCTGCAAGGGACTCCGATGCTTAAGTTAGCAAGGGTATTAAGCAGGTATTGAGTAGAATCAGAGTATGAGTTATACCTGGGTGCTCCAGTGTATTTATAATGGTGAGATGTGACCTTCTGTGGATAAGATAAGTTAGTTATCTTATCTTATCTTATCTCTTGTTGAGGTCAACTTATCTTCCATGAACCGCCCTTATCTCTATAGGCTTAGGCCGCTTTAGGATTTGGGTCGTGTTCCTCTATTTGGGCCCTTTACTGGGCTCTCTTGTCGATTTGGCCGAGCTCTCTGAGAAGAGGTCAGATAGTCTGACCTAAAGAGGTTGGTCGTTTTATCTTCAATCATCCCAGGTCGGATAGCTCGACCCAGGGTATGAACACAATTGATAAGGACAACTGGATAGGACTTCCAGTTTTCATACATTTCCAAGAGTTTTATTAGTTATTAGTTTATTAATTCTTGCAATCTATTTCTCTTGCTTAAAACTTTTTTCAAACCCAAATACTGTTTTTCCATAACCAATAATAAATCATACTTCCCTGCAATTCCTTGAGAAGACGATCCGAGGTTTGAATACTTCAGTTTATAAATTTATTGGGTTTTGTTACTTGTGACAACCAAATGTTTGTACGAAGGGATTTTCTGTTGGTTTAGAATCTATGCTTATAACGCTACTATATTTTTATAAAATTCTTTACTAGCAGCTACTTACCAAAGATTAATAAACAAAGTCTTCACAGAGCATATCGGAAAACTCATGGAGGTATATGTGGACGACATGTTGGTGAAAACACAAAGTGAGAAATCATTACTGCCCGACCTCACTAAAGTATTCGACACCATAAGAGAGCATGGTATGCGACTTAATCCCGCAAAGTGAACCTTCGCAGTAGAAGCGGGTAAATTCCTGGGTTTCATGTTAACACAACGGGGAATTGAGGCGAATCCGGACAAATGCCGGGCCATACTTGACATGAAGAGTTGACCTGTGTCAAAGAGGTACAACAACTCAACGGGAGACTGACAGCCTTGTTTAGGTTTCTAGCCGGATCAGTCATAAGATCTCTCCCCTTCTATGCCACCTTAAGGAAAGGAAAGAGGTGGACAGCTGAGTTCGAACAAGCTTTCTAGGATTTCAAAAGGTTCCTGGGACAACCACTGATGAGCGGATAGTTTATACGTTTTTTTGGGAGTAATTTCATGTAGATGTTAGTATATTTTAATTAGTTTTTAGTAGAATATTATTATTTTTTAGGCAAAAATCATATTTCTGGACTTTACTATGAGTTTGTGCATTTTTCTGTGATTTCAGGTAATTTCTGGCTGAAATTGAGGGAGCTGAGCAAAAATCTGAGTTAGGCTGAAAAAGGACTGCTGATGTTGTTGGATCCTGACCTCCCTGCACTCGGAATGGATTTTTTGGAGCTACAGGAGTCCAATTGGCACGCTTTCAACGGCGTTGGAAAGTACACATCCAGGGCTTTCCAGCAACATATAATAGTCCATACTTTGCGCAAAGATAGATGACATAAACTGGCGTTCAACACCAGTTTCATGCTGCTGTCTGGCGTCCAGCGCCAAAAACAGGTTACAAGTTGGAGTTCAGCGCCCAAAACACGTCACAACCTGGCGTTCAACTCCAGAAACAGCCCAAGCACGTGAGAAGCTTTAGTCTCAGCCCCAGCACACACTAAGTGGGCCCTAGAAGTGGATTTCTGCACCAATTATCTTAGTTTACTCATATTCTGTAAACCTAGGTTACTAGTTTACTATTTAAACAACTTTTAGAGACTTATCTTGTACCTCATGACATTTTCAGATCTGAATTTTATACACTTTGACGGCATGAGTCTCTAAACTCCATTGTTGGGGGTGAGGAGCTCTGCAGCGTCTCGATGAATTAATACAATTACCTTTGTTTTCCATTCAAACACGCTTGTTCCTATCTAAGATGTTCATTCGTGCTTAAACATGAAGAAGGTGATGATCCGTGACACTCATCACCTTCCTCGGATCCATGAACGTGTGCTTGACAACCACCTCTGTTCTACATCAGATTGAATGAGCTTCTCTTAGATTCCTTAATCAGAATCTTCGTGGTATAAGCTAGAATTGATGGCGGCCACTCTTGAGGATCCGGAAAGTCTAAACCTTGTCTGTGGTATTCCAAGTAGGATTCAAGGATTGAATGGCTGTGACGAGCTTCAAACTCACGATTGCTGGGCGTGATGACAAACGCAAAAGGATCAATGGATCCTATTCCAACATGATCGAGAACCAACAACTGATTAGCCGTGCTGTGATAGAGCATCTGGACCATTTTCACTGAGAGGATGGGAGGTAGCCACTGACAATGGTGACACCCTACATACAGCTTGCCATGGAAGGAGTCTTGCGTGTGGAAAAGGACTTCAAGGAAGAGTTGAAGTCAGAGGACAAAGCATCTCCAAAACCCCAACATATTCTCCATAAATAAAGTAACAATTACTTATTCCAAACACTTTTACTTCTTACAATTAAATCCAAATAACCTTATTGGCATCCTGACTACGATTAATAAAATAAACATAGCTTGCTTCAAACCAATAATCTCCGTGGGATCGACCCTTACTCACGTAAGGTATTACTTGGACGACCCAGTGCACTTGCTGGTTAGTGGTACGAGATCATAAGAAATTTTGATTTTGATAATTGGGATTAAGATTTCGTGCACCAACCACCTATTCTAACTTGACCACGGGAAGGAGAACCACTTGTATTGTACCTCACAGTAGGAAGTCGAGCAATAGCATTAGCATTGGTCAGAGAAGATGAAACTGGGCAACAACCCATCTACTTCATCAGCAAAGCTCTACAGGGGGCAGAACTGAACTATCAAAAGATAGAGAAGTTCGCCTATGCCCTCATACTAACTTCTCGACGACTTCGCCCCTACTTTCAAGCTCACACCATCAATGTTCGGACTAATCAGCCCATGAAAAGCATTTTCCAGAAGACAGACTTAGCTGGAAGAATTCTACAATGGGCAGTCGAGCTATCTGAGTTCGACCTTTAATACGAAACTCGGACGGCCATAAAGTCCCAATATTTGGCCGACTTCATTGCTGAGTACACTGACACTCCGGGAACTCCCACATAATGGAATCTCTACGTAGACAGTTCTTCAAACAAATGGGAAGTGGCGCAGGTGTGATAATAGAAAGCGATTAGGGAACCCAAATTAAACTCTCCCTCAAATTTGAGTTCTCTGCTTCAAACAACCAGGCCGAATACGAGGCACTACTAGCTGGTTTGAAGCTGGCTAAGTGTAGAACCTATGCACAATTACTCAAGAGGGGGGTGAATTGAGTATTGCAACAACAATGAATCTTTTTGCGAAAGTTAAAGACAATATACAAAAGTGTTATTGTACTAGTATTTTTCCAAGAGCTTAACTCAATTGCTAAGCATTTATAAGGAGCTTTTACTTTCCAATAGACACCAACTCAAATAAATTGATCAAGCTTTTCACCAATCGGACTTAAGCTACTCCTTAAGTACTTACGAAGCTACTTTTCGATCACAATTTATTTGCTCAAAGGTAAAAGACAATAATATTGAAGAGATGAGTTTGGAGAGATGCAAACGCTATTTAGAGTGGTTCGGCACAATCCTTGTCCTACGTCCACTTTCTTTCTCAATCGCTATTGAGAAGTTCCACTATTGCCAAGCTTCAAGGTGCTCGCGCAAGACCTTTTACAATCCGAGTCCTTAGTTTCTAACACCTCACGGTATATGATCACCACTCGTATACTAACCCACTCCACTTAGAGATACCTTCTCTAAGATTTGCCTTGAGTACTTAGTATACTTCTTTGGTATCCTCACCGACTATAGTGTTTATAACTCTTGACTCAACCTTGGAGATCACACTCCAATTTACAAAGTGTACAAGAAAACAATTCTCAAAGAATTGTTGAGATGAAATGAGTACTCTCTAGAAGAGTGTATGATTACAAGTTTAGCACTATTGAACCAATTGATATTGCTCTCTCAAATTGTGTATTATAACACCTTAAAAAATGTGTAGAATGAAAGAATATGAACAAGATAGTTTGCAAATACTCAAGTATATGAAATAAGGCTTCAATCCATCTATTTATAGACTCCCCAAACCTTAGAAACGTTGGGGAGTTAGTGGGATGGAGCCTTTTTGTCAAAACTAGCCGTTTTTTATGTTTTTGAATCATTTGCATCGATGCATAACACTTTTCATCGATGCAAATGTGTCTTTGAAGCTGAAATTTGAATTTTCAGCTAGGTTGCATCGATGCAAACATCTTTGCATCGATGCAACAAGTCGTTGCATGCTTTGCATCGATGCAAGATGAGTGTGCATCGATGCAAACCTTAAAGAATGGCTTAAAATCACTTCAAAATACTTAGGATTGATCTCAAACTTGTTGGAGTCAATTCCTATGCTTTTGTACCTTTGAAAACAAGTTTTAAACCATTTGGCTAGCATCGAATTGCAAGATGTGCATATGATATGATAATCAAAACATTTTGTGAGTGTGTGTTGAGAGATTTAGCAATTGGTTCTTAACAAGAAGTTACCTAAGTCCTAAGACACTATACTTGTCTTCAAATGTTGTGGACTTGAGTTTCTTGTTGTTGTTGTGTTGCTTTCAACTCTTCATTCCTCAACGTTGAATGTTGGTTGATCTGTCAACATGCTTGTTCATTCAAGTTGTTTGTTGGTTTGTCTTTCATGTCGTTTGTTGGTTTGTCATTCATCAAAACCTACGAATACAAACTTCGCATATAAGCAACATGATTTACAATTTCCCCCTTTTTGATAATGACAAACCAATTTTGAGGATATGCATTTATAAATGATTTTGAAAGCAACAATAATGCACTTTGTTTTATAGAAAGCTTTGGAGAAGACTTCACAAAAAAATTTTGCAGGAGTTCCCCCTAAATATGTGCATTTGTTCCCTTAAAGGGCGTTTATCAAAGAAAACGATTTAGATATCAAAGTTTTTGCTTAGCGGAAGTCTTTTTGAGATCATTGTTTCGCAAACTTATTTCTTCTTTTCAAATCCTCAAACTTCTTCTTTTTCAAAAGTTCAAAACTTCAAATATCCTCAAACTTCTCTTCCCCCTTTTGACATTATCAAAAAGAAAGGAGTTTGAAATGTGTCATAGAAGCATGCATAAAACAATGAATTTTTTTTTAAGTTCAATTTCTCTATTAATCTCAAGGATGAGATATTCCCCCTTTCAAAAAGAATTTGATTTCCTCTTTTTATATATAACAAGCATGCATAATTCCCCCTAAAGAAGTGAAATATATCAAAGCATGCACATTAACTTAAAATAGGGGTACCAAGCCTATTTTGAGTTATTCACCAAATAAGCATACAAGCATTAATCATTAAACAAAATTATGAAGGAAATATAAAAGTATTTAAACCATAATAAAAATCCTTAGCTTACTAGGAGTTAGTTTAACAATTCATATAATCAAATAAACATAAAGCAATAAAAAGTGACTTGATGAAGAGGAGACAATCAATCTTGGTCTTCATCATCATCATTATCCTCTTCATACGGTAGATGGATGCCGAAATGCTCATATAAGTCATGAATACGACGATCCAAGCGACCCGTGCGATGATCTACACGAGACACACGACGATTAAGTGCTTCAAGTTGCCTACCATGCTCTACTTCAATCCTTTGGATGTTTTGGTTGATGGATTGTAATTCTCTCATTACATCAACCAAGGAGGGTGGTTCTTGAGCTTGAGGTGCTTGTGGAGGAGCTTGCTCTTGAGGACCTTGTTCATCAACATTTCTTCTTCCCATTTTGTTGAGAAGATGAGTGTTGATACAAGATTGAGGTGGTACTTCCTTGGCAATCTCATTTGATACATCAATACCAACATAATCAAAGACTTTAGACCATAGGCAAAGGAATCCTAATCCACCATTCCTATCCTTCATCTTGAGCCTAATCATATGTTGTACTATAAAGTATGGCCAATTAATCTTAATCCCATTCATCATAGCCCACATGACAATCAAATCTTCATCATTTACATTCGCATGCCCGGATATTTTAGGTTGCAATACATAGGTGACTAGATATAACAAAGTTCTATGTTCCGCACTCATTGAATTGCAACTAATTTTGGAGTGAGTTCCTTGTACAAGGTTGAACAAATGCATGGCATTGTCCTTTGAATAACCCCATTCATCAATTGGGGTTTTACCACCTTGAAACAAGTCATCTTGATTTGGCAACTCCCAAATGGTGGCTAACTCATCACCATCTAGCCTATAATCCTTTCTTCCTATCTTGAAGAATAATGTGAAATTTGATTCATCTTCCTCATCAATCTCAATCATGAGTGTACTATAGGCTATGGCAACTAAATCCGGATAATATTTACTCTTAATTTGAACAAAATCCATGAGGCCTTGATGAACTAGAATAGCCTTAAGAGTATCAAACTTATGAATGACAAGAAGGGTCGGATCCAAATACCTCGGAGGAATTTCCTTTCTTCCGGCGAGCCTTGCCTCATAGAATTTAAGATCTTCATTAGAAGCAAAGTACCTTGCCAAAGGATGATCATTTGGAGGTGGAACCACACTTGAAGAGCCTTTTGACTTCTTGATGGTTCTCTTGATTCTAGGCATTGTGGATGATTTTGTTTTATGGGTTTTGTAGAGGAGAATGTGAGGACTTCAAATATGTAATTTGTTTGTAGTGGGTATCAAAGTTTTGTGAGTTGTATGAAGCTATATGTGAGCTTGTTTTGGAGGTTATGGAGGTTTGAATGTGGGGATATGAGTTGTGAGGTTGAAGATGATGAAAAAGTGGGGTTTTGTTGCTCAAAAATGCCAAGTTCACGTGTTTTTGTGCAATTTGGTCGTGTTTGCATCGATGCAATAGGCTTTGCATCGATGCACATAGCACGTTGTGTGCTTTGCATCGATGCAAAGCTTGGTTGCATCGATGCAACATGCATCATTTTGCCCAAAATCACCAAATTTTCATCCTTTGGTGGTTCTTTCTTCAATCCTTTGAGTTCCATCATGTATATACTCACTTAAACCATTATAAACTTCAATTTTTTGATCCTCCATTGTTTATAATCTTCAAATTCTTCAATCTACCTCAAGATTAATCACTCATTCATCAACTCATAAACCTACAAAACAATGGCTAATTGGATATCTCCAATGCTTAAGTTAGTAAGAGATACAAAAATAGCAATATAAATACAATGAATTCAAACAAATCACATTAGATTAGAATCCAAGATACCAAGTTCATTTCGGATGTTAAAAAAAAACTTTCTTTACATAAAGGTTTAGTGAAGATGTCCGCTAGTTGTTTACTAGTTTCGACAAATTCAATAACCACATCACCCTTTTCAACATGGTCTCTTATGAAGTGATGTTTAATCTCAATATGCTTGGTTCTTGAATGTTGAACCGGATTCTTGGTTAAATTTATTGCACTAGTATTATCACATTTGATAGGAATGTGATCAAGCATGAGTCCATAGTCCACAAGTTGTTGTTTCATCCATAAAATTTGGGCGCAACAACTACCGGCGGCTACATACTCGGCTTCGGCGGTAGACAAGGCTACACTTACTTGTTTCTTACTATGCCATGAAACAAGAGAGTTTCCTAGCAAGTGACAAGTGCCGCTAGTGCTTTTCCTATCCAATTTGCAACCGGCAAAATCGGAGTCGGAATAACCAATCAAATCACAAGTGGATCCTTTCGGATACCACAATCCAACATTTAATGTTCCTATGAGATACTTCATAATCCTTTTCACCGCACTTAAGTGAGATTCCTTAGGATTAGCTTGGTATCTCGCACACATGCATACACTAAACATGATATCTGGCCTACTTGCCGTTAGATAAAGTAATGATCCTATCATGCCTCTATACTTCTTTACATCTATGCTTTTACCTTGTTCATCTTTGTCAAGGTAGCAAGTAGTGCTCATTGGTGTGTCCATTGCCTTAGCATTGTCCATTCCAAATCTTTTGAGCAATTCCTTGCAATATTTGGTTTGGCTAACGAAATTTCCTTCTTTTCCTTGTTTGATTTGAAGACCAAGGAAGAAGTTGAGTTCGCCCATCATGGACATTTCAAATTCACTTTGCATGAGGTTTGAGAAAAACTTGCAAAGTGATTCGTTAGTTGAACCAAATATTATGTCATCGATGTAAACTTGTACCAAAAGGATATTTTTGTTTTCAATCAAGATAAATAAAGTTGTATCAACCTTCCCTCTTCTAAAACCCTTTTCTATTAAAAACTTGCTCAAACGTTCATACCAAGCTCTTGGAGCTTGTTTAAGACCATAAAGAGCTTTCTTGAGTTTAAAAACATGATTAGGATTTTCATAATCCTCAAAACCGGGAGGTTGTTCAACATATACTTCTTCTTGAATGAAACCATTAAGAAAGGCACTCTTAACATCCATTTGATAAAGTTTGAAGTTATAAGAGGATGCAAAAGCAAGTAACATCCTAATTGCTTCTAATCTAGCTACGGGAGCATAAGTTTCGTCATAATCAATGCCTTCCTCTTGAATATAACCTTTAGCTACTAATCTAGCTTTGTTTCTAACAATTGTACCATTTTCGTCGAGTTTATTTCTAAAAACCCATTTTGTTCCTACAATTGTTTGATTACTTGGTTTAGGCACCAATTCCCAAACGTCATTTCGTTTGAATTGGTTAAACTCTTCTTGCATTGCCATAGCCCAATGTTCATCATCAATTGCGGACTCAATGGTAGATGGTTCAATTTGAGAAACAAAAGCACTATATGCAAATAAATTTCTAAAAGTGGATCGAGTTGTTACCCCTTTCGAAACATCACCAATGACGTTGTCTAGAGGATGATCCTTTGAAGTACGCCAATCCTTTGGAAGTGCATTTATTTGTGCTTGTGATGGTTCAATTTCTTCAACTTGAACACTATCCTTTGTTGAGCTTGTAGAGGCTTCATTTAAATCTTTTTCTTTGTCTTCACCATTCAAATTTAGTGAATCAAAGTTTTCTACATTTTCATCAAAATCTTTTCTAGCACAACAACAGTTAGTTTCATCAAAAGCGACATGAATACTTTCTTCCATAGTCATGATGCGTTTATTATATACTCTAAAAGCTTTGCTAGTTAAAGAGTAGCCTAAGAAGATTCCTTCATCAGCCTTAGCATCAAATTTGCCTAAGTTATCTTTTCCATTATTTAGAATAAAGCATTTACAACCAAAGACGTGAAGGTGGGAAATATTTGGCTTTCTTCCTTTGTACAATTCGTACGGTGTTTTCTTAAGAATAGGTCGAATGATAATCCTATTCATAACATAACACGCGGTACTAACCGCATCCGCCCAAAAGTACTTAGGAATATTAGCCTCATTGAGCATAGTTCTCGCCATTTCTTCTAAATGACGATTTTTCCTTTCAACCACACCATTTTGTTATGGTGTTCTAGGAGAGGAAAAATTATGCTCAATGCCATTTTCTTCACAAAAAGTTTCAAAAAGATTGTTTTCAAATTCTCCACCATGATCACTTCTAATAGATGATATATGCAAATTCTTTTCATTTTGAATAACTTTGGCTAATCTTTTGAATGCTCGAAATGCATCACTCTTGTTTGCTAGGAACAAGGTCCATGTAAATCGAGAGTAATCATCAACAATAACTAAAGCATAGTAATTGCCACCAAAGCTCATAGTCCTAGAAGGACCAAATAAATCCATGTGCAAAAGTTGTAATGGCCTTGTTGTTGAAACAATGTTTTTGGATTTAAAAGAGGCCTTTACTTGTTTTCCCTTTTGACATGCGTCGCAAAGGACGTCTTTTTCAAAACGTAGCTTTGGTAAGCCAATTACTAACTCTTTAGAGACCAACTTGCTAAGATGGTCCATGTTAGCATGAGCTACTCTACGATGCCATAACCAAGTTTCATCATTTTTACTAACAAGGCATTTCACATCATTTGAGGAAACTTCATTTAGATTAATCATGTATACATTGTCAACACGGTGCCCAATCAGCACAATTTCATTAGTGTCTTGCCTTTTTATCAAACAACATTTTGAATCAAAGGTGACTAAGTTTCCTTTGTCACAAAGTTGGCTAACACTAATGAGATTATGTTTGAGACCTTTGACAAGTATAACATTATCTATGGAGGTAGAAGAATTTTTACCAACTTTTCCAATGCCGATTACTTTGCCGGTGTTGTTGTCTCCATAGATCACGTTTCCTCCGTTTGTAGGCTCTATTGCGGTGAACTTTGATTCATCGCCGGTCATGTGTTTGGAGCATCCACTATCAACATACCAATTTGTATCCTTAGCTCCAACACGTACCTACAAAACAATTAAAATTGGGATTTAGGTATCCAAGTGAATTTGGGTCCTTGATGGTTAGTATGAGCATAATGCCCATAAGGTGCCCATCTCGTATCTTGACTACGAAAGTTTATATGTTTAATTCTAGTAAAGCATACGGGTGCTATATGACCTACTTTATTACAATAATGACATATGACATTTGGATTATGCATCCTATGCATGTTTCTAAATGGTTGCCTAGGTTGTTTCCTAAATGCAACATCTTTTGATCTATATGCATTGTGATTATAATTTCTAAATGAAGCATGTTGAGGAGGATGTTTAAAGGCTTCATTCCTTTTAGGCATGCTTGCCTTTTGGGCTTGCGGTTGCCTAATAGGAGTTTTAGCATTTTTAAATTTTCCTTTTTCAAAACCTAAACCTTCCTTATTATGAACATGCTTTTGGTTTTTCAACATTTTATCTAAGTTCTTTGAAGATTCATTGAACTTAGCTAAAGTGTTCTTAAGATTTGTAATTTCATTTTCATGCATTTTACAAGATTTGTATGGATCACTACTTGTGCTACACTTATCTTTTCCAAGATTGATATTCTCGTTTTTCAACATCTCATTTTGTTTTAAAAGATCCATATTCTTTTTCTTTAGGAGAGAATAATCTTGGGTAAGTTTTGTGTACACCTCAAGTAAGGCATCATATTCATCTTGTAAATTAAAAGAAGTGGAGTTGTCATCACTAACCTTTTCTTCGCTTGCCATTAAGCAAAGATTTGCAACCTCGTCGTCATCGGAGTCGGATTCATCCTCGTTCTCCCATGATATGTATGCTTTCTCCTTCTTCTTAAATTTCTTGTTTTTGTCCTCCTTTTGAAGTTTTGGACAATTGGGTTTGATGTGTCCAACTTCTCCACACTCATAGCATTTTGGTACCTTTGTTTTGCTCTTGAAGTTTTTCTTCATTGCAAACTTATTGAATCTTTTCAATAAGAGTGCAAATTCTTCATCTCCTTCTTCTTCATTATCATCACTCTCTTCTTGTAGTGATGTTGTTTTAAGGGCGAGACTTTTCTTCTTGCTTTCTTCACCTTTTTGTCTATTTAGCATAGTCATTTCATAGGTGAGAAGATTACCTCGTAGTTGATCGAATGTAAGTTGATCATAGAGCCTTCCTTCCACAATGGCGTTCACTTTGGAGTTCCATTTTGGTGTAAGGCTTGTAAGCACCTTGGTCACAATTTGTTTATCATTGTATTTTGTGCCAAGCATGCTTAGATTGTTGAAGATCTTGGAGAGTCTTTCAAGAGCTTCTTCAATGCTCTCTTCATCTTTCATTTTAAAATTTTCCCATTCATGAACCAACATAAATACCTTTGATTCTTTAACGTGGTCGGTTCCTTCGTAAGTGATTTGGAGTTTATCCCAAATCTCTTTAGCGGTTTCACATGTAGAGATCTTCATATAATCATGCTCGTTAAGTGCACAATGAATGAAGTTGATGGCTTTATCATTCATTGCCACTTTCTTCCAATCATCGTCACTATATTCATCTTCTCCTTTCGGTACTTGCTTTGAGACGGAGACTTCTCCTTCTTTAGCGCTTGTTGTCTTTGTTGGAATGTGATTTCCATTCTCAATCACTTTCCAAATTCTCACATCTTGAGAATGGATCCAAATTCTCATCTTATTTTTCCAATAAGAGTAATTTGTTCCGCTAAAAAGAGGAGGTCTAGCGGTTGAGTTACCTTCGCTAGTGTTGTTGTTGTTAAAGCTTGTGCTTGCCATGATCTTTTCCCTTAAACGGTTAAGTCTTTCAAAGGGTTAAGCTCTGATACCACTTGTAGAACCTATGCACAATTACTCAAGAGGGGGGTGAATTGAGTATTGCAACAACAATGAATCTTTTTGCGAAAGTTAAAGACAATATACAAAAGTGTTATTGTACTAGTATTTTTCCAAGAGCTTAACTCAATTGCTAAGCATTTATAAGGAGCTTTTACTTTTCAATAGACACCAACTCAAATAAATTGATCAAGCTTTTCACCAATCGGACTTAAGCTACTCCTTAAGTACTTACGAAGCTACTTTTCGATCACAATTTATTTGCTCAAAGGTAAAAGACAATAATATTGAAGAGATGAGTTTGGAGAGATGCAAACGCTATTTAGAGTGGTTCGGCACAATCCTTGTCCTACGTCCACTTTCTTTCTCAATCGCTATTGAGAAGTTCCACTATTGCCAAGCTTCAAGGTGCTCGCGCAAAACCTTTTACAATCCGAGTCCTTAGTTTCTAACACCTCACGGTATATGATCACCACTCGTATACTAACCCACTCCACTTAGAGATACCTTCTCTAAGATTTGCCTTGAGTACTTAGTATACCTCTTTGGTATCCTCACCGACTATAGTGTTTATAACTCTTGACTCAACCTTGGAGATCACACTCCAATTTACAAAGTGCACAAGAAAACAATTCTCAAAGAATTATTGAGATGAAATGAGTACTCTCTAGAAGAGTGTATGATTACAAGTTTAGCACTATTGAACCAATTGATATTGCTCTCTCAAATTGTGTATTATAACACCTTAAAAAATGTGTAGAATGAAAGAATATGAACAAGATAGTTTGCAAATACTCAAGTATATGAAATAAGGCTTCAATCCATCTATTTATAGACTCCCCAAACCTTAGAAACGTTGGGGAGTTAGTGGGATGGAGCCTTTTTGTCAAAACTAGCCGTTTTTTATGTTTTTGAATCATTTGCATCGATGCAAATGTGTCTTTGAAGCTGAAATTTGAATTTTCAGCTAGGTTGCATCGATGCAAACATCTTTGCATCGATGCAACAAGTCGTTGCATGCTTTGCATCGATGCAAGATGAGTGTGCATCGATGCAAACCTTAAAGAATGGCTTAAAATCACTTCAAAATACTTAGGATTGATCTCAAACTTGTTGGAGTCAATTCCTATGCTTTTGTACCTTTGAAAACAAGTTTTAAACCATTTGGCTAGCATCGAATTGCAAGATGTGCATATGATATGATAATCAAAACATTTTGTGAGTGTGTGTTGAGAGATTTAGCAATTGGTTCTTAACAAGAAGTTACCTAAGTCCTAAGACACTATACTTGTCTTCAAATGTTGTGGACTTGAGTTTCTTGTTGTTGTTGTGTTGCTTTCAACTCTTCATTCCTCAACGTTGAATGTTGGTTGATCTGTCAACATGCTTGTTCATTCAAGTTGTTTGTTGGTTTGTCTTTCATGTCGTTTGTTGGTTTGTCATTCATCAAAACCTACGAATACAAACTTCGCATACAAGCAACATGATTTACACTAAGGAGGTTGGACCTCAAAAGCTTGTCATCATCAGTGATTCACAAGTAGTCACCTCACAAATAGCAGGGAGCTACCAAGCTAAGGATCCTACCATGAAAAAATACTTGGACACAACTAAGGAACAGCTCAGACAGCTCGGGGAATATGAGGTCCGCCACATACCTCGGGAACAGAATGCTCAAGCTGATGTACTCTCAAAACTAGCTAGCACCAAACCAGGGGGCAATAATAGAAGCCTCATTCAGGAAGTATTGCAAAGTCCATCAATCTCGGGTGAAAAAAAAGTCCTAGCCATAACAGGTCAGGATCAGGGATGGATGACCCCCATAATTAACTACCTCAAAACAGAGACACTCCCCTACAGATAAGAAGGAGGCAAAAAAACTAAAATGGGAGGCACAATACTACACCATCATAAACAATACTCTATACAAGAGAGGGAGTTCAACACCACTGTTAAGATGTGTGCTGACCTCCAGCACAAAAGAAGTTTTAGAAGAAGTACACAGTGGTATCTGTGGCAACCATCTCGGAGCACAAGCTCTCGTCAAAAAAGTACTCAGAGCCGGATTCTTTTGGCCGACCTTACAAAAGGAAGCAACAGAGTTCGTAAAGACATGTCTACCATGTCAGAAACATGCTAATTTCCACATAGCCCCACCAGAGGAACTCATCAACGTAACCTCACCCTGGCCATTTGCAAAATGGGGACTCGACCTCCTTAGACCCTTCCCTCAAGGATCAGGACAAGTCAAGTTCCTCATCGTAGGGGTAGACTATTTCACAAAATGGATTGAAGCAGAGCCCCTAGCTAATGCCACTACTCAAAGAAGTCAAAAATTCCTATATAGAAATATTGTCACAAGGTTCGGGGTTCCTTATTCTATTACCACAGAAAATGGCACTCAATTCATAGACGCAGGGCTTAGAAAATTGGTGGCCGACTTAAACATAAAGCACCAATTCACGTCCGTAGAACACCCCCAGGCTAATGGACAGGCAGAAGCCGCCAATAAAGTTATATTAGCCGGGCTAAAATAGAGATTACAGGATGCAAAGGGAGCCTGAGCTGAAGAGCTCCCACAAGTCCTATGGGCATATCGGACAACCATACACTCCACGATCAGGGAATCACCTTTCCGACTACCTTACAGAATAGAGGCAATGATCCCAGTGGAAGTCAAAGAAGGATCTCCCAAAACGATCCTCTATAGCGAAGAGGTCAACTTCCAAAACCAAAGGGAAGAACTCGACCTACTTCCAGAAATCCGAGAAAGAGCTTGAATCAGGGAGGAAGCGTTAAAGCGTCAAATGGCCTCAAGATACAATCAAAAAGTAGTCCAGCAAAGTTTTTCCAACAACGATCTCATCCGAATCTGAAATGACGTTGGAACAGGTCTATCAGGAGAAGGGAAGCTAGCAGCCAACCAGAAAGGACCATACCAGGCCGTTCAGAAGTATTGGGGAAAGGTCACCACAAAGTACCCAACCTCAAAGGGTGAGAGCTACCAAGGTCATGGCATGCCTGCAAAGGGAACCAACCCGAAGATCTAAAAGATTGCCCGACCTGGAAGGGTAAGCACTAACATGTACACACTCTTATTCATATCTTTATTTTATTGTTTAAAAGTTTGCAGATTCCCTAAAAAGTTACCTACCAAGACGCCCGATCACGATAAGTCGGCAAGGTAAAAACCAAATTCACCGCCCGATCACGACAAAGCTACAGGTCGGCAAGGTGAAAACCAAATTCACCGCCCGACCACGATGAAAACCGAATTCATCATCTGATTTCGACAAAGATCGGCAAAGTAAAAACCAAATTCACTGCTCGATCAAGACAAAGCTACAGGTCGGCAAGGTGAAAATCAAATTCACCGTCCGATCACGACAAAGTCGACAAAAGTTATAAAAAGTAATCCATGGCTGAAGCTTGGCCAGCCTTGACTAAAAATGGATTACTAGAAATAACTTAGAATGGACCGACATAAAAAAGTCGGACCAATCGACCAAAGCAACAAAAAGTTATAAAAAGTAATCCATAAAAAGTGCCCTGACGAGGTCTTAGAAAAAATAGATTGCTAAAAATAACTTAGGACGGACCGACATAAAGAATTCAGACCAACCAGCCAAAGCGACAAAGTTATAAAAAGTAATCCATAGCTGAGGCCTGGCCAGCCCTGACTAAAAATGGATTACTAGAAATAACTCATGAAGGATCGACAAGAGAAGTCGACCAACAGAAGGCGTGCACTAAAAGGGACACAGCTTTGTCCAAAAAGCCATGACTCCACGACAAGGCTATCAAAATTGTTCAGACTGGCTAAAAGGTGTTCTACGAGAGCACTAAAAAGTCGTCGGACAAGTTAGCCTCAAGGACCACCTCGACCAAAGCAGAAAGTGGACAACAAAACCAGAAGTGATCAAAAGAGGTCGGACAACAAAGTACCAACACTCTACAAAGATCCACAAAAGGGACAAAGACATCTCGCAAACGGCTAGAGGAAGGTCAGGAATGCTTTGCTGAAAGGTACGAAGTCTTGAAAAAAGATACTACTTAAAAGGCAAGAGCACAAATCAAAACGGCGCTAAAAAGTCATCCAAACAAACTATAAAAAGGTTCCCCATCGGAACACTACCTAAAAAGTTGTTGGATTATGACTAAAAAGCCCGAACAGTGAAGACAAACAAGTCGGAAGAAGGCTAAAAAGCCCCCTCAAACAAACTAAAAGGGGCAATACCAGACTCGCACAAGGAGAAACTACTCAAAAGTCAGGATGCTTGAGCACGACTTTCCCAAAGAGATCAAAGCTCTGAAAGCACGATCTCACGAAAAGGTCCTAACTCAAGCAGGGGCACTGTTCATGCATCGGTTCGAGCTATAATGGACCGGGTTGGCCGACCTCTTAGGAGGTTGGCCCATGACCGACCTCTTCTCAAAGAGATCGGCCAAATCACCAGGAAAGCCCAAAAAGGGACCATACAAAGGAACACGACCCAAGTCCAAAGGCAGCCCAAGCCTAGAAAGATAAGAGCGGTTCCCTTAAAGATAAGATAACTCCACTCAAAAGATAAGATAAGATAACTATCTTATCTCCAAAAAAGGTCACTCTACAACATTATAAATACACTGTAGCATCCAGGTATAACTCATACTCTGATTCTACTAAAAACCTGCCTAAAGCACGTGCTAACTTAAGCATTAGAGTCTCTTGCAGGTACCACCACCCTCCGGTGACGAAGGATCAGCAGCTCCACTAGATCCAACAAGTCGGACACAACAGCTCTGGCCACCAGATCCAATAAGTCAAACACGACAGTTCTGGCCACCAGCTCTAAATAGGTCGGACGCAACAGCTCCAACCACCACCATAGATCTCGTCCGAGATTGACCTACAGTTTCAGGTAACCCTCAGAACACACACCTAAGTCCCTCTTCTTTAATGATTCCAATTCCAAAAATGGGAAGCACGATCCATGACCAATTGACCATTCCTCTAATAATGATAATGACCCTTTTTTCATTTATTTACTCTAACTATCAATTTCAATACAAAGCACACATTAAATAAAAAAAGTGGTACCTTCAAATCCCTAACTCTAAATAGCAGCAATTAACTCCAATTAATAGAGGATACACACAAATTCTGAATAAAAAATTTGAACTAGGAATGAAAGCAAAAAGGAAAGATCAATGTGGAAGAACGAGTCAGTGACAGGGGAGAGATCGCAATAGCTCAGATTGGCACACGGTGGAGGAGGGTGTAACAGTTTCACGCACGATCGAGGAGATGGGAAACTTTGACGCCGGTAAGAGAGCACGGATGGCAACTGCATGACTCGACAACCCTTACAGAGGCGCAGAGTGGAGCAGAGGTTAGGGATTTCACACGCCGTGGATGAGGGAGTATGGGTTTCAAAAACTATGGATGAGAGGCAAAAGCTCGACACTGGAGAGAGGAGAATGGATCGACAGCAGTGTCACACGGTAGAGCAGCGACGACAGTGTTTCGCGTGCTACCAAGCTCACTTCGCGGGTTTTTGTAAGATTGGGGGAAATCAATTAATAGTTATAAAATAAAAATGAGAATGAAAAAATGATTTATGATAAGATCCTCACCTAATGCCATTTCTTGATGCAATCGTCGTTGATGTTGCGGCATAAAGAGGGTGGGTTCTTCTGCAGATGTGTTCCGTGCCTCTGCTCCCGCTCTTGTTCGCGCCAAGAAGATAGGATAATCTGCTGAACCTTGAAGATATATATGCCCAATTTCACAGCAGTTTTCACTGCCCAGCCACTATCCAGGGCTGTTTTGCGGCTTTTGCCAGACCGCAGCTCACCTCCGCCGCAATTCTGCCAATCTGAGGCGAGTATGGCCACAGTTGCTACTTTCCCACTACTACTCTCTGCTTCTATCATAGTGACACAATATTATTTCGTTTACACTATAAATGAGATTAGTGGCAAATTATGATTTATACTGTAAATGAGATACAGTACAATAAAATTTCAGCAGCTATAAAAGGATGTGCAACTATTTGTATTCTTCACAAATATTTTACTTATTCTTCTCTTCTATTTTTCTTCCAAAAATTAAGCAAAAATGTCTAGTAGTAGTGGATATGTGGTTGTTAGTGTGTATCTCAACTATTATATGAGAAACGGTGACACTGGAGTGATATTTGAGTGTGATAATTCCATTCTGTTGCGCACTCATCGAGTAAGTTCTTTGTTCGAGCTAAAGAGTCTGGTATTGAGGGGCATTGGTACTAATGGGAGAAAAGAGATTGGAAGGGTTGGGTATAGGTTGCTAGCGCTGCTGGAAAATAGAGTTTTTCGGTTTCGTCTATTTTGTCTCTATGGCAACAAGCATATGCAGCTCATGTATGACATCCATGGTAGAATTATGGCGGAATAAGTGATGCAGCTTTCTGCAGAGGTTGGTGATGTTGGTGGCGGCAGATCTGCCCACTCGAATTTTGTGCAGAATGACCTATCTCTTGCACCACCATCGCTACATATTGCTAGTCTAGTAGAAGACATGGACGTGGATGGTGAGGAGTCTGATGAGGAGTATGTTGCCAATAGCAACGATAGTGGTTTTTTGAAGACGATGAGGAGGAGGAGTTTGTACCAGAGATACCAGTTGACACATCATTTTGGTATCTTCTGCCTGCCCTGCACCCAATTCCGGCCTTATCAGTTGTACCCAATCATTATCATACGTTGAATTTGGATGCGATGCACAAAAAGACTCTATTTTGCAACACGGGTGGAGATGATTACAACTTAAATAGTAGTGTGGAGTTTCAGGTTGGCCATAGATTCAAAAGCAGAGATGTGGTAATACAAGGTTTGAAGAATTATAGCATTTGTAGAAGTTCTGAGTACTAAGTTGTGGAGTTGGACCGATTAAAGTACCATGTTCATTGCCGGCAATCTGTAGCAGGATGCACTTGGAATCTCTATGTTGTCCTCCAATAGAATCTCAGATACTGGTGAGGTCAAGTTTAATAGTGGTGAAGTTTCTTGTTTATCGTTATTATAATTGTTAAAAATGCCAACCATATATATTTTATTTTGTTAGGGATGTGCATAGGGTTGGAGGTGCGCATACGTGTTTAGCAACCGCCATGTCTCAAGATCATCGACAGTTGGACAACAATCTCATTTGTAGTATCATCCTATCCTCTAATATAGTCAATCCATCCATTAGTATCCCTATTTTTCAAGATGCAGTTAGGCAACACTATCACTTCAAACCCTTATACAGAAAGGTCTGGATGACGAAGCAAAAGAAAATTGTGCAGATATACAGTTATTATGAGAAGTCATACAATAAGATGCCAAGGTTGCTCCAAGCATTGCAGAGTTGTTATCCCGGAATAATATGTGATTTCAGCGTCATACCGTACTATGATGGGCACCTTATGTCCACGATTGCAGCCAATTTGATAAGGTATTTTGGGCCTTTTCTACCTGTGTGGAGACTTTCAAGCGTTACAAGCCATTCGTCTATATCGATGGCACGCATCTGTATGGAAAATGTGGTGGTGTATTGCTTATGGGAGTGGCACAGGACGGTAACAGTAATATCCTTCCTGTTGCTTTTGCAATTGTTAAGTCTAAGACTATGGAGTCCTAGTCATTTTTTCTTACCAACCTGAGACGACATGTAACCCACAAGATGGCCTGTTGATTATATCTGATAGATCCCATGCGATCAAGGCTGCATTGAGAGACGACGATAATGGTTGGTACCATCCTAGAACGTTCCATGCTTATTGTGTCAAACACATGGCCCCGAACTTCATGTCTCATTTCAAATCTGTAGAGGGCAAGCGATATCTCATAAATGCCACTTATAGTCCAAGCAAGGCTGGGTACAAGTGGTACATGGTTGCCTTGAGAGGTCTGTCGCATGAGATGGCGGACTGAGCAGGTAGATTCAACAAGAAAATATGGTTACAACACTGCGATAGCGGTCACCGGTTTTGGCACACGACAACAAACCTTTCCGAGTGCATGAATGCATTACTTAAGGGTACGCATTTTTTACCGATTTCAGCCATCATGTGATGCACTTATGAGAGGCTGCAGGAGTTGTTCATGAGAAAGGGCAGGAAGGCACAGGCACAGGCACAGCTGGCAGCAGGGAATCATTTTTTTCAATGGCTGGTAGCTGCTATTGAAAAGAACAGGAAAAGAATCTCGAAGATGCGTGTCACTCACTGCGACAGAAGGGCTTCAGTATTTGTGATGGGAGAGTTAGAGCCTTTCGGGGGTTGGTTGCAGGTTTCATTCCGTGTTTGGTTGACAGCGGACACGTATGACTATGGCCTTTTCCAGTCACTCCATTAACCATGCCATAATGCACTTGTCATTTGTGCTGTCGTAAGCGTTGAATGGGGTCCATATATTCATCCGGTGTATAGACAAGAGGTTGTGTTCAAGGTGTATGAGGTGAAGTTCTCGCCGATACCAGATGAAAATATGTGGCCGGAGTGGTACGAGACACAGTTGCGTCCTAATCCAGCCATGCGCAGAAAAGCTACTGGCAAACTAGTTTCCACTAGGTTTCGTAATGAGATGGATGGGGGAGAGCGACAAGAGAAACGGTGTGGTCTATACAGGCAAATTGGGCATACCTAAAAAGGTTGTCCCAATCAACCCACATGCAAAGCTTAGCAATGTTGCCACTTTTTTGGGTTTTATTTGCAGTTGTACTTTTTTTAGTTCCTTCATTTGTTGGGTGTTATTTGCGGTTGTACATTTTTTTAGTTCCCAATCAACCCAAGATAGAGAACGACACCTCTAAAAGTCATCTAGTAGTGGCAGCTACTGAAGATGGACCTAATTATTTGACTTGTCAGTCATCAGGTAACCCCCAATCAGCAACAGTATATAACACCTCGTATATTGTCAGATGGTGTCTGGATCAGTTGTATCAAGCATCTGCCAAACTCGGTCCCGAAGCCATGTAACCTTGAGAGAGAAAGACTCCTTCCTCTATGCACCTTGCTGCAGACCATGAGGAGGCCTGGCACCAAATAGCTGCTCCACCCAATCCCATGTCTCGTGCCCGTGCCATGTCTAAAAGTCACGGAAGCACCCACCCATTGGCTCCCAATATGCACGTAGCCTGAGGTGGTACGCAACATCTTGCAAGGTCATGGTGCACTCATTCCATGGCAGGTGAAAAGTGTGCATCTCCGGACACCAGCGCTCCACAAATGCCGTGATCAAGGAGTTGTCAAACACAAAGTCCCTAAGCGGCACCGTGTCGCCAAAGTAAGCCTCCCTCAAGTAAGAGATAATGGCGTCTGGTAGTGCAAGTGTGTGACTCGCCTGGAGAAAAGTATGCGAGGCCTTTGATAAGAAACAAAAAATTGGAATACAAAATATATTTCAAAAAATAAACATTTAAATATCGAAATAAAAATATAAAAAATATACTAAACAAGTATTCCACATTTTATAACTCAGTTTGAAATATAGAATAATTATTTTTTAAAAGTCAACCTTTTGAAAAAATATATCAAACAATTGTAAGTCCTATTAAAACATTGAATAATAGTTAAAAATGTTATCTATAAAACTATCAAAATAATAAAAAGATATCTACAAATAAATATTTACTGAATAAATTAATATAAATAAAAATATTTATTTAAATAACTAATAACTAAATTAATAAATATTTACTGAATAATTTAGTTTAAATAAAAACAAAACTAAATAAACATGTACTTAATAAATTATTTTAATTAATAACCAAAATTATACCCTATCAATTAACACTTGCTAACATTACATTTTACCACCTAACATATACTATATCTATAAAAATACTCTAACTATGGTTATAAATATATGCTTATTTAGCTTATACATGAAAATAACAATACTAACCTCGAAGTCGGCTGCGCGAGCGATATGTCACGTCGCGTTCAAGCGATTAATGTCATCGTCTCGTACATCTGCGTGCGCCATAATCTCTGAGTACTTCGATAATATGATTATAAAAAGCTAGAAGTAGGAGAAAAGTAGAAGAAATGGATGAAAAGTGGATGAAAAAGGCGTTATAATCGACTTTAATATATAGGCGCGCTTCTTTCTTATCTCGTTTATAGTGTAAAGAAAATAACATTGCGTATCTGTAAACGAGATAAGGACGTTACACACCACGTGTGCAAACGTTATTTGACCGTGTCATTTCGTGACTTATCTTGTTTACAGTGTAAATAAGATATACGCAATATTATTTCGTTTAAATAAGAAATAGAGTGCATTTCAGTAAAAACGGTACAAAATACTTATTTTCGTAAATAAAATATTTATTTTATTTATTTAAAAAAACGATAAAAGACAATGCATGTAACAGTTGGAAAGATTCATAAAATGGAAAAAGTGACGAAGCACAAATACTTCGTTGAGTTGTGGTGTTTACGTGTCAGACATATTTCAGATACGACACTCATTGATACTCGTCCGACACGCATGTCTGCTGTGTCCAACTATATCTTAATAAAAAATAAAAGATTTTTTTCCAAACACGTTTAGACACACTTAAATATCATCACGTGTTAATGTGTCTAATCTTATTTTTAACATGTATTTTTAAAATAAATTTAGAAATAGTATATATTATTTTTTATTAAAATAAAAAATATCTTAAATATTTTATATAATTAAAATAAAATATTAAAAATAATAAAAAATTAATATATATTTTAATATTAAAATATCAATAAAATTTAAAAAATTATTTTATATTTTATATATATACGTATTTTTATATTTTATAAAATTTTAAAATTTATGTATTAATGTATCTCGTATAATCTTATTGTGTTGGAGGTCTATATCATTGTTCATGGATCATACGAAAAAATGGGATGACCGAAGGGGGAATAGTACAGTGATTACTATTAATAACGACAGTAACAGGCCTGAGTTGTGCAACGTACTTATTCAATATTAGTTTTTGTCGTACAATTTTTGTATGTAAATTGTAATGTACGAAATTAAATTAAATGTATGTATCCACTATCCAATGGAATCTCTATCCTTGTTTAATGTAAGGTGAAAACTCAGCTACAGTCAACTACAGTTGATTTTACGTAAAGTTGATACCTGAGAGTCGTTAGATGAAAATTTAATTAAATCAGTCAAATTATCTAACGGCTTTTAAATATCAACTTTACGTGAAGTCGACTGCACATGAGTTTCCACCTTAATGTAAACATTAATGTCAATGTGCGCAAGTTGCGGCTAATTTTTTAAAAAAAACGAAAAAAAAAATCATGTGTAATTCAATATGATAGTTAATTAGTATATCTTTTATTTTAAATAATAAATTATAATTTTAAATTTTAAAAATTTGAAGGTTAAATTTTGTAGAACATAAATTAAATTTTTCGATTTATAATAAAATAAATTCTTTTTTCTGTAAAACAAATTAAAAAATCTTATTAACATATTTAAAGAAATTTTTAACATTGAAATATAAATTTGATTCTTAGGCTAAAAAATTTTAATATAAATTTTAGAGGTGTGTTTTACTTAAAAATAAAGGTTTTTGATATATATACAGGTGGATGGATGTTGCAGATAAATAATGTACTGAGTCAACACGCAATTAACATGACACAATTATATGTAATACGCAAATAACGTGTTGTCACGTGGCGCACTTCTATTTAAGCACGTCTATTTAACACGCAAGTAACGTATTGCAATATGTAAATAATATATTAGACTGCCTTTTTAATATCTCTACAACTCTATAAAATATTTTAAATATTTATATTTAAATAAAATATCATTTTTTATATCTAAAATAATTTGTAAAATTTATATATTTAAAAATTAAAAAAATTAAGACATCAGATTTATATGTTTAAAAAAATATTTAAAAATTATAAATTTAACTCTTAAATTTATGATATTTACACGCAAAAAAATATACCAAATTTTTATATTATTAAAAAATATCACTAAAATCGCAACACTAAAAAAGTGGCAAGTTGCAACTAGTCAGCTCATCAGCTCCACATCTCGGCAGTCACCAAACGCGGTCGTGACTTCAGCTGTTTTAGTTTTTACTTTTTAGTTTTTTAACCGCTAACATCAATAGAATATTGTATATGAATTATGGTAGGTCAATAATTTTTTTGAATAACATAAATATTTACTAATTAAATTAAAACATATTACATCTCTAAAATCACATATCTAAATTTTAATATTAAAATAAATTTTTGCATATTTAGTTAAATGAATATTTTATATATCTATTATTCACATTATTTAGTATTTTCATTATCTACCTATATTTTTTCAATTAAAATTCGTCTTGAGGCCATGACTATACTCTTGTCACTTGCCACACTAACCCGCCAACATAAATATTAGAAACTTTACTGTGCTATTTAGTTTTTGTTTTGAAATAAGTAAAATTTTTATTTTAATACGTTATTAATATAAAATAATTTTATATATATATATATAATTATATAATATTATATTAATAAAAATAATTATTTTTTATATTAATTATTTAAATAATTATCTAAAAAAATAGATATAATTATACAATATTATCAATATATCAAAATTAAACTCATAAATAAATACTAATATATTTTACTTTTATATCAATGATTATAAAAAAAATAAAAAAGTAAAAAATATTTTAAAAATAAAAAATTTTAGAATAATAAAATCTTAAATAAATTTTAAAAATTTTTAGTAAGACATTTTAATTCTTAACAAATTTTAGTCATTAAATCAATTTTTAAATTTTTATTTCGTTAAACAAATTAATTCTTATATCAAATTGTTTATCTATATAAAAAAATTGAATTTGAGCATTTTTAAAATTTTTAGGTACCGTTATATCTTTATTAAATAATAACAGAGACTGATTTATTTAATTTTTTTCACAAAATTTTATGTAAAAATTAATTTTTCTAAAAAAATAAAGTATTAAAAATAAATTTAATAATTAAAATTTATTAAAGATTAAGATATTCAACTAAACATTTATTGAAAAGTGATATGAGGTATTGCTCAACTTTTTAAGAATGTATTTTTATGTCTTTATAATGTAGTATTTATTGTATTTATTGTTTATGTACCTGCTTTGAATACGATATATGAACGCAGCCCATTGAATTATTTGCAATCATTTTCTCATAAGCTATTCCTTTACTAAGTCAAAATAAATAAATAAGTAAACTTATCAGTAACTTTTATATATTGACTGTTAACACTTTAACTTTTTATAGCAAAAAAAATTACTTTGGCTTTTCAAAAATATCTTTCAAGTATTTATTATCTAAACTCTTATTTGTGTGCTATTTTTGTAGTTTGGTTTTGCTAACAATTGTTTTATAACTTTTTTTACTAAGATTTTAAAATGAAATTTTAATAGTTTTATCCTATGATAATTGATACATGTACACTGATACAGACATGAGACATGATACGATACGAGACATGTAGATATATAAATTTTAAAATTTTATAAGACACGCGAACATAGCATATATATAAAATATAAAATATTTTTAAATAAATTATAATGATATTTTGATTTTTTATTGATATTAAAATATAAAATAATTTTTTTAATTATTTTTAATATCTTCTTTTAATTATATAAAATATTTAAAATATTTTTATTTTAATAAATAATAATATATATTATTTTTAAACACATTTCAAAAATACATGTTAAGAATAAAGTTGAACACATTGACACGTAATGGTATTTAGGTGCGTCTAAGTATGTCCAAAAAAATTTTTTATTTTTTATTAGAATATGGTTGAATACGACAAACATGTGTGTCTAACAAGTATCAATGAATATTGTATTTGAAAGATGTCCGACACAAAATTAAAACAATTCAAGAAAATATCCGTACTTCATAGGTTTTACCTTTTCTAATTTCAATTATTTTTCTCGTCTATATATATATATATATATATATATATATATATATATATATATATATATATATATATATATATATATATATCCTTTAACCATACCATTGATAATAAATTTTCATACTCAACTGCATGCATGTTGTAGTTTTATCACTTAAAGTAGCGTTTGTTTTCGGAGGCAGGACCTAAAGACATAGATAACATATGTTTAAAAAGTGTTTTGAAGCAGAAATATGAACACTAAACACATTGTCTTTAAGATAATTTTTTATATTTTTGTGTTCACTCTTCTACAAAAAATAATGATGGACACAGAATTTAAAAGAGTGGACACGGACCTTTTTATAAAATTTGTTTTTTTTTTTCCATAAATATTTTTTATTATTCCACTATTACCCCTTCTTATTTTTTCTATTGTGTTGTTGGCAGGGAGGTACTTTCTTCTTCCAACTCTTTCTCTACTTCTTTCTTTTTCAGGTATTCTCTCCTTTTTGTAGAATTTTTTATTGGAGTGGATAATTCTTTTCTTCTTATCGTTTTTACTTCAATACCATTTTAACTTTATATTATATTATTTGATTTATAATAAAATAATAATAATAATAATTAGTTTTACAACTTTCGAAAAATAAATATTATTAAAAGTAAAATTGATCTTTTTAAAATACTAAAAAATAATTTATAAATTGTAATTAATTTTATATAATTTAAAGAAAAATCAGTTTTTTTGAAAAGAAAAATTAATTTTTAAATAAAAAAATTCTTTTTCTAAATAAAAATAGATTTTTATGTGTAAAAGTTAATTCTTTTTTAAAATTAATTTTTTATTTAAAACTAATTTGATTTATTAACCTAAACAAAATTTTTTATTAATCAAACTCAAATTTATTTTTTTGTTAATCTTAACCATATGTATTCCTACATATTAATTATAAATTTAAAAATAAAATAATTATATTTATAAATTTTATTTTAATATAAATACTATTATATATTTTTTTATTAAAATTTTTTGCATTTTCAAACTTTTTTTTGAATTCTGTCTGTACTTCTACGTACTCTCATTTTTTATTAAATTAGTTTATATTTGATGTAAAAAATTTGAAATTACTTATTTTAGTCATTTCATATAATATTTTAATCTTGTTTATGTATATCCAAATATAATATTAGACAGCACATTAGTGTCTTATACATTATATCCAAACACAATATACAAATAATAATTTTTAATATATCTTATTATCTCTATCTTAGTATCATGTTTTATACTGTGTCTAAAAACAATCGTGGCTTATGTATGAGACATGAAAGGACTTAAAACTTGTAAAATATTGTCTTGTTCACACATGCATGTTGTTATACATTTATCCTACATTATATACTTATATTGTAGTTAACAAAAGCTTCTTAGACCTAAAACAAATTAGTGATTCTTCATGGAACGTCAATACCTCATATATGAGGTAACCTTATTTGACCAGCAGCCCCACCCCTGTTTCTTCCGTACCCAAACAAAAAATAATAATTTATTATTTCTTTTTCAATCATATGGTCCCAAAACAAAAGAGAAAAGAAATACAAAAACATAAGGGAGAAATTTATAGGTGTCATCGTAAATATAATAAAAATCAATAATACAAAATATTTTTTTAAGATATAATCCATTAACCCATTATTAAATTAAGAATAAATATTCTTTTCAGTCCTAATTATTTATCTAAAAGATAAAACTTTCTTTCACTATTTAAAATTTTTTAATCAATCTCCAATCATTAAAATAATTAATCTAGATGACTATTTTTACTTGTCTATTGGTCCTTATGAACTATAATATGTTGATATGTCAAGAATCATTTAAACCAACTATTTAAATTATTAGAGACTAATTAAAAATTTTTAAATTATAAAAAGATACTTTACTTTTAGAACTAAAAAAGACATTTATTCTTAGGCCTTATTGTTAAATTAAACTCCTATTCTAAGTGATCTTTTTATTTACTAATTATTAATATGAAATAAATTTAATGTTTTAACAGAATCTAAGACTCTTAAAAATTTTAATAATTCAGACACAAAATACATTAAGTAAAAAGATTCAAATATTTTTATTCACATATATTTTTGATCTCGTACCATTTGTTCAAAGAACAAAATGTCTTTTTAAAATTCAAAACTCCTAATCAATCCTTAACAAATTAATAATCAAGTAATTAGTCTAAACAACAGTCTTTGTTATTGGTTTAAGTGACTTCTAACACATAAACATGTCACTACTTATAGGGATTCTTTATACCAATAACAAAAACTACTTAGATCAACTACTGAATGATTAGAATTCGATTAGAAGTTTCTAAATTGTGGAAGATATTTTATCGAACAAATGATCAGATACCAAAAAGTTTTTTTAATACTTTTTTATCTTCAATATTATTCCCTCAGTATCCTATTCAGCTCTCTACCTCAAAGTCTTTGAATCGCTCAAACCAAATCGTGGGTTGGACTTTTAGAAAAATAGATCCCATAATTAAACTTGGAACTATATAACCAGCCAACCAACCAACCAAAGAGAAATCCTTATAACTCCTTTTTTCCAATAGGAAAGTGTGTACGTAGATTCGTTGTGGAATTCAAAGACCACCATTTTCCATTTTCGTTTCTCTGAATCACATTTTCCAGTTTTGACACGTATTTGAAATTCACGCTGTGTGGAATGTTTGTAACCCCCGGAGCATATATATAAGAGCAACATTAGCCACTGGGACACATAAACATTACCACTCTTTTATTCATTTTTTGTGTGCTCTAATTTTTTGTTCTTTGACTCAAGACTTCAAAACTTCACAAGACTTCTCTTCATTTTTGATACGCAACATACAAGAACGTTAAGGTAAATAATAATTATTATATCATTCATAATAATATCTAGTATATCTGTATGGTTCCTCTACTTTGATTTCTTTGATTTGAATAACTATGAATTAGAAGATTCTGAAAGTTTTTGTACGGTGAATTTGAACAGGACACAGAAAAAAAGGGGACTAATCTTGAAAGAAATTGAAGAGAGAGTGTGTGAATCTCTATGGGATTATCACTTTCATTGCTCTTATCAGCTTGGGAAGAAATTGTTAGGCATTCACTGTTTAGTCTCTCATTCAACGTCAATTTTGGTTCCAAGGATGGTGCGGTGATCTTGAGAGCAGGGAGCTTCAAGAGAAGAGAACCAGAATCAAGCACTGTGGTGGTTTCAAATGGTTCTTCTTCTTCTTCCAAGTTGAAGGAGTTTAGGCCAGAACATGTGACCCTTGAAAGGAACCTTTCATGTGTTGAAGACATGAAGAAGAAGATGAATTCAGGGTGTGGAAAAGAAAAATTGAAGCAGCATAAGCCTGTGCCTGTTCTATCTCTCCCTGAGGCTGTGGTTTTCTCTTCTCCGAGGCCGGTTAGCAAGCTCGATGCAGCTGCCACTAAGCTGCAGAAGGTTTATAAGAGTTACCGTACCAGAAGAAACTTGGCAGATTGTGCTGTGGTGGTGGAGGAACTATGGTTAGTTTTTCTTGAAAACATGCCTTTTTTTGTTCGTGTGCGCTAGGTGTTTGATTAAATTTCTATCTTGTACATGTAAATAATTGAATGTTTTTGAATGATGAAGGTGGAAGGCATTGGATTTTGCTGCTCTTAAAAGGAGTTCAGTTTCATTCTTTGATGTGGAGAAACAAGAATCTGCTGTGTCAAGGTGGGCAAGGGCAAGAACAAGAGCAGCTAAGGTATGTTTTTTTCCATTGCGATTCAACGTTTTTTGTAATTATTGTATCTGATTTCGTTTTGTTTGTTGTTTTTTTTATCTTATTTGAGATCTTGTTATGGTTATAGGTTGGTAAAGGTTTGTCCAAGAATGATAAGGCACAAAAATTGGCCCTTCAACATTGGCTTGAAGCTGTAAGTCTATATAGCATTTGAAATCATATGAACTTTTTATTTTATTTTTTTGTTTTAAACTCACGATCTAATATTAACAATGTTCAATCTTTGTTGTTTTTCTGCTCAGATTGACCCACGTCATCGTTACGGACACAATTTGCACTTGTATTATGATATTTGGTTTGAAAGCCAAAGCACTCAACCATTCTTCTACTGGTAAGTTCTTATTCTTAGACATCTTATGATCATGAAGCTGGCAAAACTGTAGAAGCTATGGATACGGATGATTAACTTTATTCTCCATGATATGCAGGTTGGATGTTGGAGATGGTAAAGAAATTAATCTTGAGAAGTGTCCAAGGACCACTTTACAGCGCCAGTGCATTAAATATCTTGGACCAGTAAGTTATCACTGCACATTTCACAACCCCTCAAATTAAAATATGCGAGGCATGTCTCATATCTAATCTGATATTGTTCAACCCATTGTAGAAAGAAAGGGAAGAATATGAAGTGATTGTTGAGAATGGGAAATTGGTGTATAGACAAGATGGGAGGCCTGTGGATACTGATGGAAAGTGCAAATGGATATTTGTTCTCAGCACCACAAGGTCCTTGTATGTGGGACAAAAGCAGAAGGGTATGTTTCAGCATTCAAGCTTTCTTGCCGGTGCTGCAACAACAGCTGCAGGCAGATTAGTTGTTCATCAAGGTGTTCTTGAGGTAAGAGTTTTAAGACTCTTTCTTATCATATCATTTTGGTTATCATAGTCAAATCATTTCAACAAAAGCAATTTCCCTAACAAGGTTTTTCTCTATCTAATAATTGCAGGCAATTTGGCCATATAGTGGTCACTACCACCCAACAGAAGAGAACTTCAAAGAATTCATAAGCTTCCTTAAAGAGCACAATGTAGACCTCTCTAATGTCAAGGTAGAAGTTCAATATACTTTGATCTTTACAAATAAAAACTAAAATCAAAATTTGTTGTTATTATAGATAGAGTATAACTTATTGTTGATTTGCTTGGTTCTAGCAGAGATATGCTATAGATGATGATGAACCTTCAATTATTGGTACCAATTCATTTATTGCCACCAATGAATCACAACCACCAAAAGGTCCCACTCAAATTTCTCAACCAGGCACAGCAACTTCAATCAATGCCAACAAGAGAGATGCAAAAGCTAAGAAAGAGGTTAAGGATAAGAGTTTTGAGGCTCCAATATTTGACATGTCTAAGAGGCTATCTTGCAAGTGGTCCACTGGGAATGGACCAAGAATTGGGTGTGTCCGTGACTACCCGGAACACCTTCAATCAAGGGCACTGGAGCACGTTAACTTGTCACCAAGACCCGCGTCTGCTCGATATGGCCCAATTCCGTCACCTAGGCCCAGCCCAAAAGTTAGGATATCACCTAGGCTTGCATACATGGGCCTACCAAGCCCAAGAACCTCTATTCCCGCTGCAAGTTGAGAGCCACTATCCCTAAGTGGCAACTAATGACACTCAATTTTATCTCTCCGTTTAGATTTTTTGGGTTTCCTAATTTGTTTATTTCTTTATTCTTGATTTTGTATTTGTAAGGCGACTTTGACCTGATTTGCCTTTCCCTTTGTATATTTTTAGAAAGGCGATTTAGTTAATTCTTTAACGTAAGTAGAGTACAAAATTTGATGTTCGGAAAAGCACAATTATTAGTAGTATTCAATAAACATTACAACAAACAATTCTTGTCTTTGATTTTCTTCTAGTATATTTTAATATAATAACTGCTATGGTCTAATAAGAAACTGAAATATGCTTTTTTTTTCCCTTTAATTCACCATCTTTTTCGGTTTTTTCCTTTCCGCAAACAATTCAATTATCTTATGGAGATCCAGTCAAACTATATATATATATATATATATATAGGAAAAAGTCTATTTCACCAATGCTGAAATGAGAGGATAAGGGAGAAGAAGAGTGAAATCCTAGCACATAAACACAAAAACCATCATAATTTTCTCTCTGGTGCTCTGTTTGCTGCACCGTTTGCGGTCATACAAATTTCTTCTCATTCTCTACAATTTTATCTAAAAAAATTGGTAAGAATCTCAAGGTCTCATATCCTATTTTTGTAGTCCATGATGAATTTAAAATTTTATTATGGATTTTGAGAAATATTGTGATTTTAGTTGTTTATGGGTGCTCTAGTATGAGCTACTAGTGAATTTTATCAACTAATTTCGTGGGTTAAGAAAAGAAATCCTCAAATTCTTGTGATTTATGAGATTTCATGAACCCTAGGTTGATATATGTATGAAATTGTGTATATTAGAGCATTGGTGGTTTTGGTACACTTTGGGAACTTAAAAATTGCTTGTGGAACTATTGGGTGAGGCTTGGAGTTAAGGTTTGGTAGAAATTTACAAGTGAATAGCTTAGTTTTGACTTTCAAGAAGTACGGTTTGAGTTTCATTTAAGTACCGTATAATGTAGTATAAAATCTTAGGCTAGATGCCCTTAAAATTAAGTTTGAATTGCATATTTGTTTGGAATTCATATGTGTAGTTAAGTTATTGTAATTGATGACTTGGATGAGGATTGTATGATTATGCATATTTAATGTATTGTTGGAATTGTGTTTTATGAGTTGTTATATATCTACTTAATATATTAAAACTGGGTTTTCTCCCAACTACTAAAGGTGACGTGTCGATCTCACATGCTTCCGTTTTCCCTCCAAAACGAATAATTTTTTTTTTCTATTCTAAATTATTTTATTGTAATTATATTATAATTAATACTAAATAAATAATATATAATTATATTAATTTAGCAACATATCTTCATTATAATTATATCAAATCAAAATTTAATGTACTATTAAACTACTTATCAATTATCAATTAAAAATACTTTTAATAATTTTAATGATAATAATAATATCAACAATAGTAATAATAATAATAAAAAATCTTTGTTACCCGATTCACGTATATCAAATAATTTTTCTAAATTATTTTATAAAAAATATCTTTAATATAATTATATTGTAATTAATATTTAATGAATAATATATAATATATTAATTTAGAAACATATCTTCATTATAATTGTATCAAATCAAAATTTAATGCATTATTAAAAAATTACCTTAATAATAGGTAATTTACATATTTATTTTTGTTTTACTGAAGTCTATATATAGTGTTTTCCTGTGATACATGAATCTAAATTTGAGAGTCAATTCATAATTTTATATTTAGTGTTTTTTTTACTACTTCATAGAATAAGAATGTATTCTTCGTTTTTTATTGAAGTTGATCCTTTTAAGGTACAATTTATAATTTTTATAATATTTTTCATATACTCACTCTATTATATTATTCTTTTAATAATTTTTTATTTGTTGTTACTCTAAGTTATTCTTATCGTCTAATGTTCCAGTTCGATTGTCTTTTGCCACAATCATTTACAATGCATCATATCCATGAAATACCTCATCGAGTTATTTTCACTGATTCGGGTTCCAACTACATGGATGTAAGCGTTCAAAGAAGAGGCAATAGTCTCTACTTTACCGAAGGATGGTTGGATCTACTCACCTATTATGACCAACCCAATGGAATGTGATTAAAGTTAGATTTCTTAGGAGTAGCTCGATTTTTTATTGAGGAATGGCATCCACGGAACTTTATAGGGCAAGTTCAAGTTCCATCCCCTCCATGCTTTTTACGTCTGCCCGAAAATTTTTGAAGTGGAGCACATAATGAAATTAAATTCCCTCAGTTTCAGTTCAGTTTTGCTAAATTCGTGACAAATTCAGATGTGTAATTTCAACGATTGGTAATATATTTAAATTTTCTTAGTTTAAGCTGTTCATTATTAGAATAATTTTTTAACATATTTTGATTTTTTCAGAAATTACCAGCTTTCTTTTACATGCATGCAATGTCGTTGAGGGGAATAAGAGTTTGGTTTCTCGGTGTGACAATTCTATATCTTGTCGCATTGCATGGATAGCAGATGATGAAGCTTATCTAAGAAGAGGATTGTTTGATTTTGTACGAATTCTAAATATTGAAACTTACGATGTTATTTCAGTTGGTTGTCGTTACAAGAATGATTCTATACTATACGTGACTAAGGACTAGAATAGATTCAATATTGTTTAGGTAATTTGGTTTTACTATTAGTATTTAATTAAATTATAATTATAAAATTTTAAATTATTGCCTCAATTTATATATTACAATTATTTTTTTTGTGAATTTGCTATTTTTAAATAATTTAATAAAATGAAGTAGTGTCAGATATTATTAAGTTTATTTTTATCCTTTAATTTTTTATTTGTATTTTCATTATATTTGACAAAAAATAACCTACACATATATTAAATTGTTGACCTAAAGACAATTTATTTGCCAATAAAAACAGATTTTATTTATAATTGGAATAAAATTTATTTGTCAATAATCGGTGGATAAAATTAAAATTACACCCGTGTCATATAATTATAATTGATTAATTGGTATAAAATGAAATTATACCCGTTTCATGAGTAATAATCTAAATAATTATATCTTAACAAAATATAATTTGAAATAATTTATAAACAATTATTTTAACAAAAATAATTATTTAATAATTGATTTAAAAATCAATACAAAAAATAATTATTAATAATAATATTATTAATTGGGTAAATAATATAATTTCAAATTATTACTTGAAATATAAATAATATATGAAAATCTATTGAGTAAATTAATGATTTTGCACCTTAGTAATTTGACAATTATTACTCAATTAACCAGTTAATTGAATTAGTAATAATAATTTTCAATTTCAAATTTTGTATATTAAGTAGTTATTAAAAACTGGGTAATAACGATTTACACGGAAAAATCATTGATAAATTCAATTAACCATATAGAAGATAATATACTAACAGTTTTAGTATATTATTTATGGCAAACGAAATTATTTCCCCAGATTTTCTATTAAAATTGAAATTAGTAATAGTTTAAAAAAAAGTTTATTAATAAAATTACTAATAGTCACATTTTTATACACAGGATATATATTTTCTATATATTATTTAAAAAATATAATGAAACATGAATAATGAATGAGTATGTTATTTCTTCGACTAGCTAATTAATGCAAAATCGAGTACCATTTTTTATTCGATTGAGGTCATATTCTGTTTGGTGAAAGTTTCAATCACCTTAATTAAATTCTGTATTTGTGCCTTAACTTATATAGATAGTAATATGTTACATATTATTTGGTATATCTAAGTAGTTATTTCCCATAGCCGAGATGTAAAAAATCTTATTAAGGTTTATTGCCAAATAATTAGTGGATGAATAATAGTAGATTATATTATTTTGGAAAAGTATTTTTATTATAATTATATCAAATCAATATTTAATTATGATAAAATATGTTAATTATAATTATATCATAGAATTATAATAATTATGATATTTATGTTTTATATTTTAATCATTTATGTACGTAAATAATTAGAAATCAAAATATAACTTATAATTATCCGTGCAAGATATATAATAACATAGATGATTTGTTACTTATACTGATTAAATACAATAAATACATATTAATTTAGTTAAAAAAATCACTATCTCCTATGGTTTCCTATTTATTTTTTTAATTCATTAAATCCAATCAATTATAATAAATTAATTATATCAACTAATTAATTCAATCAATTATTTTCTAATTTATTTTTTGAATTTAATAAATCAAATAAAATTAATTATACTAATTATTTGTATTGACTAATTGATTTGATTAATTCTTAAAAATATTTTTATTTAATTTATTTTATTTATTTAAATATAACTAATTAATTATTTAATTTTATTAGGATAAATATCAAATTCTATTTCTAATATAAAAATACAAAATTTTATTCATTTCATTTTTATTTTACCATTATAAAAGACCATATATGCTAGAAGAAAATAACATTTATTTATCAATTACTCTTTCATTTGGTAACTTTTATAATAATTCTTTTTCTTCCTATAAGGCGCCGTCACAAGAAGGCAACCATCATGAACACAAATTAGCACACACTCTTCAACGCTTTTTATTTTTAATATGGAGGAAGGGGTGGGGTGTAACAGCATTATGGAGAATAGGGGTGCTTTTCCTGCATGTGGTGTCAGGAGGCTGAAATCGGACCAAGCGATTTAGAGCAAGGAACTCGGATAGTCCGATTAGAGGAGATCTACAAAAAAATAATTTTTTTATAAAACTCGGACAGTCCGTTTTGATTTAAAAAAAACTAAAAACTAAAAACGGAGGGTCCGTTTTGTTTTAAAGGAAAATTTGAAAAAAAAAAATTGTTAACGGAGGGTCCGTTTTCAGTTTTTAAAAAAAAAAAAAACAAAAACTCTTAACGGAGGGTCCGATTTCATGTTAAATAAATAAAAAAAATAAAAACTAATCGGACGGTCCGATTTGTGATCAACGAATTTTTTAACAAAGAACTCGGATGATCTAATTTCTCTCTGTCCCATACCTGTGTCTAACACCTGTATACACCATAACCAAGCACAACTCACACTCCTCCAATATAAAAAAAATTAGCCACTCTTCAACTCCCGTGCTCATCATTTAGAGTAATATATGATATGTTATCCATTAACCATTTATAAACCATGGTGTTATCATGTTTGCATAAATAAATAAAAAATTCCTAATTAAGCTTAAGTCATTTATCTATTTGTGTGGTATATTGTAGTGTGAAATTACTTTTAATTTGTGTTGTGCAATGATATTATGATTTAATTTAAGCTTTTATTTTAGAATTGTATTATGACTTTATCTCATCCTTTTTTTCTTAGATATTAAGTTGATGTATTTTTATTTATTATTATTGAAGCAGATGTGATATAAAATTTGTAAAAAAAAAAAACTTACATTCAATTTATTTTATTGTAGTCTTCTATTCTTCTATTTTTTTATTCTTTTATTCATTTTATTTTCTTTTTAAATATCATATAATTTATTATAATTTATACCAATTAATTAATTATAATTCATTATATCAGTTAGTTTAATTCATTAATTTGTAATATACATGATAAAATAGATCATTTGTTACTTATACGTTTATTTTTCTAAAATCTAAATCTAAATAATTATATTTTCAATTTTTTTATGAACAAAATATTATTAATAATGAATAATAATTAACCATTCATACTTTTAATTAAAGTGTTAGGATGATTTTTATATTTATTAATATTAATTATTGATTAATTTTTCATAAATAAATTATATTATAATTTTATGTTAGTTCATAATTGATTAATGATTAATGTTTATAAAGTTATGTTACTCTAAATTTTATATTTATAAATATTTTATTTAAATATAATTTTTTAACATAAAAATGTATTATTTTTAATAATATCATAATTTTATATTTTCTAATTAAAAATACTAATTAAAGCTATTCTTCCATTTGCTTTTACTAATATATTTTCTAACTATTATATAAAATTAAAATCGTATTAATGAATTTAATATTAAAGTTAATTTGACTTTTTATTATTTAGAGTGTTTTTCAATCAATAATTTTATACTCTTTACTTTTTTTTTAGTTTCATTTTGAATTTTAATTTAGTACTCAAAGGTAGTGAAATTCTATTGATACTGAAATAAAGTTACAAAAGGATCCACAGGGTAGAATAAGTAAAATAATGTGATACCCACATTGCAACATTCAAATGAAATAACTTAGGATCTAAAATGTTTATCTTTCTCTTTCTTGCCATTTATTATATTATCTATCCTATCATATAAAAATCGAATTTTTACTTTTAATGATAGAATCAACGTAGCATGCTTCTGTATTATTTTGTTTAACTCATTAAAGTCAAGTCATTATGATGAATTAATTATATCAACTAATTGATTTGAATAGATATTTAAATATCACACAATTTAAAATTATGTATATTAATTATTTGATTTAATTTTTAAGATATATAAATTTAAGGAATAAATTAAAATAAGATAATTTATTACTTATTTAAATTGAATACAACAAATATAAATTAATTTAGTTAAAAATTTACTATTTTCTAATCTTCTATACATAAAAATGACAAAACAAAATTATAAAAATAATCTTTTTATCACTTTTGCTATTTTAATTTTATTTTCTCTGTTTTTTTTATGTATAATTTTATTTTATATTAACTTTGTTTATTTAATAATAAAATATACTCATATTAATTCTATCATATAATAATATATTTTTCTCCTATATTAATAAAAGAATTTCAATAGTTATCAACTACATCTAATAGAATGACTAAGAAGTGAGAACTACGAGAAGTTAAACCCAGGTTCAAAATGCTGAAACAAAGAAAAGAAAACAATGGATATATGATTAGAGAAAAATGTATAATAATGACAAAATATACTAAAACTGGATTTTTTCTCCAACTAATAAAAGTGAGGTGTTAATTTCTCATGAATTTATTTTTTCTCTAAAATGAAATCATTATTTTCTTTTCTAAATTTATTTTAAAAAAAATATTTATTATAATTATATTACAATTAATATTTAACGAATAATGCATGATTATACTAATTTAGAGAAATATTTTTATTATAATTATATAAAATCAATATTTAATACATTATCAACTAATAAAAGTAAGGTGTCAATTTCTCATAAATTCATTTTTCTTCCAAAATGAAAGTACTATTCTCTCTTCTAAATTTATTTTAGAAAAATATCTTTATTATAATTATATTACAATATTACAATTAGCATTTAATGAATAATGCATAATTATAATAATTTAGAAAAATAAAATAAAGTCCAATAATTATCTTCCGACTGCACACATGTATAGAATAACTTTTAAGAAGGAGTCATGTATAGTAAATATGGTCGATGATTGTAAAACTGTATACTAACATTGATATAATATTATTTTAGGTATATGTTTTGCAGGTATCAAAGAAAAGTGTTGAGTTGTTTTTTAGTAGATTTAAATTATTCATTGTTTATTAGAGAATTTTGTGCATTAGAATTCTCTAATAATTTATTATTTATTTTGAGCTAATTTGATATGTTCTTATTTGATAGTAAAATAACATATAAAAATTTTTTGGTGGGTCTAAGTATTATTAAGTTATTTATGGTCACATTGAGTATATATGTTTGATTTATTGAAGAAAATAGATTACTAAAACCAAAAATAGATTACTAAAACCAACTAATAACTATTTAGAGTTAATATATTTAACACTAGCTTAATAAAAAAGAAATAATACATAACATGTTATATTTTTATTAATCAAATTATTATAACTTAAATTAATCTTAACAAAATAATTTAAAATTATAATTTTAATCTTATCACGTGCATGGCACGGGTTAATACACTTGAAAATTACTGCACGATGAATGTGGTATATAGAGAAGTTTTTGAGAGCCTATAATAAAAAGGTAATAATAAAATATCTTACTAAATCTATTTATTTATTAAAATTTATTACTATCACTTAAAAAAATTTAGAAATTCTAGGAACTAATAAATGAATTTTTATTGTACATTAATAGTTTGAGAATATTAAAATTATCATAAAAATTCGTATAATTTTATTCTCTTGACAAACAATTTTATAATTACGTTAATCATATAATTTTATATACAAACATTGATACATTGTTGTTTTATGTATATATTTTGCAGGTATCAAAGGATAGCATTGAATTGTTATTCAGTAGGTTTAAATTATTTATTGTTTATTACAAAACTTTCTGCATTAGGATTCTCTATTAATTTGTTCTTCATTTTGAGCTGATTTTGATATTTTCTTATTTCACAATATACCAACATATAAAACTTTGTTGGTAGATTTAAGTATTACTAGATTATTTATGGTTATATTGAGTATATATGCCTGATTTATTGAAAAAAGTAGATTAAATAACTATTTTATAGTTAATACAATTAACACTATATTAAGAAAAGAAAAACAACGCATACAAGTTATTTTTTATTAATTAAATTATTATAATTAAAAATAAAATTTAACATAACAACTTAAAATTATAATTTTAATCTTATTACGTGCATGACACGGATGATTAAACTTGTATATATATATATATGAGGAGTTCTCTGGTGACCAAGTTTTATGGTGACCAAGGCAGTAGTGATCAAAGGTGGCCAAAGATTGATCCACAAATAAAAAGTTGACATATGGAATAGTTAATTATAACCAGAATCATTTTAAAATATGTTTTTGTGAATTACATTAAAGGAAGCTAGTTATAATTTTCACAATTTTTCAAAAAAAATTTTTGTGGGCCTTTGACAATGTAGACAAAAAATGGAAAAATCTAAATTATAAGAAAAAAAAGAAAAATATAAATACACCGAAAAATAAAGATAAACAAAAATGCGGTTAATAAAAATGAGAAACCAAGTAAAAAGATAAAAAATAAGAAACTACGAAATTAATTTAAAGTTTATAATTTTTTTTTGTTATTTTTAAATTTTTGTAATTGAATTCCAAACCAACAAATTAAGTAAAACCTCATTTAATTGCATTATATTTTGATTTTTTTAATTTTTTTATTATATATCTATTAATAATTATTGATTCTTTCTTTAAATGGATAACATAAGAGGGAAGTAAGCTGAAAACTTAAAATCAAAATTTGTCATATTATGAAGTTTTAAGTTTATTTTTTCTATTCAAATATTTATATTAATGATTTGGTTTTTATTATATATTAGTTATGTCTCTTAATTAATTTTTTATAATTACAATTTGTAATTGAGTATATTTTATTTTTTAATTTAATTTTTTGATTGATTAATTTTTAAATAGATGTATACGATAAAAATAATCCAAATAATTGCACAAAAATGTGGCCATTATCATTCTTTTCACTCATCATTTTTATATAGGTTTAATTATTTTATTGGTCTCTATAGTTTTATTAAATTTATAATTAGATCTTTATATTTTTTTCAATTAGATTTTTAAATTGCTTTTAGTTTTACAATTAGGTCATTGCCAAAATAAAAAATGTTAGAATTAACAGAATATTTTTTCACAAAGTAAGATACCCATAGTATAAGCAGTAGATGGGACCGTTTTTTATCGCTGGTTCCCGGTTGAATCGGTTCGACCAGCCGAATCGGTCTGATTTTCAGAACCATTCTAAAAAAATACATAAAAGTCTTATCATGAAAAGTTAAGATATAAAATCTTATCATAAAATCTCATAATTAGTAGTAGTAGAACTTTTCAATTAAGATTCATAACAAAAAAAAAATCAAAAAATTCGGTACTTTTTTCAAGAGTTATTTTGAATACTAATCCAGCACCTTATTTTTATGAGTTGCATGCATTTAAGAACAAAATTGAAATACATACGATAGCATATATAAAATAAGATTGAAAGAATTAATGTGCATTGTGTGGTATCACTGTCCCTGTTCGTATCCCTTTCAATGTTTAATTTTAGCAGTGTGCTCCAATAATCATCTTCATTCAATTTATTAATTCTGTCACATAGTCATTTTCATTATTCTTCTTTTAATTATTTTTTTCCAATGGAAAGTTTAATTGAAAAGCAAGCTAAGAGAATTATATTTGTACATGATCAATTTTTTAATTAAATTAATATTAAAATTATGGTTAATAAAGTTAATAAAGTACTGATAATTTAATATAATAAAGTACTATCATAATAAATAAATAAATAAAATATAGATGGCTGATGTATGCACTCACATCACCAAGAAAGAAATGTAGTTTATAAATATAAAGTTTAAGTGAAATTATTCAGTGCACTAAATCTAAATTATTATATCAAAAAACCTTAAATAGTATATATGTGACATTATATTTTTGTTCATTGATAGTGTTTTGCTAATTAAATATCTTCACATCATCACTTTACAGAGTTTGGTAAAAGAACCTAATAAAGCAAGATTAAAGAAAAGCTCCACATTAGTCTAAAAGTTCCTATTCATGACTCTTTTATAAAAGAAATGTTATACAACCAAATGTTCGAGATGCTATGAAGCCTGGTGGGTTGAACATAGGAAGCATGTTGGGGTATAGTGCTATTTTTAATGCAAATATATAGTTGTTAATTGAATGCTGCAAATTGCAGTGTAGAGTTGATTGCACTACCACTTCCTTGGTTTTCTTTTCTCTGTGCTTTTATCACGGAATTACTGTCCAAAATGGCTAATGCATACAAGTCATATACTAACACACATAGGAACATATATTCTGAAATGGTTAGGTAGTTAGATTAGCAAAATTGTATATATTACTAAATGATTAAGAGCTTGACTAGTTGATTGGGACTATAACATTAGGATATTGACTAGTTTTAATAGCTTATAAATTTTATCTATCTATCTAGTAGAAAGCTCTATGTATTATTCAGTCACGTCATCATGAAGATGGATAGTGGCAAATCTTTTATGCAGAAAAACAGAAAATTACTATAAAACTCTCTTTTGATTGATTTATTAAATCTATGTATTTATATGCAATTAAAAGTGATGAAGGGGTAGTACAAATATAAACTAGCCCACTACTGTGTAGTTCTTCAGAGTAAAAAGGCTATGTCATCCGTGCATACCTCTATCCACAGTCAATAAAGTTGAAAAGAACCTTTTCATGAATCACATTTGGGCTCCAAAATGATGGAAAATATAAAATTTTTATTATTCAGTTATAGAAAAATTTTAGGTAATAGTAATTTGCTCTTTTCTCTTTTTCGTATGGTTTAGTAGTCTCAAAGTCATAATACAAAGCATAGTGTGTTTTATATCTTCATCAATATTATGGAAGAGACACGCTGCATAATAGATAAGAGCAAAAGAATAAAGCAACTTATTTACCTAAGATATAAGATTTCTATATGCTACTCTTGGACACCAGAAAAAGTATACTCTGCTCGTACCTGAAGAAGTTAAGAGGATCAACTTTGGTCTTCATAGATAAGACAGGAACATTGACCACTAACCATATGGTTGTGAACAAGATTTGAGTACGCAAAAAAGAGGCCGAGATCAAAGGTACTGAGAGTGCAGAGAAGCTAAAAACAGAGATACCTGAGGAAGTAATGAGCATCCTTTTGTAGGCTATATTTCAAAATACATCTTCTGAAGTAGTTAAGGATAAAACTGACAATAACACAATATTGGGAACAGCAACAGAATCAATATTGTTGGAATTTGGTTTGCTCGAAGATGGTGATTTGATGCACATCGTAATACCTATAAGATAATTAAGGTTGAGCCTTCCAATTCAGTTCGAAATAAGATGTCAGTGCTTGTTAGTCTTCCTAATAGAGGAGTCAGAGCTTTCTGCAAAGGAGCATCAGAAATAATATTAAGAATATGTGACAAAATCATTGATTCTAATGGAAATGATGTTGATCTTCCTGAAGAACAGGCGAATAAAGTTAATGCTCTGAGAACTCTTTCTGTGGTTGTTAAAGATATAGATGCAACAGAAGGAGAAAATAGTATCCTTGATAATGGCTATACTCTGATAATAGTTGGTTTAAAAAGAGAGTTTGTATTAACATCTGTAATTGTAATTCAATTATATAAGACCAAACAACTTCTAATTACATCAAGTTATTCTATTTTCATCATAATTCTAGTCAAAAAGAAATGAAAGCAACACACAATACTTGTGCGGTTGTGCTAGCTAGCTGCAACCACGATTCACATGTTGTAATATATGTACCAATTTCAATTGTTTTTTATCAGCAGCAGCTCCTTCCAGTTACTGAAACCCTAATTAAATTTCATCAGTAGTGAAGAGAAAACGAAGTCAACCAAGAAGACCAGGCAAGAAATTAAAGAATAACTAATATAGCTTGAAATATGTTATTATATATGTGAATTGATGAATTGAAGCATGCAGATTCAAAGGCAGAAGTAATAGCTCCGTCACCAAAGTCGTTAATGGCAATGAACCGTTTCGTGTGTGAGATATGCAAGAAAGGGTTCCAGAGGGACCAGAACCTACAGTTGCACTGGCAAAGGCACAACCTGCCGTGGAAGCTTCGGCAGCGAGAGAAGGAGGTGGTGGTGCGGAAGAAGGTGGACGAGGGTTGAACTTTGGGGGAGTTGCATTTCTGAACTTTGGACGTGGGAGGTGGACGCGGGGTAATGTATTTTTAGTGAATAAAATCGACAACTTATTTATTGATTTTAATTTAAAAAAAAAAAAAGACAACACATATAGCGTCTATTTTATACATTAAATCTACACCGTTTCTTTCATTTTAAAAAGCGATCTAGACTGTTCAAATTTATCAACGGTAACGTTGTTGATAATTTAAATAATAAAATAGACGCCATATCCATCGATTTTAAAATAAAAGTATTTTTAACATCCGGTTAATCGATAGTATGACGATAGTTAAGAAAAATTTAATGCATCATCGAAAAATCGACGACTAAACTGTCGATTTTATTATTTTATTTTTAATTATCTTTTTTTAAAATATCGATAACAAATCGTTGAAAAATATCAATAGGAGAGATTACCGTCAATTTTTTGCATCGATAAATTACTTATCACAAAAACGATATATGTTTATAAGTAATTGGTGCATGTTAAGAACGAAATATATAATAAAGGGTATAAAACACAAATTAACCTATGCGTGTTTATAAGTATAAATTTAATTTTTATTTTATTCATTTAAAAAACCAAAAATTTAACGTAGATATATTTTTAAAATAATTACTTTAGCTATCGTATATATTATTATTATTTATATATTATTAATTTTTATTTTCTTATATCTAATTATTATATGTATTGTCTCTTTCTTTGTGAGATTTGGTTAAAATTATTATTATTGTGCTTATTATATATTCTTTATTTCAGCGGTTCTGTGCGGATTACCACCGATTCTATTATTATTATTATTATTATTATTATTATTATTATTATTATTATTATTATTATTATTATCGGTCTGATTTTTTTATTATTTATTTATCATATGTTGATTATTTACTTATCTTTATATTTTTTAAATTCTCTCTGTATCTGTTACATGTATGCGGTTTTAGATTTAACTCGGTAAAAATTTTTGAAAGATAAATATCTTTAAGTATGTGTATTTTTAAAATTGTATATAAATAATTTATAAATACCTTCTGTTTTTGTGACAGAGAATTTTTGGAGAGTTTTTTGGATTAAACTTCTATTATTCCTTCCATATTTAGTACTTGCTAACTTGGAAAGGACATTCGTTTTACTGTTGAGATTCCGAGTTATGTGTTTAACCTCAGTCTCCGAGAATCGCCTGGGATATTCCAAGCTTTTGTCCAAGTACCTCTTCATATTAGGATCCTTAGCCTGGTACTCTCCATTTATTTGGGAGGTCACCACTTGGACGTCGCTGAACACAACTACTTTGGTTGCGCCGACTTCTTCTGTCAGCTTTAACCCTGCAATCAAGGCTTCATATTCTGCATGATTATTAGAAGTTGGGAATTCAAATTTGAGCGAAACTTCTATTTGAGTTCCCTCTTGGTTGACCAGCGCCCTTCCGACCTTATTGGAGGACCTGTCCACATATAGCTACCATGCTGTGGCGGCTTCCTCTTGGTCTCCTACATACTCCGTTACAAAGTCGGTGAGACATTGGGCTTTAATTGCAGTCCGAGTTTTGTATTTTAAGTCGAACTCGGAGAGCTCTATGACCCATTGAACCATTCTGCCCGTAATATCCGTTTTCTGAAGGATTTGCTTCATGGGCTGCTTCGTTCGAACTTTTATTGTGTGATTTTGAAAATAAGGTCGCAGCCTTCGAGAGGCTACAATTAAGACATACACAAATTTCTCAAATTTTTGGTACCTTAATTCAGGGCCTTATAGAACTTTGCTGATGAAGTATATAGGATGCTGCCCAACCTCGTCTTCCCGTATTAGAGCTGATGCTACAGTTTTGTCGGCTACGGACAAATACAGGACGAGTTCTTTCCCAACTTTAGGTCGGGTCAGAATGAGATGTTAGCTTAAAAACTTTTTGAACTCCTGGAATGCTTCTTCGCACTCAGGAGTCTATTCGAACTGGCATCCTTTTTTTAGTAGAGAAAAGAAGGTAGGGATCTTAATGCTAATCCTGTCAAGAACCTGGAGAGAGCTGCAAGTCGGCCATTCAACTGCTGGACCTCCTTTAAGCAAGTTAGACTTTTTTTTTCTAGGACTGCTTTGCACTTTTCGGGGTTGGCTTCAATCCCCCTTTGTGTGAGCATGAATCCCAAAAATTTTTCTGCCTCCACCGCGAAGGTGCACTTTGTAGGATTCAACCTCATCCCATGCATCCTAATGGTGTTGAAGACTTGTGAGAGGTCAGTCAAGAGGTTGGCCTCATCCTTGGTTTTTACTAACATGTCGTCTACATAAACTTCCATTAGACTCCCAAGGTGTGTGATGAGCGGATATTTTATATGCTTTTTGGGGATAATTTCATATAGTTTTTAGTATGTTTTAGTTAGTTTTTAGTATATTTTTATTAGTTTTTAGGAAAAATTCATATTTCTGGACTTTACTATGAGTTTGTATGTTTTTCTGTGATTTCAGGTATTTTCTGGCTGAAATTGAGGGAGCTGAGCAAAAATCTTATTCAGGCTGAAAAAGGACTACTGATGCTGCTGGATTCTGATCTCCTTGCACTCGGAATGGATTTTTTGGAGCTACACAAGTCTAATCGGCGCGCTCTCAAATGGGTTGGAAAGTAGACATCCAGGGCTTTCTAGCAATATATAATAGTCTATACTTTGCGTGAAGATAAACGACATAAAATGGCGTTTAATGCCAGTTCCATGTTGCCTTCTGGCGTTGAGTGCCAGAAACAGGTTACAAGTTGGAGTTGAACGCCAGAAACAGGTTACAACCTAACGTTTAACTTCAGAAATAGCCCAGGCACGAGAAGCTCAAGTTTCAGTCCCAGCACACACCAAGTTGGCCCCAATAGTGGATTTCTGCACTATCCATTTTAGTTTACTCATTTTCTGTAAACCTAAGTTACTAGCTTAGTATTTAAACAACTTTTAGAGATGTATTTCGTATCTCATGACATTTTTAGATCTAAACTTTGTACTTTTTGATGGCATGAGTCTCTAAACTCCATTGTTGGGGATAAGGAGCTCTGCAGCGTCTCGATGAATTAATGCAATTATTTCTGTTTTCTATTCAAACACGCTTGTTCTATCTAAGATGTTCATTCGCACTTCAATATGAAGAAGGTGATGATCCGTGACACTCATCACCATTCTCAACCTATGAACGCGTGCCTAACAACCACCTCTGTTCTACCTTCGATTGAATGAATATCTCTTGGACTCTTTAATCAGAATCTTCGTGGTATAAGCTAGAATCCATTGGCAGCATCCTTGAGAATCTGGAAAGTCTAAACCTTGTCTGTGGTATTCCAAGTAGGATTCAGGAATTGGATGACTATGATGAGCTTCAAACTCGCGAGTGTTGGGCGTAGTGACAGACGCAAAAGGATCAATGGATCCTATTCCGACATGATCGAGAACCGACAGATGATTAGTCGTGCTGTGACAGAGCATTTGGACCATTTTCACTGAGAGGATGGGAAGTAGCCATTGACAACGGTGACGCCCTACATACAGCTTTCCATGGAAGGAGCCTTGCATGTTTGAAAGTGAGAAAGTATTATGTTACAGGGATTCAGAAGACAAAGCATCTCCAAAACTCCAACATATTCTCCATTATTGTGTAACAAGTACTTATTTTATGCCCTTTCACTTTTTTTACAATTGAAACTAAAGAACCCTATTGGTATCCTGACTAAGAATAATAAGATAACCATAGCTTGCTTCAAGCCAACAATCTCTGTGGGATTCGACCCTTACTCACGTAAGGTATTACTTGGACGACCCAGTGCACTTGCTGGTTAGTTGTGTGGAATTACATAGTGTGAGTTTAATTTTCGTGCACCAAGTTTTTGGCGCTGTTGCTGGGGATTGTTTGAGTTTGAACAACTGACGGTGAATCTTGTTACTTAGATTAGGAAAAAATTGTCTTTTTGTTTAGAGTCACTAGGATTGCATCTTCTATTATTCCTTTTTAAAAATCTTTCAAAAATATTATTTTTCTTTATCAGTTTTTAATTTTTCTTGGAATCTTTTGTTTGAGTTTAGTTTCATATTTTAAGTTTGGTGTCAATTGCATGCTTTTCTTTGTCTTTTAATTTTCGAATTGCATGTTCTTTGTTCTTCCTTGATCTTCAAATTATTCTTGTCAATTTTTCTTGTTTGATCCTTGGTTTGTCTTGTTTTGCGTCTTTTCTTGTTTTTCTTGTGCTTTTTCAAAATATTAGTTTTTAAAAAATATTTTTATTTATTAAAAATACCTCTTTAAAACACGTTACATTTATAATTCAATTGGCTAGAGCATTAGTTTGTATTCTTGGTAATTTGGTATCTTCTTTTTAAAATCTTTTTCAAAAATAATTTTTCTTTGATTAAATCTTGTGCCAAACTTTAAGTTTGGTGTTCTCTTGTTAATTTTCTTTAATTTTCGAAAATTTATTGTGGTTTTCTAAAAATTTTAAGTTTGGTGTTCTTTCTTTTGTTTTTGTTGTTCTTGTGAGTCTTCAAGGTGTTCTTGAGTCTTCTTTGTGTTTTGATCTAAAAATTTTTAAGTTTGGTGTGCCTTGGCGTTTTTCCTCCAAAATTTTCGAAAACAAGGAGTATTGGATTTAAAAATTTTAAGTCTTGTGTCTTTTGTGTGTTTTTCTCTTTCATAATAAAATTCAAAAATAAAAAAATATTTTTTCTAACTATTTTTAAACAATTTTTTTAACTTTTCACAAAAATTCAGATTTCAATTTCAAAATTTTTCAAATCTTATCCTTTTAATTTTTTTTAAAAAAATCATATCTTTTTCAAAAAAATATCCTAACCACTATCTCTCTCCTCACTTTTTCGATAAATTTTAAAATATTTTTTTAATTTTATTTTAATTTTTTTGTTTTTAGTTTTTATTTTATTTCATTTTATTATTTCGAAAATTATTTTTCTTATATAATAAAATAAATAAAGTAAATCCACATCATCTCCCTTTCTCCATCATGGACCTAAGTGGAAATGAACAGTCCAGAAGGACTCTGGGGTCGTATGCTAACCCTACTACTGCTTCATATCGGAGTAGTATCTGTATACCCTCCATTAGAGTTAGTAGCTTTGAGTTGAATCCTCAGCTCATTATCATGGTGCAGCAAAGTTGCCAGTATTCCAGTCTTCCATAGGAAGAACCTACGGAATTTCTGGCACAGTTTTTACAAATTACTGACACAGTAAATGATAAAGAAGTAGATCAAGATGTCTACAGATTATTACTGTTTTCATTTGCTGTAAAAGACCAAGCTAAGAGGTGGTTAAATAACCAACCTAAGGCTAGCATAAGGACATGGAAACAGTTGTCAAAAAAATTCCTGAATTAATACTTCCCTCAAAAATGGATGACACAGCTAAGGCTGAACATCCAAGGCTTTAAACAAGGAGATAATGAATCTCTTTATGATGCCTGGGAGAGATACAGAGAGATGCTCAGAAAATGCCCCTCTGAAATATTTTCAGAATGGGTGCAGTTAGACATCTTCTATTATGGACTTACAGAGAAAGCTCAGATTTCTCTAGACCACTCAGCTGGTGGATCTATACACATGAGAAAGACAATTGAAGAAGCTCAAGAACTCATTGATACAATTGCCAGAAATCAGCATCTGTACCTAAGCAGTAAATCTTCCATGAAAAAAGAGGCTAAAACAGTAACTGCTGAACTCAGTCCTGCAAAACAAGTCACTGAATTCAACCAGCAATTAGATTTTCTGACAAAACAGCTAGCCGAATTCAAGGAGATACTACAAGAAACAAGAATGGCTAATATAAATATGGAAGTGCATTTGAAGCAAATAGAACAGCAGTTATCAAAACAAATAACAGAAAAGTGCCAAGCAGTTCAATTAAGAAGTGGGAAAACATTAAATACCTCACTTCAAGGCAGCAGGAAGCCAAGAACTGAACAAACTGCTACCCAAAATCCCTTTGAGGATAGCAAGAGCCCAGAGAGGAATAATTCTGGCGCTCAAACACCAGAAAAGGGTGGAGAGCTGGCGTTGAACGCCCAACCCATGCTCAGTTCCGGCGTTCAAACGCCAGAAACAGGCAAGAAACTGGCGTTGAACGCCCAAAAGAAGCTCAGTTCTGGCGTTCAGACGCCAGAAACAGGTAAGGAGTTGGCGTCTAACGCCACTCCAGCTTCCACCTCTGGCCTTTAAACGCCAGTGGGAGATCAGACACATACAAGTGCTGATAGCAACCTCTCTAAAAAGGCTTCTCAAACCACATCTGTAGGCAGTAAACCTGCAGCAACTAAGGTTGAGGAATATAAAGGCAAAATGCCTTATACTCAGAAACTCCGCCAAGCAGAACAGGATAAGCAATTTGCCCACTTTACAGACTATCTCACAACTCTTGAAATAAAGATTCCGTTTGCAGAGACACTTCAGCAAATACCCTCTTATGCTAAGATCATGAAAAAGATCTTAAGTCATAAGAAGGATTGGAGAGAAACTGAAGAAGTTTACCTCACTGAAGAATGCAGTGCAGTCATTCTGAAAAGCTTACCAGAAAAGCTTAAAGATCCCGGAAGCTTTATGATACCATGCACATTAGAGGATACTTGTACCAAGCAAGCTCTATGTGATCTTGGGGAAAGTATCAACCTAATACCTGCATCCACTATCAGGAAGCTTGGTTTGACTGAAGAAGTCAAACCAACCAGGATATGTCTCCAACTTGCTGATGGTTCCATTAAATACCGATCAGGCGTGATTGAAGACATGATTGTCAAGGTTGGGCCATTTGCCTTTCCCACTGACTTTGTGGTACTGGAAATGGAAGAGCACAAGAGTGCAACTCTCATTCTAGGAAGACCTTTCCTAGTAACTGGACGAACCCTCATTGACGTCCAAAAAGGGGAAGTGACCCTGAGAGTCAATGAGGACGAGTTTTAAGTTGAATGTTGTCAAAGCTATGCAGCATCCAGACACCCCAAATGACTGCATGAGCATTGATATTATTGACTCTCTGGTAAAAGAGGTCAATATAACTGAGAGTCTCGAATCAGAGCTAGAGGATATCTTTAAAGATGCTCAGACTGATCTAGAGGAACCAGAGAGAATAATAGAACCTCTGAAAATCCCTCAGGAAGAGGAGAAACCTCCCAAATCCGAGCTCAAACCATTACCACCATTTCTGAAATATGCATTTCTGGGAGAAGGTGATACCTTTCCTGTAATCATAAGCTCTACCTTAGAGCCACAAGAAGAGGAAGCAATAATTCAAGTGCTAAGGACACACAAGACAGCTCTTGGGTGGTCCATCAGTGATCTTAAGGGCATTAGCCCAGCCAGATGCATGCACAAGATCCTATTAGAGGGTGACGCTAAGCCAGTGGTTCAACCACAGAGGCGGCTGAATCCAGCCATGAAGGAGGTGGTGCAGAAGGAGGTCACTAAATTACTAGAGGCTGGGATTATTTATCCTATTTCTGATAGCCCCTGGGTAAGCCCTGTCCAAGTCGTCCCTAAGAAGGGTGGCATGACAGTAGTTCATAATGAAAAAAATGAACAGGTTCCTACAAGAACAGTTACAGGGTGGCGTATGTGTATTGATTATAGAAGGCTCAATATAGCTACCAGAAAGGATCATTTTCCTTTACCATTCATAGACCAGATGCTAGAAAGACTAGTAGGTCATGAATACTACTGCTTCCTGGATGGATATTCAAGTTATAATCAAATTGCAGCAGATCTCCAAGATCAAGAAAAAACAACATTCACATGTCCATCCGAAGTATTTGCATACAGAAGGATGCCATTTAGTCTATGCAATGCACCTGCAACCTTTCAAAGGTACATGCTCTCTATTTTCTCTGATATGGTAGAAAAATTTCTGGAAGTCTTCATGGATGACTTTTCAGTATTTGAAGACTCATTCAGCTCCTGTCTTGACCATCTAGCACTTGTTCTAAAGAGGTGCCAAGAGACTAACCTGGTTTTAAACTGGGAAAAATGTCACTTTATGGTGACTGAAGGAATTGTCCTTGGGCACAAAATTCCGAACAAGGGAATAGAGGTAGATCAAGCTAAGGTATAGGTAATTGAAAATTTACCACCACGTGCCAATGTTAAGGCAATCAGAAGCTTTCTGGGGCATGCGGAATTCTATAGGAGGTTTATAAAAGAGTTTTCAAAAATCGCCAAACCTCTGAGTTATCTGCTAGCTGTTAACACACCATTTATCTTTGATAAGGAGTGTCTGCAGACATTTGAGACTCTAAAAGCTAAGCTGGTTACAGCACCAGTCATCTCTACACCAGACTGGACATTACCATTTGAACTGATGTGTGATGCCAGTGACCAAGCCATTGGTGCAGTGTTGGGACAAAGGCATGACAAAGCTTCTGCACGTCATTTACTATGCCAGTCGTGTTTTAAATGATGCACAGAACTACACAACCACAAAAAAAAAGTTACTTGCAGTGGTTTACGCCATTGACAAGTTCAGATCTTATTTATTAGGATCAAAAGTGATTGTGTACACTGACCATGCTGCTCTTAAATATCTACTCACAAAGCAGAACTCAAAACCCAGACTCATCAGATGGGTGTTGCTTCTGCAAGAGTTTGATATAGAAATAAGAGACAGAAAATGGATAGATAACCAAGTAGCAGATCACCTGTCCCGAATATAACCAATAGAAGGGGCGTCCCTTCCTCTTACTGAGATCTCTGAAAACTTTCTGGATGAGCAACTCTTTGCCATCTAGGAAGTACCATGGTTTGCAAACATTGCAAACTACAAGGCAGTGAGATTCATACCCAAAAAGTACAGTAGGCAGCAATCAAAGAAATTGATCACGGATGCAAAGTACTATCTTTGGGATGAACCATATCTCTTCAAGAGATGTGCAGACAGAGTAATCCGTAGATGTGTGCCTAAAGAAGAAGCACAGAAGATCCTCTGGCACTGCCATGGATCACAGTATGGAGGACATTTTGGAAGTGAGCGAACAGCCACAAGAGTCCTCCAATGTGGCTTCTACTGGCCTACTCTCTATAAAGACTCCCAAGTGTTTGTACTTAATTGTGACAGTTGTCAAAGATCTGGCAATCTGCCTCACAGTTATGCCATGCCTTAACAAGAGATCTTGGAGATTGAGTTGTTTGATGTATAGGGTATTGACTTCATGTGGCCTTTCCCACCATCATATTCAAACACTTATATTCTGGTGGCAATGGATTATGTATCCAAATGGGTGGAAGCTATTGCAACACCCACTAATGATACTAAGACAATGCTGAAATTCCTCCAGAAATACATCTTCAGCAGATTTGGTATCCCTAGAGTACTAATCAGTAATGGGAGCACTCATTTCTGCAATAAACAGCTTTACTCTGCTTTGGTTCGATATGGAGTTAGCCACAGGGTGGCCACTCCATATCATCCACAGACAAATGGACAAGCTGAAGTCTCTAATAGAGAACTTAAAAGAATCCTAAAACGGACTGTGATTAACCGTAGAAGGGATTGGGCAAGAAGCTTGGATGATGCTTTATGGGCATACAGAACAGTATTCAAGACTCCTATAGGGACCTCTCCATACCAGCTTGTGTATGGAAAAGCCTGTCACTTGCCAATGGAACTGGAACATAAGGCATACTGGGCAACCAGATTCCTAAATCTTAATGCCAAGTTAGCTGGAGAAAAATGATTGCTCCAGTTAAATGAGCTAGAGGAATTCAGACTCAATGCTTTCGAAAATGCTAAAATTTACAAAGAGAAAGCAAAAAGATGGCATGACAAGAAGTTGTCATCTAGAGTCTTTGAGCCAGGGCAGAAAGTTCTGCTGTTTAATTCTAGGCTCAGATTATTCCCCGGAAAATTAAAATCCCGGTAGAGAGGTCCATATGTGATTACAAGTGTGTCACCATATGGATACGTAGAGCTTCAGGATAATGACTCTAACAAAAAGTTCATTGTTAATGGACAGAAAGTCAAACATTATCTTGAAAGCAATTTTGAGCAAGAATGCTCAAAACTGAGACTTGATTAAAGCTCAATAATAGTCCAGCTAAAGACAATAAAGAAGTGCTTGCTGGGAGGCAACCCAGCCATTAACAAAGCTTATTTTTTAATTAATTGATTTTTATAGGTTCATATTAATTTTCTTCAAGGTAAAATGGCAATTGCATGAGTTCACAGAGTTATAGAAGGATTCAGAGGAGAAAACAGCAAAAAAGAAGCTCACTGGTGCGAAAAAGCCAGTAAGAGCTGTTTTGGGCGTTAAACGCCCAAAAGAAGCATCCACTAGGCGTTTAACGCCAGTAGAGATAGCCATCTGGGCGTTAAACGTCAGAAAAAAGAATCTTCTAGGCGTTTAACGCCAAATTTACAGCGTCCTGGGCGTTCAGAAAAACGCCCAGTGACAAAGGAGTTCCTGGCGTTTAACGCTATCCAGAAGCAACATCTGGGTGTTAAACGCCCAGGAGAAGCTACAAATGGGCGTTAAACACCCAAAACATGCAGTGTTTGGGCGTTTAACGCCAGGATTGTGGGGAGGAGGTGAATTCGTTTTCAACTCAAAATTTTTCCATTTTTCATGTTTCAATTCATGATTTCTTGCATAAACATGTTACAAACTCTCATCTTTCAATTCCAAAAATTTTAATCCTAATTTTTCAAAGATATCAAATGTATCTTAATTCATAAACACAAATCCTTTTCAAATCCCCTCCAACTTCTTTTCAATTTTTTTTTCAAAATTCAATTATCTTTTCAAATTCATCTCAAATCTTTTTTTTAAATAAAAATTCAGATTTATCTTTTTCAAATATCTTTCATAACTTTTCAATTTTAAATTAAATCTTTTTCCTATCATACTTATCTTTCACAAATCATATCTTCTATCTTATCTTTTTCAAAATTTTTGAAAATCCACCCCTCCCTTTAAATCCATATTCGGCCTACACCTCTCTTCCACCATTCGAAATTGGCTCTCCTTCTATCCCTCTCCTTTCCTTTCTTTTGCTTGAGGACAAACAAACCTCTAAGTTTGGTATATTTATCCGTGATCACTAAGCCATACCCACTAAGATCATGGCTCCTAAGGGAAAACAAACCACTCCAAGAGGCAAGAAAGAGAATATTCCAAAACCACTTTGGAATCAAGGGAAATTCTTAACCAAAGAACATTCAGACCATTACTACAAAATAATGGGTCTAAGGTCAGTGATCCCAGAAGTCAAATTTGATCTGAAAGAAGATGAATATCCGGAGATCTAAGAGCAAATTCGAAACAAGAGCTGGGAAATCCTAGCTAATCCTGAAACAAAGGTGGGAAGAAACATGGTTCAGGAATTCTACTCTAATTTGTGGCAAACAGACAGGCAGAGATTAGCTGGAGCCGCCTTCTATGACTATCGAACTCTGGTCAGAGGAAAGATTGTTCACCTTCACCCTGACAAATCAGGGAGATCTTTAAGCTACCTCAGCTGAAAGATGACCCAGATTCCTTTAATAGGAGAATGATGAGAACAAATAAGGGCTTGGACAAAATTCTAGAGGACATATGCCTCCCTAGAACCAAGTGGACAACCAGCACAAAGGGTGTCCCAAATCAACTCAAGAGAGAAGATCTCAAACCAGTCGTCAGAGGCTGGCTGGACTTCATTGGGTGTTCTATACTGCCCACTAGCAACCGCTTTGAAATCACCATCAAAAGAGCAGTAATGATCCATTACAAATAAGAACTCCAAAGATGTCGAATTGGCTTATCCAAGCTTAATCTATATGCTATGTAAAGATGCTGGGGTGAAGATGGGAGTAACTGAGTATATCTCAGTTGAGAGACCAATCACCAAAAAGTCAATGGAGGGAGAACAGGTGCAGGACGACCCCATCAAGAAGAGAGCACAGGAGTTCCTCCCGGAAATCCCTCAAATTGAATATTGGGAGCGCCTTGAAGCATCTATCACCAAGTTGCAAGAAGCTATGGAGCAATTAAAGGAAGAACAGCAAAATCAAAATAGCATGCTTTGCAAACTACTTAAGGAACAAGAGGAGCAAGGGCATGAACTGAGGCAACTGAATCCTTAGAAGCTACTCTTGAAGGGTCAAGCACCCCATAGATTAAAGGAGCATCCACTTCCCAAAATAAAGGTTGTTGAGTCCTAATCTTAGCTTTAACTTTGTGATAGTTGTTCTTATAGGAATTTACCTTAGAAATTATATATGAGTAGTAGTAATTAGTATATATATTTTGATTTTATCTCCAATTAAGCTATAATTTATTTTTCTCATCATCATCAAACATGAATAAAATAGTAGATTTTTAGAATAAAGAGGCAATATTTTTCGAGTTCTTAATAAGGAAAATTCTAATTATTTATATGTGGTGGCAATACTTTTTGTCTTCTAAATGAATGCCTGAACAGTGCATATTTTTTATATTAAATTTTATGAATGTTAAAATTGTTGGCTCTTAAAAGAATGATGAACAAGAGAAATATTATTGCTGATCTGAAAAATCATAAAATTGATTCTTGAAGCAAGAAAAAGCAGTGAAAAAAAAAGCAAAAGAGGTAGAAAAAGCCAATAGCCCTTTAAACCAAAAGGCAAGGGTGAAAAGGATCCAAGGTTTTGAGCATCAATGGATAGGAGGGCCCAAGAAAGTAAATCCAGGCCTAAGCGGCTAGATCAAGCTGTCCCTAACCATGTGCTTGTGGCATGCAGGTCCAAGTGAAAAGCTTGAGACTGAGTGGTTAAAGTCGTGATCCAAAGCAAAAGAGTGTGCTTAAGAACTCTGGACACCTCTAATTAGGGACTTGAGCAAAGCTAAGTCACAATCTGAAAAGGTTCACCCAGTTATGTGTCTGTGGCATTTATGTATCCGATGGTAATACTAGAAAACAAAGTGCTTAGGGCCACGGCCAAGAATCATAAAGTAGTTATGTTCAAGAATCAACATACTAAACTAGGAGAATCAATAATACTATATGAATTCTGAGTTCCTATGGATGCCAATCATTCTGAATTTCAAAGGATAAAGTGAGATGCCAAAACTGTTCAGAAGCAAAAAGCTACTAGTCCCGCTCATCTAATTAGAATCTGAGCTTCACTTAAAACTCTGAGATACTATTGCTTCTTGATTTCTTTTTATCCTATTTTATTTATCTAGTTGTTTGAGGACAAGCAATAGTTTAAGTTTGGCGTTGTGATGAGCGGATATTTTATACGCTTTTGGGGGTAATTTCATATAGTTTTTAGTATGTTTTAGTTAGTTTTTAGTATATTTTTATTAGTTTTTAGGTAAAATTCATATTTCTGGACTTTATTATGAGTTTGTGTGTTTTTCTGTGATTTCAGATATTTTCTGGCTGAAATTGAGGGAGCTGAGCAAAAATCTGATTCAGGCTGAAAAAGGACTGCTGATGCTATTGGATTCTGACCTCCCTACAATCGGAATGGATTTTTTGGAGCTACAGGAGTCTAATTGGCATGTTCTCAATTGGGTTAGAAATTAGACATCCAGGGCTTTCCAGTAATATATAGTAATCCATACTTTTCGCGAAGATAAACGACGTAAACTGGCGTTTAACGCCAGTTCCATGTTGCATTCTGGCATTAAGCGCCAGAAATAGGTTACAAGTTGGAGTTGAACGCCAGAAACAGGTTACAACCTGACGTTTAACTCCAGAAATAGCGGAGGCACATGAGAAACTCAAGTCTCAGCCCCAGCACACACCAAGTGGGCCCCAGAAGTGGATTTCTGCACTATCCAACTTAGTTTACTCATTTTCTGTAAACCTAAGTTACTAGCTTAGTATTTAAACAACTTTTAGAGATGTATTTCGTATCTCATGACATTTTTAGATCTGAACTTTGTACTCTTTGACGGCATGAGTCTCTAAACTCCATCGTTGGGGGTGAGGAGCTCTGCAGCGTCTCGATGAATTAATGTAATTATTTCTATTTTCTATTCAAACACGCTTGTTCCTATCTAAGATGTTCATTCACACTTCAATATGAAGAAGGTGATGATCCGTGACACTCATCACCATTCTCAACCTATGAACGCGTGCCTGACAACCACCTCCGTTCTACCTTCGATTAAATGAATATCTCTTGGACTCTTTAATCAGAGTCTTCGTGGTATAAGCTAGAATCTATTGGCAGCATCCTTGAGAATCTGGAAAATCTAAACCTTGTCTGTGGTATTCCAAGTAGGATTCAGGGAAATGACTGTGACGAGCTTCGAATTCGCGAGTGTTGGGCGTAGTGACAGACGTAAAAGGATCAACGGATCCTATTCCGACATGATCAAGAATCGACAGATGATTAGCCGTGCTGTGACAGAGCATTTGGACCATTTTCACTGAGAGGATGGGAAGTAGTCATTGACAACAGTGACGCCCTACATACAGCTTGCCATGGAAGGAGCCTTGCATGTTTGAAAGTGAGAAAGCATTATGTTACAGGGATTCAGAAGACAAAGCATCTCCAAAACTCCAACATATTCTCCATTATTTCGTAACAAGTACTTATTTTATGCCCTTTCACTTTTTTTACAATTGAAACTAAAGAACCCTATTAGTATCTTGACTAAGAATAATAAGATAACCATAGCTTGCTTCAAGCCAACAATCTCTGTGGGATTCGACCCTTACTCACGTAAGGTATTACTTGGACGACCCAGTGCACTTGCTGGTTAGTTGTGCGGAATTACATAGTGTGAGTGTTGTGATGAGCGGATATTTTATACGCTTGTTGGGGGTAATTTCATATAGTTTTTTGTATGGTTTAGTTAGTTTTTAGTATATTTTTATTAGTTTTTAGGAAAAATTCTTATTTCTGAACTTTACTATGAGTTTGTGTGGTTTTCTATGATTTCAGGTATTTTCTGGCTGAAATTGAGGGAGCTGAGCAAAAATCTGATTTAGGCCGAAAAAGGACTGCTGATGCTGTTGGATTCTGACCTCCCTGCAGTCGGAATGAATTTTTTGGAGCTACAGAAGTCCAATTGGCACGCCCTCAAATGGGTTAGAAAGTAGACATCCAGAGCTTTCCATCAATATATAATAGTCTATACTTTGCACGAAGATAAATGACGTAAACTGGCATTTAAAGCTAGTTCCATGTTGCATTCTGGCGTTGAGCGCCAGAAACAGGTTACAAGTTGGCGTTGAACGCCAGAAACAGGTTACAACCTAACGTTTAACTCCAGAAACAGCCCAGTCACATGAGAAGCTCAAGTCTCAGCACCAGCACACACCAAGTGGGCCCCAGAAGTGGATTTCTGCACTATCCATCTTAGTTTACTCATTTTCTGTAAACCTAGGTTACTAGCTTAGTATTTAAACAACTTTTAGAGATGTATTTCGTATCTCATGACATTTTTAGATCTGAACTTTGTACTCTTTGACGGCCTGAGTCTCTAAACTCCATTATTGGGGGTGAGGAGCTCTGCAGCGTCTCGATGAATTAATGCAATTATTTCTGTTTTCTATTCAAACACGCTTGTTCCTATCTAAGATGTTCATTCGCACTTCGATATGAAGAAGGTGATGATCCATGACACTCATCACCATTCTCAACCTATGAACGCGTTCCTGACAACCACCTCTGTTCTACCTTCGATTGAATAAATATCTCTTGGACTCTTTAATCAGAGTCTTTGTGGTATAAGCTAGAATCCATTGGCAGCATCCTTGAGAATCTGGAAAGTCTAAACCTTGTCTGTGGTATTCCAAGTAGGATTCAGGGATTGGATGACTGTGACGAGCTTCGAACTCGCGAGTGTTGGGCGTAGTGACAGACGCAAAAGGATCAATGGATCCTATTCCGACATGATCAAGAACCGACAGATGATTAGCCGTGCTGTGACAGAGCATTTGGACCATTTTCACTGAGAGGATGGGAAGTAGCCATTGACAACAGTGACGCCCTACATACAGCTTGCCATGGAAGGAGCCTTGCATGTTTGAAAGTGAGAAAGCATTATGTTACAGGGATTCAGAAGACAAAGCATCTCCAAAACTCCAACATATTCTCTATTATTGTGTAACAAGTACTTATTTTATGCCCTTTCACTTTTTTTACAATTGAAACTAAAGAACACTATTGGTATCCTGACTAAGAATAATAAGATAACCATAGCTTGCTTTAAGCCATCAATCTCTGTGGGATTCGACCCTTACTCACGTAAGGTATTACTTGGACGACCCAATGCACTTGCTGGTTAGTTGTGCGGAATTACATAGTGTGAGTGTTGTGATGAGCGGATATTTTATACGCTTTTTGGGGTAATTTCATATCGTTTTTTGTATGTTTTAGTTAGTTTTTAGTATATTTTAATTAGTTTTTAGGCAAAATTCATATTTTTGGACTTTACTATGAGTTTGTGTGTTTTTCTGTGATTTCAGGTATTTTCTGGCTGAAATTGAGGGAGCTGAGCAAAAATCTGATTCAGGTTGAAAAAGGACTGCTGATGCTGTTGGATTCTGACCTCCTTGCACTCGGAATGGATTTTTTGGAGCTACATGAGTCCAATTGGCGTGCTCTCAATTAGGTTGGAAAGTAGACATGCAGGGCTTTCCAGTAATATATAATAGTTCATACTTTTTGCGAAGATAAACGATGTAAACTGACGTTTAATGCCAGTTCTATGTTGCATTCTGGCGTTGAGCGCCAGAAACATGTTACAAGTTGGAGTTGAACGCCAGAAACAGGTTACAACCTGACGTTTAACTCCATAAACAGCTCAGGCAAGTGAGAAGCTAAAGTCTCAGCCCCAGCACACACCAAGTGGGCCCCAGAAGTGGATTTCTGGACTATCCATCTTAGTTTACTCATTTTCTGTAAACCTAGGTTACTAGCTTAGTATTTAAACAACTTTTAGAGATGTATTTCGTATCTCATGACATTTTTAGATCTGAACTTTGTACTCTTTGACAGCATGAGTCTCTAAACTCCATTGTTGGGGGTTAGGAGCTCTGCAGCGTCTCGATGAATTAATGCAATTATTTTTTTCTATTTAAACACGCTTGTTCCTATCTAAGATGTTCATTCGCACTTCAATATAAAGAAGGTGATGATCCGTGACACTCATCACCATTCTCATCCTATGAACGCGTGCCTGACAACCATCTCTGTTCTACCTTCGATTGAATGAATATCTCTTGGACTCTTTAATCAGAATCTTCGTGGTATAAGCTAGAATTCATTGGCAGCATCCTTGAAAATCTGGAAAGTCTAAACCTTGTCTGTGGTATTCCAAGTAGGATTCAGGGATTGGATGACTGTGATGAGCTTTGAATTCGCGAGTGTTGGGCGTAGTGACAGACGCAAAAGGATCAATGGATCCTATTCCGACATGATCGAGAACCGACCGATGATTAGCCGTGCTGTGACAGAGCATTTGGACCATTTTCACTGAGAGGATGGGAAGTAGCCATTGACAATGGTGACGCCCTACATACAGCTTGCCATGGAAGGAGCCTTGCATGTTTGAAAGTGAGAAAGCATTATGTTACAGGGATTCAGAAGACAAAGCATCTCCAAAACTCCAATATATTCTCCATTATTGCGTAACAAGTACTTATTTTATGCCCTTTCACTTTTTTTACAATTGAAACTAAAGAACCCTATTGGTATCCTGACTAAGAATAATAAGATAACCATAGCTTGCTTCAAGCCAACAATCTCTGTGGGATTCGACCCTTACTCACGTAAGGTATTACTTGGACAACCCAGTGCACTTGCTGGTTAGTTGTGCGGAATTACATAGTGTAAGTGTAATTTTCGTGCACCAGTGAGGTGCAAACACTTTATTCATCAGCCATTGATATGTGGCTCTTGCATTTTCTAGCCCATAAGGCATGACCACATAGCAATAATTTGCTCTTGGCGTGATGAAAGATGTCTTTTCTTGATTTGGCTTGTACATCGGAATTTAATTATATCCCGAGTACGCGTCCATGAATGACAAGTATTGATATCCCGAGCTGGAGTCTACTAAGGTATCAATATTTGGAAGTAGATATGGGTCTTTGGGACACGCCTTATTCAGGTCAGTGTAATCTACACACATTCTCGACTTGCCGTTTTGCTTTTTGACCAGCACCACATTTGCCAGCCATACCGGATATTTGACCTCTTTGATGAAACCTGCCTCTAAGAGGGCTTGTACTTGTTCTTCCACCACTTGGGCCCGTTCGGTTCCGAGCTTCCGTCTTCTTTGCTGAACCGGTCGTGACCCAGGGTATACTGATAGTTTATGCGACATGAGTTCGGGATTTATTCCTGGCATGTCGGAGGCTTTCCAAGCGAAGAGGTCGAAATTCTCTTGTAGGAGCCTTATAAGTTTCTTCTTCAAATCCTCTTTCAGGTTGGCTCTTATGTTGGTATTTTTTCCTTCCTCTACTCCGACCTGCACCTCTTCAGTCTTCCCCCAGGTTGTGGTCGTAACTCTTCTTTAGCTCTGACTCTTCCGAGCTCAATTGTGTGCACCCTTTCCTCTCAGGTTCAAGCTTTCATTGTAACACTTTCTTGCCAATTTCTAGTCTTTCCTGATGGTTGTAATTTCCTCTAGTGTTGGGAATTTCATGAAAAGGTGGAGGTGGACACCACTGCTCTAAGCCGATTTAGGGTTGCTCTGCCTATTAGAGTATTGTAGGCTGAATCCACATCGACGACTATGAAGTTGATGCTCAGAGTTTTGGACTTCTCCCATTTTCCAAAAATTGTGTGTAGGGGTATAAATCCTAGTGGCTTTATTGGTGTATCCCCCAGCCCATATAAGGTATCAGGGTAAACTCTTAATTCCTTTTTGTCCAATCCCAACTTATCAAACACTGGCTTGAACAGGATGTCAGTTGAGCTTCCCTGGGTTCTGTGTAGATGGGCATTGGCAAGGATCATAGTGATCACCACCGGATCATCATGTCTGAGATCTATAACTTGCCCATCTTCTTTAGTGAAAGAGATAGTAGGGAGGTCGGGAGCTTCACCCCCGACCTGGTAGACTTTGTTCAGGTGTCTTTTATGAGATGACTTTGTGAAATCGCCTCCAGCAAACCCTCCTGAGGTCATGTGTGTGTGTCTCTCTGGAGTCTACGGTGGTGGGTCTCTTCGATCCTCCTCATCTCGCTTTCTCTTGCCATGATGGTCTGACCTTTCCACGAGATATCTGTCAAGCCGACCTTCTCTGGCCAGCTTTTCTATTACATTTTTTAGGTCATAACAATCATTTTTTGAGTGAATATATAATTTATGATACTCACAGTAGTCGCTACGACTTTTCCCCTTTTTGTTCTTGATGGGTCTCAGGGGAGATAGCCTTTTAGTATGACAAATTTTCCTGTAGACATCAACTGGGGAAACTCGTAGAGGAGTATAAGAGTGATATCTCCTGGGCCTTTCAGGGCCAACTTCCTCTTTTTTCTTGGGCTCTCTCTCTCTCTCTTTCTCTTTTGATGAGTGAGAGTGCCCAGGTCGTCAGCTTGGTTCTCTCAGCCTGGCATTTTCTTCCATTTTGATGTACTTCTCGGCTCTTTCCTGTACATTATTTAATGAAGTCGGGTGCCTTTTCGAGATGGACTGGGAGAAGGGACCTTCTCGGAGTCCATTTATTAGGCCCAAAATCACTGCCTTCGTGGGCAGGTCTTGAATTTCTAAACACGCTTTGTTGAACCTTTCCATGTAGTCCCTCAAAGGTTCTCCAACCTCCTCCTTTACTCCCAGGAGACTTGGTGCGTGCTTTACTTTATCTTTCTGGATCAAAAATTACATGAAAAACTTACGGGAGAGGTCGTTGAAGCTGGAGACTGACCTTGGGGGGAGGCTATCAAACCACTTCATCATTGTTTTCGTCAAGGTTGTCGGAAAGGCCTTACAGTGAGTAGCACCAGAGGCGTCGGCCAGGTACATCTGACTTTTGAAGTTGCTCAAATGATGCTTTGGGTCGGTGGTCCCGTCATATAAGTCCATATCAAGGCTTTTGAAGTTCCTTGGAACTTTTGCCCTCTTTATGTCCTCACTGAAGGGATCTTCCCCTCCCAAGGGATAGTCTTCTCGGTCGCTGTGAGAGTTTCGACCTTGGAGAGCGGATTCTAGCCTTGAGAGCTTTTCTTTAAGCTCTTTTCGTCGCTCGATCTCACTTCTTAGGCTTCTCTCCGTCTCTCGCTACCGCTCCAATTCTTGCTCAAGCTGTTCCAGCCATCCCTGATGGCCATGGAACAATCCCATGAAGTCAACTACATGGGGTTGTCCTTCCTTTCCTGGTTCTCTCCCCTCAGAAGATTTTTCCTTTGGGTCCTTTACCCCTGAGGTTCCTTCTCTGTGCTGATTAGTCATCCTTTGATGGGTGACTATAGCTCTGTCATTGTTACCAGCGTCCTGATTCTCTTGCTCAGAATCAGACGCTGTGTTTCCATCCTCGTTCATATCCTTCGCCATCATTGATCGATCTCTCAGTTTCCTGACAACAGTGCCAATGTTACGATGGGTAACCAGATATTAATGGGCTGGACTTGTAAGGTTAGCCCAAACGTCAGGAAGAGATGGTCTCCTACTTGGTTTGCGTCTGGGAGCCACCGTCCGACTTGTACATATGAAAGAATGGGGGGTGGTACCTGCAAAGACACTCCAATGCCTAAGTCAGCAAAGGGTTTAGCAGGTTTTTAGAGTATTGGAACTTAGAGATACCTGAGGGGTGTCAGTGTATTTATAGTGGTGAACCAATAACCACCGTTGGAGTAGTTCCACCTTTTAAGGTGGGTAACCGTCTCTTTATCTTAGAGAAGTTGAGATATGGCTCCTGAAAGTGGGTTGAGAGATTTTAGAGGCAGTTACTTATTTGAATAAGTGTTATCTGTCAGCTATCCTTCGATCCTGACTTCTTTGTAGTGGAGTCTGTATTCAATCCGACCTCTTTTGAGGAGGTCGGTTGGTAGCGAAGGCCAATCTTTGAATTGAACCTTTTTGGTTTATTTGGACCTAAACCCTAGTGTTGGGTCAGGATATGAACAATTCCATTTGAAACTTCTAAATATATAGGAAAATTAAGTAAATCATATGTTTACAGATAAAATTTTTTTAAAAAAATTAATGATTTAGTTTCCTGAAACAAAAACAACAAATACTAATAAGAGAATGAAAATAAGATAGCAATATGTATTTTGAAAAAAAAAATTATATATGGGAGTTTTTATAAAATTCAAAAAGTTGAATCTTTTTGAAGTTTTATGAGAATATGAAAATGAATGGAAAAAAAGTTACTTATTTTTTTTTGCACTAAAATTAAATGGTCAAGTAATTTTTAAATTAAATATAACTAAGTTCTGTTTATTGTACGTGCACACTTTTTAAAGTCGTTGTCATCATTTTTTTCTCCTCATTTTTTCTGTTACTTTTTTAATAACGTTGTTATCGTCGTCTTTTTTAATGTTGTATTATTTTTTTTTGGATTTTCTCTTTTTTTATTGTCATCATCGTCGTTTTTTTTATTTTCTTTCTCATGTTTTTTTCGTATATATGATAAACAAAATTACTAAGCTAAGCAAAACTATTGAGTGCAGAAATTTTGATGTACAACATAAAAATTTTAGTATACAGCACAAAAATTTTAGTGCATATCAACTAAATTTTTGAAAGATCACATGTTATAATATTAACATTTAACCAATAAAATATGTATAATACATAAATTTTGGTATATAATATAAAAAATTTGAAGTATAATACAAAAATTTTGGTACATAGTACAAAATTTTAAAAAATTATATGTTAAGATATTGAGATCCAACTAACAAAATATATATAATATAAAAATTTTGGTATATAATACAAAAATTTTTAAATAACTGTATATTAAAATATTGACTTATTCAACTAATATAATATATTTACGGTAAAAAATCTATGTTATATACAAAAAATTTTTATATTATATGTAAAAATTTTATATTATATCGATAAGTTTATGTTTATGTAAAAAATTTATGTGTTATATATAAAAAAAATTTATATTATATCATTAAATTTTTATATTTTTTAACAAAAATTTCTATACTTAACAAGCTCTGAGCGGGTCAAAGTTATTAAAGGCATTGTTGGTGTTGCCGTGCGCTGACGAAATAAAGCCCGCAGTTACGGTACGTGTACGTCTACGTCTGTGTTTGGTCACAAAAAGTAAAACGTTGGCTCCCGCGTAATTTCATCTCGAGTGGGAATGGAACCTTTTCTCTACGCCATGCAATATAATTTAATACTATATTATATGGATATTAAAATTAAAATTAGTTATTAAAATTAATTATTAATATAAATAATATTAAAATATAAATACATATTAAACATAAATTAAATTATATATATATATAAATAATTTTAATATATATATATATATATATATAATATTTTTAAATTCTATATCAATTACATATCACATTTATTTTTTCATCCACTCATCTCAACCTCTTCTTTATATCCTTTCTTTTTCTTCATATCAATATAACCGAGCACCCACATTATACCACACACGTCTGACGTCACAAAACCCCCTAAAATATACATACTGTTTACACCAAAATTAGTAAAATAACTTACAAAATCCAAAATATCATTCCCACAGCATTTGCCCTTTGCAGTAATGAGTCTCATATCTTCCTCACTTCTTATTTCCCTTAAAAATTTTCATTTTTGAGTCTAAACTCGCATATTATACATTGATATTAAAGTATATTATGTAAAAATATTTTATAAACACAAAAACTCATCATTTATAGTTAGAATAATACATAATATATATTTCTATATAATAGTTGACGGATGACTTAATTTTTTATTTTTTTAAATAAATAAAAAATATTTTATTTACTAAAATATACAATAATTTATATCATTTTTATAAAAACTCAACTTATTTCTTATCTTGTTTACAGTAAACAAAATAAGAATGCACATATCTTGTTTACACTGTAAACGAGATAAGGCAATATATGATAGTAGACGTGTATATTTTATTTATAATGTAAATGAGATACGCGTATTCTTATTTCAATTATACTGTAAACGAGATACTTAATAAATTATGACATTTACACTATAAATAAGATCATTACAACAAATTTTCAACAATTATAAAAGGATGTGTAATTCTTTGTATTTTTCGCAATACAAACGTTTCACTTCTTCTTCTTTTCCATTTTTCTTCTAAAAAATAAGCCAAAATGTCTAGTAATAGTAGATATGTGGTTGTAAGTGTGTATCCCAATTGTCATATGAGAAACAGTGCACTGGAGTGATATTTGATTGTGATAATTCTATTCTATTTCACACTCGGCGAGTAAGTTCTATGTCTGAGCTGAAGAGTCTGATATTGAGTAGCGTTAGTGGTAGCGGAAAAAAAGAGATCGAAAAGGGTGGAGTATAGATCATTAACATTGATGAAAAATAAAATTTTTTGGTTTCGTCTGTTTTGACTCTATGACAATGAGATAAAAGATAAGATAAATTTTTGTAAAAATACTACAAATTATATATTTTGGTAAATAAAATATTTTTTATTTATTTAAACAAATCCATAATTTTTATGCACATGAAACATGATTATATTTTATATAGGTATCTAACTAGTACTATATTATAAATAATAAACAATTTGTTTGTGCAGGGGAGGAAGATTCATGATGGGACTTTGATTGCGTGTAAAACTGTGTAATGGTTGAAACAAAGAAAGAAGAAATCAGCAATAATCAAATCGGACTTTCAAAAAACTTACGATAGAATCAAGCGGAAGTTTGTGGATATTGTACTTCAGAAAATGGGCTTTGGCCAAAGATGGCGAGGATGGATAAAGGAATGTGTGTGCACGGCGTCTATGTTGTTTTTGATAAATGGCTCGCCTTCTAAATCTGTTAAAATGGAATGGGGCTTACGACAAGGGGATCCACTTTCTCCGTTTTTTTTTGTTCTTGTGTTGAGGTCCTTCATAGGATGGTAGGAGAGGCAGTAAGACATGGAAGGATCTCTCTTTTGTTGGTTGGAAAAGACAATATTGAGTTGTCTCACTTGTAATTTGTGGATGACACAACACTTTTTTGTCCCCCGGAGGAGGAGACTATTTGCAATTATAAGTGGCTTCTACGGTGTTTTGAGATGATGTCTGGTTTGAGTATTAACTTTGATAAATCTAGCTTGATTCCAGTTAATTGCGAGCGAGAGTGGCCACAAAGGATGTGTAGCTTGTTGGAGTGTAAGGAAGCAACTTTGCTAGTCAAATATCTTGGAATTTCTTTGGAAGCGAATCCGAAATTGGTCAAGACATGAAAACCTATTATAGACAAAGTAGAAGAGAAACTCAATATGTGAAAAGCCAAAATGATTAATAAAGCTGATAAGCTGGTACTCATCAAATCTGTGCTTACTAGTCTGTCGGGACCAGTTTACTACCTTAACTTATATAAGATGCTCAGAACAGCAGTAGATAAGTTGATATCTTTGCAGAGGAGGTTCTTGTGGAGTAATGAGGACGGAAGGAATGGGTACCTTTGGTAAGGTGAGATATTGTGCAAGTTCCAAAATGCTTCGGGAGTTTGGGCGTGGGCGATGCAGTGCTCCAGAATGTAGCATTTTTGTTCAAGTGGTGGTGGGGTTTTCAAAGGAGGATTGCCCATTATGGAAGAAAATTGTGTGCTCTTGCAAGACTTGAATCCAAATGTCCTTCTTTCTTGTCAGCCGGTTCCTAAAACAAAGGGTTCGTGGAGGGACATTTGTCAGTTGCAGATAAGAGAATAGCAAGCGAGAGATAAGATGGTCAGAGGGTTATCATTAGTGTTAGGAGATGGTAGAAGAATTCGTTTTTAGGAAGATAATTGGCTACCATGTGGTGTGTTGCAGGATGTATTTTCAAGGCTATTCTCAATTTCAAACCAAGTCGGATCTGTAATAGGGGACTGTGGGTTTTGGGATGGGTTGGAGTAGATATGGAATTTTCATTGAAAAAGGGTACTATTCCAATGGGAGTTAGAATTAGTTAACAAACTTCATGGAGTTCTACAATCTATCAAGTTAACAAGTGAGAGGGAGGACAGAATAGTATGAAAATTTGATAAATCAGGAGTTTACTCTACTAATTCATTTGTGCAGGTTTTGTAGGCGGAGACTCTTCCAGAGGACATTACGAGTTATAATTTCACTAGATTTATATGGAGAGGACTAGTACCACCAAGAGTTGAGCTATTCACCTAGTTTGTGTTAGTTGGTAGGGTCAATACTAAGAAAAGATTGATTAGATTGGGCATTATTGATCACAGGAATATGATTTGTGTTTATGTAAAAAAGCAATTGAGAATGATTTCCACTTATTCATTGGCCGTGAGTTCATGTGGCAGGTGTGGTGTGCTTGGTTATACGCCTTTAATAAACTCTGGCCTATTCCAAAAACCATTAAGCAACACTTTGAGAGCTGGACAGGAGCTCCTGTAAAAAAGAAAGACGAATGTAACAGGTGGCTGATTGGCTTTTTTGCTATCATTTGGAATACGCGGTTGGAAAGGAATGCCAGAATTTCCAAGAATCAAGAAACAGGTGTTGCGAAAGTTATTACCAAGTCGACTAGGAGCTACAAAGAGTGGGTTGGCTTTGTTCCGTCTAGTTGTTAATGGCAATATCGGAGATAACTACGGTTTCTTGTTTAGTGTTTGTATTGTAACTCTGGACTTTCTAAATGCTCCACTTTACCGTGTTGAACTTTTTGTTAAAAAAATTGTTTGGATAAATGTTTCAATAAACTTTTATTATTAAGGTTGGTCTAAACTCAACAAAAATTAAGGGAAAGTACAGGTCGCGGGTATCCGATTACCCGTCCAAATCCGAATCGAACCAATTAAATTGGTTCTAGAACCAATGAGTAATCAGGTCCAACCCGAACCAAATCAATGACTCTCTCTAGTAATTAGTTCGGGTAACGGTTCTGGGGACAGAACCCAAACCAACTTGTAGACCCGATCATATATTAATTAAATAAAATAAAAAAATTTAAAATATATATATGCCTTTTAATATGTTTGAATTTTAATGTCTTTAGTGTTTAATATGTTTGGATTTTAATGTGTTTAATCTTTAATGTATTTGGTGTTTAACATGTTTGGATTATTTCTATTAATGTTATATGTTTAGTGCTTGTTTGGGTGCTACTATTTTGATAAAAAGGATATATTTTTTCAATGAAAAAATATCTTTTTTTTATTTTTTAGCGTGTTTGACAAACTTCTAGTAGTAAAAGTAAAAGTACTAGAAAAATTTAAAATTTTTTTTCGAAAAGCTGTAATTTACATCTTTTTTTTAAAATATCTTTTTTCTTAAAAAAAGATGTTTTTTCATATAATAAATAAACAAAAAGTACTTTTAATTATTATGTCCAAACATAATTGATAGATAAAAAGATCTTTTTGCATGAGATATCCAAATATAAAATTACTTTTACTTATCCATAAGATCTTTTAAAAAAAGATAACTTAAAAAAAGATCTTTTCTTAAAAGCTCACCCAAACAAACCCTTATTATACTTACAGAATTTTTAAGATAAAAATTATTTTTTTTATGAATTTCTGTTTCATCGAGTACCCAATTATCCGAACCGAACCAATCCATTTTTAATCGGTTTGGTTTGATTAGGGTACATACACACAAAAAAAAAATTGAACTAAACTGAATCAATTACAATTCAATTGGTTTGGTTCTAATTTCACTCAAACCAACTCGACACGTGCTCACCTTTAACAAAAATCACTTTCATTATACGCAACGTGTACATACGTGCTTCAGTAACACAAACGAAACGCCTGCTTCACTAACTTTTTGTATGCCATGCTCAAAGAATATGAAAACTATTCTTATCTTCATGCATCTTCTTCTCTTTCTTTTATTGGTGCTGTTGTTACGTTGTTGCATTTTGTTTTTATTTCTTCTTTTCCTCCTCTTTTTCATGTTATTGCAGTTATTTATTTATTTATTTTTTATTTTTTTTATTTCTCTCAAAAGAGTAAAACAAGAAGAATTATGAAAAATAAAATAATAAGGAGAAAATGAAAAAAAAAGTCGTAAAAGAAGAAAAAAATGAAGCAGAAGACACCGAAAATTGTCATAATTTATCAAAAGATAATTCTAAAATTCCTTAACAATAACACATAAATGTCTTGTTTTTGCACCAAAAATTTGTTACAAAAGCATAAAATTATTTTTTTTAATGCTGTATTTTTTATTCTTTTTATTCTTCTTTTTATTCTTTTTTTGGTTGCTCTTATTTCTTCTTTTAGTAACACTACTTCTCATATTAGACTTGAATGAATATATTTGTACTATATTGCAATATTATTTAGTTGAATGAATGTAGATTCACACTTATTGGATTAAATTCTTAGTAGAAATAGACCGAAATTTATTATTCTTCTTTTTTTTTCTCTTTTTCTTAGTTTTATTCTTCTCAAAAAAGTAAAACAAGAATAATTATGAGAAAATAAAATAAGAAGGAGAAAATGAAGAAAAAGAAAGATAAAAAAGAACACCAGAGAAGGAGGATGAAGAAGAGTTTTAAATTGTGTGCACATTATTTAAATCTAGAATGCACCGAAATTCCTTAATGATGACGACACACAAACAAATTCAGTTTAAAACAAGCTCATACCAGAATGCACCGAAATTAAATTTAGAAGCACCGAAATTAAATCCAGAATGCACCGAAATTAGGAACAAATACAGATTCAATGAAAAAAAATTATAAAAAGTCCTACATTACATTCAAATTCAAACCTTCAACCATGAATACCAATTTTCATAAACAAAAACGAAATTATCCAACTATCAGAGCATCAAATACTAACTAACTACATTAACGAAGTTCGAACCAAACCTCATCCATTTGATTCGTTTTAAAACAATAATTTAATTCGTTATGATTCAACTCATAGTGTGAACTTGCATTATTCATGGTTTTCGAAAACGAAATACCTGTTCAAACATGATTTCACAGTTTAATTTAAAAAAAAAAATTGATCCAAATTTTTAAATCAGATCAAAGAATATTGATCGTGAACAAAAAAAACATAGAGAACTAAGAGAATGTAGAGAAAGAAGAAAACACGGAAAAAGATAAAAAAATAAAAAATATGTATAAAAAAGATAGTTATATATAGTTACGTATTAAGTCAAAAGGTTAGAGATAGATAAGGGTGACAATGGGTAGGGTAGAGTAGGGTTTGGACTCTACCCTAACTCTACTTCCGGGTTGAGAATTTCTCAACCTTAACCCTACCCGCATTCTAAAATTCTAAACCCTGTTCTATTCGCAGAAAAATAAAAAAATTTCAAGCACATATAAAATTTAACCATTCCAAATTTCATACATATGAATAAAATAGAAAATAAAAAACTAAGTTTAAATTAAAATTAAGAATAATAAAATTTTTAAAAAATCTAACATAAAATTACAAATAATATAATTATCAATTAGTTTAATGATTATTTTAAGGTGTGAGTTCAACACTCACTTTCTTCACTATATATATATATATATATATATATATATATATATATATATATTAGAAGTGTGGGTAGGGTAGGATAGGATATACGTTGAATCCGTATCCTATCCTACTCGCAGGTGAATTCGTACCGCACTCTATCTTATTCGCAGTGGGTAGAGTAAACAATCCTACTTGAATGAGTTGGTTTGGATGAAATATTTACAAATAGCGTATAAATTATCATTTTTAGAGATAAATAGATAATAGTGTGTAAGACTGAATTAAATTATAATAATTTAATTAGATTTAATTGATTAAATAACTTGAAAATAGAGTTTTATTATATTATTTATTATACGGAAAATGTTAGGAACCTAGGTAAGCCACGAAGTTTCCCTCTGAGTCGAATAATCTTTCCTTAACTGATTCCGATTCCTGCCCTTTCTAGACACGATTATTATTATAATTATTTTGGTAGGAATTATTATATTTGATCATTATATGATACTGACTATCTATAATCTATAATAATAAATCTAAATTTGTATACACTTACGCGGATACTAATTAATTATTTATAATGGGATGTAATAATATATTTATGAATTTAATTTTGATGTATTATTAAATTTATATGTATATTTAATTATATAATAATATATTAATAAAAATAATTATTTTTTATATTAATTGTATAAATAATTACTAAATTTTATTAAAATAAGACATGAATAAATATATAATTGAAAAACTTTTTATTTATGTATATTTTAAACAAATATACATATACATATTGACATATTGTGCTATTGTCATTTTTTTTTGTGACTTGCTAATTGTCATATGTAAATGATAATAAACGATTTTGAATTAAGTTTCCAATTCAAGAATAAATTTTCTAAAGAATTACGTAAATAAAAGTGATTTGTATAAATTCGAATAAACAAATAAAGCAAAATCGCAGTCTTCTGCATCTGAAGAATAAGTTGTTTTTCGCGCACCGTTTCGGCGAGTATTGTATTTCGCTGAAACAGTGAAGAAACAAAACGGTTAGTCCCTTCGGATGGCGATTTCCGATGTGCATGAGACTTCTGTCGCCGGCGACGGAGCCAACCACTCTTCGCTGCGGCAGAGGCACAGCCGCGTAGCTTCCAGCGGCGGCAACATGTTCGACGAAGCTGAGGCTTCCGCTGAGGCTGTGATGATAGCTTCGTCGGGGTCCGACGATTCGCTGAACGAGAAGATAGGTGCCGCCAGGGAGGAGAAGGTGAAGGAGAGGCAGAAGCAGAAGGAGGAGGACCGGAAGCCGCCGGATCATGCTTCCCGAAATGAGGTCCAAGACGGTGAACGAGCTGCCGCCGGAGATAACTTCACTTACCGGGCTTCAGTTCCGGTTCACCGGAGAATCAAGGACAGCCCGCTCAGTTCCCGCAACATTTTCAAACAGGTTTTTACTTTTTCATTTTTTTGGCGCTGATTTGGTTTATCTGTGTTCTGCATGTGAAGTTCTGTTACTCTTGATCCAGTGAATTGACATAAGAAGAATAGGAACAAAAAAATTGGAATGTGTTCAGTAATTGTAATGGTAACACGTCGCATTGTAATTGTGACAAAAATTTTCACTAAAGTTTAGCAGTTGAGAAGATCGTGCCATCAGGATATAATTTCATAAATGGTGAAATTTAAATTTCTTCATATTTTGAAGTTTTGCATGCTACTCGTCTCTTTGTGAATACGTATTGCTATAACAACAATTCTTCTGCCACTCTCCTTCTATTGCTAATCATTGGGCTATCTCACACATGTAATCTACCCTCCTGGCCGGATGTTCCGGTTTTCCCCCAACATGTCTAGACCATTTAAGGTGAGATTCCTCAGTATTTTCAACGGTAGGCACCACTCAAACTTTATCTCTCATGTCCTCGTTCTTTATTTTGTCCATTCGACTATGGCCACTCATCCACCACTAAAGCATCCTCATCTCAGCCTATGGGTATTTGTTGCAAGCAAAAACCTATTTGTGTGTTTAATTAAATAAATGAGAGAAACAGGTTTTTCAAACTTATTGTTTTGCTTAACTTGTTTGTTTCTCCTTTTGCTGTCTCGTGTAAGTTTTTCTTTTGGTTACTAACAAGTGTAGTTCAATTGAATTGCAGAGCCATGCAGGATTGTTCAATCTCTGTGTAGTAGTGCTTATTGCGGTGAATAGCAGACTTATCATTGAGAATATAATGAAGGTTTTCCACTTCCATTTATTCTCAGTGTCTATCTTGTAGGATTTGAAATTCCAACATATGAATGTGCATTCATCTGCAAGACACACAGCTTTAAATCTGTGGTCTTTGATTTGTCAGTAAAATCTTTTCCCTTTCTAAAATCTCTTTCCTGTATTATGTTTTTGCAGTATGGCTGGTTGATAAATTCTGGCTTTTGGTTTAGTTCAAAATCGTTGAGAGATTGGCCCCTCTTAATGTGTTGGTAATGAGCTTGGAGAATCCTTGAAGAATAGACTGATTTGGTGTAGCTTTTTCGAGGGTTTGTTCTTAAGACATTGCTTAACAATATTAATGATTCTCTTGCAGTATTAGTCTTAATTTATTTCCACTTGCTGCTTTTATGGTGGAAAAGTTGGCACAGAAAAAGCGCATTAGTGAACCGGTAAGTGATCCTCCCAGGTAAGCTTTTATTGTCACGGAGAAAAATGTTTGTTAATCTTATGAATTTTTTGATTGTCATAAGAATAATAGTAGTTTCAGAGTATGGTTATTTGTGGTGTCATATTTTCAGTTAGGAAATCTTCCACATTTGAATAATTGGTAGTGTTGACTTGAATGTTGCAGGTCATTTTTCTACTTCATACAATCATTATGACAGGAGAAATTTTGTTCCCAGTTCTAGTAATTCTCAGGTCAGTATAGAGTTAATTCAAAATTGTTTCTGGGTCTTCCAATAGAAACTCTCGTGACACTGCAATCATGAAAGTTTCTATGGATTTATGTGTGTGAAAGTTCGTGTGCTTGAGTTTAAGTTGATAAAGATGTTTTAGCTATGAGATTATGTAATAATTTGGGCTTTATTTGAGACGTTTTTAAAATTCTTCTGCTGAGCATCATCTTAAGTTTTGATTCAGATAATGTTGAAGTTTAGCTATCACGCATTTAACTATTCAATGTAACCGATACAAGCCTTAACCGAATATAAGATTATGGTAAATTCCCTGTTTTAATGAGAAAGGTTTACCAGATTTGTGATAGTAGTTTCTCTTAGAAGTGATATGATAGAGAAATATACTTGGTGCATAAACTAACTCAGGTAAGTGTCATTTCATAGATATTGATATTCCAATTGTATCTTATGGATATGTTGCTTTTTTGTCCAGCTGTGATTCTACGTTTTTATCAGGCCTCACATTGATGATGGTTGCATGCATTATATGGTTAAAATTGGTGTCATATGCACATACAAGTCATGATCTGAGATCACTTAGCTTGTCAATTGAAAAGGTGATGTTTATTTTCAATTTGGAAAAACCTTGCTTTGACATCCAAATTGCTATCCTATTTTTAGACACTCAATCTAGAACCATTTTGGAAAACTTCCACTTGGACATCCAAATTGGTGTTCTATTTGTGGATACTCAATCCACAACCCTTGATTAGATTGTAATCCCCACTCACTTTTACTTATTCAGTTTTCTCTACTGTTGGATTTAAGTTGGTCTGAAATAGACACCAACATGGATGTACAAATATCATTACTATCAATTTTAAATGTGTAGACCACTGTTTCAGAGGGTTGTTCCTGGTCGTCTTACAAGAATAGGTTCTATTAGTTACATGGAAAAATACAGTCTTGGGTTTCATCTTCATTAAAACAATATCTATCCTACTTATTTGCCCATTCCTTCCTTTCCTCCAAATGCCTATCTTCTAAAAAATCTATTCAAATAATGTTATATGAAAGTTCTATTTTCTACCCCTCTTCAATCATGTTCCCTATGTTACAGGGAGAAACATTGCCCAATAATTTGAACATGGAGCACCCTTACAGAGTGAGCTTCAGGAGTATGGCATACTTCATGGTTGCTCCTACATTATGTTACCAGGTTGCAGCACTGTTAGTAAACCATTTGTTTGTTTGTTTGTTTGTTTTTTTTATTTTTTATTTTTCATTGTTTCCTTATTTAAATTCTCTTTTACTGAGTGCACTTTTTTGCCCTTGATTTAATCACTCGATGTTGAATTCATAATTTGTGCAACACATTTACACAACTAAGAAGTCAACTCTCATTTAAGAATATTGCCTTGATTGCTAGATCAAAGGCAGAGGGATTTGTCCATGGATTATCTTGTCGCTGTCATTTTTAGGTGCCATACTTTTTGGAGAATTCATTCATTTCTGATCCTACTTTTCCCCTTTTTGTCACCAAAATTGGCTAGTCGACTTCATTCTTTTCAGATTCAATCCTTTTTCGCTCATTCTATTGCGCATTACTTAATTAGACTGCAACAGTTCATCATTGAGAAACGTGTAATATCGGTAAAATAACTTCCAGAATTCACTCTCTCGGTTCCCTTGTACCTTCTATTTGTACTAAATCCCCAACATACAACCTCATTGTATTGTGCTAGTTTCTAATCCAAATTATTGTAGTTGCATCGTCCTCAATTCACTATCTCACTAAGTTTGAAGGGGTTAAACCCGGACTATTTGATTGGTTGTATTGGATCCATCTGGTTGTTTCTCATTTTTTGCACATAGTTGATGAAGGTCTTCTAGAGGACATAGTATTACAGCAGTCGGTGGCTTGAAAATATAGTTTAGCATACACCTTTTAGCTTTTTGCATTTAATGAGCGTTCTGGGTTGAGTTCACCATCTTCTATCATATAGACATAGTGGTTGTCCTTCCATGTAAATTAGTTGTTGACATTCAGGACTTAAACAAAAGGCACAGGGAAAGAAGAAAGCAGTTGTATTACGTTAATCATGATTGGATAATGGATACTAATGTGCAAAATTTTCCTGGGTTGCTATGCAGGTCTCTTGTTTTGTACTTTTGTATTTGTGAATATTTGTTCTGAGTTATAGTTCTGACATTGTTTATGCTTGATTTTATTTTGCCACTTACATTTCCTTTGTAACTGCTGTTATAGCCAAGCTATCCTCGCACACCTTCCGTTCGTAAGGGCTGGGTGTTTCGTCAACTTATCAAGTTGGTAATATTTACTGGACTTATGGGATTTATAATAGAACAAGTAAGCAGTAACTCTTAGTAAAACACTAAAACTAGTGTCTATCTTTGTTTTCCCATAGTCTGACATTTTGCTGGTAATTTGCAGTATATGCATCCTATTGTCCAAAATTCACAACATCCTTTTAAGGGAAACCTTCTATATGGCTTCGAGAGAACTCTAAAGCTTTCTGTTCCCAATGTATATGTGTGGCTTTGCATGTTCTATTGCTTCTTTCACCTTTGGTGCGTATTTTTCTTTTTTCTTCTTTCTTTTTTGTTCAAACTTCAAAGTATTTACTTTTTTTTATGCCCTTTCCCCACTTAAAAAGTGGCATGATAGTCTTTGCTTACTAGCAATATTCTCATGATGATTGGTTATATGTCTTTTGTTATTCATTGGTGTCCACCTTTATACACTTGAAAGCAATTGCAGCATTTTTGGTAGCTGATTTAAAGATGTCTAAATGCGGATAATCTTTTTGTTTTACTTTTGAAGTATAGGCTCTATAAGATGTAAAGTTAGTTTTATTACTGTTGTTGCTCTTGGGCCATCTTATGTGAGTCTTATCTAAAGATATGCGACAGGATTATAGGGATTTATGTGACAGAGCGGATAGCTTGACAAAAATCTTGTTTTCCGTTTTCACTTTCTGTTGTCACTTTTCTCTTCACAAATCACAATATCATGAAAAAAGGAAATATTGAAAATGAAAACAGAAAATGAAAAAGCAAACCAAATGCACCCTTATTGTTCTCTTACTCTTTCCCTGTTTTTTTCACTTCAGTGGAGTTCTTATCTTTTTAAAAAAGTAAATCCATGTTTTCCATGTTCTCATGCAGAATTGGTTAAATACAGAGTGCTGAACTGCCTTATTTTCGCTTTGTTTCTTACTGAAAGAGGTAGCTTATCCTTAGAGCCATTGCTGCAATGTAGGTTAAATATACTTGCAGAACTTGTTCAGTTTGGTGATCGTGAGTTCTACAAGGATTGGTGGAATGCTAAAACTGTTGATGAGGTAGGTCTTTGTGCTTGCAGATTCATAGGTCGTTGTAATTAGTTATAATTCTTTTATGAATAGAACTTGTGACTTTTCTTTGTTGAATGCATTCCTGCTGCTGCTGCTGCTGTCAACAGTATTGGAGAAATTGGAATATGGTATGTTTCCTTTTTAGCCTTCCCCCCCACACACATATACATAGGCTACAAAGGTGTCTGGATATATGCTTACGGAGAAGGACTAGAAAGAAAGAGAACTTGTGTTGTTTTTTTTTTTTTTTTGGGGGGTCTACCTTTCACCATTACTGAATATATCTTATGCTAGAACACACCAGCCATTGTTTATTACTTCGTATCTTTTTTGTAATCCATTAATATACTGCTGGATTGATTCTTTCATAATGCAGCCCGTGCACAAATGGATGGTTCGTCATATATATTTTCCATGCATTAGGCATGGTATGTCTAAGGTAAAGTTCCCTCTTGCTATATATAAAAGAACATTTTATATGCAGATGATGGAAACTGTCTTAAGAATATTTTGCCTTTAGGATATTAGTGTAGTATTGTAATTTTTCTTTGATGTGTAGTCTATAGTATAATAATATTAAAAAAATAAATGCTACATAATTGGTATAAAAATAAATGAAGCATTTATACTTGCACTATTGGTATGTTTTATGTTTCCATTAAGAAATAACACGTTTGGACATCTTTTTAATATTGATCAAGTAAATTGTAAACATTCCTGACTTCTTTATCTCTGGAAAATATGACATTTATCTCTGCTGAGTTTTACCACCACAAAAATTAAAGACTAATATTGGTGGAAGGTTTTCAAATGATAGATATTACTCAAACACATCATTTTCTCTTGTCACTTAGTATTTCTCTTTTGCATAGTACAGGCATATATCTACATGTCAACTGACATAATTAAAAAGAATGTTACAGGAAATAATAATCCTTGTTGTCCTTCATTTCAGCTGTTTGTTGTCAACTTAGTTGTTTCTCCTTCACTGCTATGTGGATTGAAACTTCTTTAATTAAAGATGGATATTTTGATTTCTTAGTTGCACATTTCTGTGTTTGATCTTCACAATTTCATACAGAATGCTGCTGTATTAATTGCTTTCCTGATTTCTGCCGTGTTCCATGAGGTGTGTGTGTCTCTCTCTCTAATGCTATTTTATCTAATGAAAGAAGCTTGCGTTATTTTCTTTTCTCTGGTTTGAGAAGTTGAAGGAAGGTGATGTTGCCCCAGTCATAGTCATTACCTCTGAAGTATTATTTTTCGTTTTACCCTTAACAAGTGATGTGACTATTGGGGAAGGATTGATATATAAGACACAAATTTGTGACTGACTTCTAGGTTTCTAGTTACCAAGAATCTCAAGTACCTGGCAGTTTCTAAATGAATTCTCATGTGACACGCAAACAAATAATGTTCTGCTTACTAATTTCCAACAAGTGTTTTCATTGTGACGGAGCTGAAATTAGAAACCATCTGTGGCATCTGAACTATGTCTTCAATAAAGCCTTTCATTTGTTTCTCCGTAGTAAAAATAGGATACGGAGACAACAGCTTTTCAAGTTAATTGCCAAAGTTGCCTGAAGTTAACACCTTTGTTTATAATTCTCATTCGTCTGAATGTAGCTTTGCATTGCTGTTCCCTGCCACAAGTTCAAGTTGTGGGCTTTTATTGGAATTATGTTTCAGGTAAGGACTTATTTTCCATCTGGCTTTGGCTATTTCAGTATATTATTCACACTTTGCCGAACCCTTCTCCCAAACCCCAACAAAATAATAATAATAAAAAATTTCAGTTCCCCCACCCGCTGGGCCAAATTTGATGATGATTGTCTTCCCGTTTTTCTAGGTTCCTCTATCCATTGTCACTAACTTCCTACACGAGAAATGCAAAAGCTCAATGGTATGTCTCTCACGTGTCATATTTAAAAATTAGCTTAGTTGTCTTCAAATTGGTTTTATTTATTGGTTTTTAATTGTTAGTTTTTTCATTCCAGGTTGGAAACATGGTGTTTTGGTTCACATTTTGTATTCTGGGTCAGCCTATGTGCGTACTACTATACTACCATGACTGGATGAACAGGCACAGGGAACATAACTAAACTAGAGTTGCATCTTTAGCCGTTCTTAGGAGTCATCCTCCCCATTTTTGGCGTAAATTTGGTGTAGATATGTTCCTGGCTGTTTCATGTGGGAATTGTACCTTCACAGTAGTCCTATGAGGTGTTCGTTCATCTTGATCTCTCTACTTGAAATCTTGAATAACTATATTGGGTAGTGATATCAATATGGAAGCAATTTTGAAAGCTAGCACTAACATCCCAAGTGCTAACGAACACTGTATTCAGTATGAAACTTATGTTACTGCGACAAGATGCTAATTTCAACTGTGATTTTCTTTAGGAAGTTGGACCAGAGTACCTTGTTGCTTACGTTACTAACAACAGTTAGAGCAAGATTACAATTTGTTGTTGCTGACTCTTGAAACATGAAATGGGGTGAATCAGGCCAGTAGGGAATGTCAACACTTAATTCCTTTGGGGCACATACTCCAAGCCAATTGTCCCACCCATCGAGGTGTTTATGAACCAATAAGAATTAGTCATTGCTTTTGATGATGACCAAATAGAACAGAGTGGAAAGAAAAAAGGAAACGAGAAGAACTAATTTATTTGTTATTTATTTATATAGACACCGAAAGTGTTGATACAAATAGCAGTTTTTGTTGTAAAATAAATAAAGAAGATAAATATAAAATAGAGAAATATAAATATGCTCTTATCTTATTATAATATAAGTAATCTATATATGTATAAATATTATAATTATTGTAGTTTAAAATCACACAGAGATAAAAGAGAGAGAGGAATATTTCTAACGTAAGGAAGGAGAGAGAATTGTTTTATTGCTTGTTGTGTTTTTCTTAGAAGTAAAGGCCTCTATTTATATGCTTATATGATAGTAGTTTTTCAAACTATATTAAATAAGATTCTCCTTGAAAACTTGAGCTTTGTGGAAAATGGGCATCCACCTCAGACTATTTTATCACAACACTCTCCATTGGATGACCATTTAGGATTATGCTTTATTAAAACCTTATTAAAGAAAAATCTAGTAGGAAAAAATCTTAGTGAAGGAAAAAGAGTACAATGTCCTTTGTGATGGAGACTGTCTCATTAAAAACCTTGTCAAGAAAAATCCAATGAGAAAAAAAACTTGACCAAGGAAAAAAGAGTATAGTCTCCCGCTTTTGTCAACATCAGTTGATGTCTCAAAATCAGTGCATCCTAATCTCATGTACCAATCTTTCAAAGGAGGATTTTTGGAGTGACTTTATAAATAAATCTGCCAGATTGTCACTTGAGCGGATCTGTTGGACATCAATAGTCCCTTGATTTTGAAGATCATGAGTGAAGAAGAATTTGGGAGAAATATGATTTGTTCTATCACCTTTAATGTATCCACCTTTAAGTTGAGCAATGTATGCTGTATTATCTTCAAACAAGACAGTTGGAGCTATCTTATGATCAATCAGTCCACATGATGACAGAATATATTGGATCAAACTCTTGAGCCAAAAACACTCGCGACTTGCTTCATGAATCGCTAGTATTTCGGCATGATTAGAGGATGCTGCAACAATCGTCTGTTTCGTGGATCTCCATGATATAACTATTCCACCATATGTAAACAGGTATCCTGTTTGAGATCTCCTTTTATGTGGATCAGACAATAGCCAGCATCTGCATAACCAACCAGTTGTGACTTGGATCCATAGGGATAAAACAATCCCATATCAACCGTTCCATGAAGATATCGAAAAATTTGTTTGAATTCACTCCAATGTCTTCTGGTTGGAGAGGAACTATATCTTGCTAGTAAATTCACAGCAAATAATATATCATGTCGTGTATTATTAGCAAGATACATTAGCGCTCCAATAGCACTAAGATATGATACTTCAGGACCAAGGATATCTTCATTCTCTTCTTCAGGATGGTATTGATCATTTTCCAAATCCAAAGATCTTAGGATCATTGGAGTACTCAAGGGATGTGACTTATCCATATAAAATCTCTTCAAGATCTTCTCTGTATATGTTGTTTGATGAATAAATATCCTATTTTTTATATGCTCGAGACAAAATTTAGTCCTTCCAAGATCTTTCATCTCAAACTCTTCTTTTAGAGTTTTTATAATCGTTGGAATCTCTTCAGGAGTTTCAATGATATTTAAATTATCAACGTACACAGCAATTATAATAAATCCAAATGCAGATTTTTTATGAAAATACATGGACAGATATCATCATTCTTGAATCCATTTTTGGCCAGATACTCAGTAAGACGATTATACCACATTCGTCCAGATTGCTTCAGACCATATAAAAATCTTTGCAATTTGACTGAGTATAACCCTTGCGAGTATTCATTGGATGGTTTAGATATCTTTAGTCCTTCAGGGACTTTCATATAGATATCCCGATCTAATGAGCCGTATAAATAGGCTGTTACCACATCCATTAAATGCATATGCAGTTTATGATATGCAGATAAACTGACCGAATAATGCAATGTTATCGCATCCACTATAGGGGAATACGTTTCTTCATAATCTATACCAAGGCTTTGTGAAAAACCTTGTGCCACAAGTCGGGCTTTGTAGCGCACAACTTTATTTTTCTCATGTCGTTTTCTCACAAATACCCATCGATATCCAACAGGTTTTACATCTTCAGGTGTACGGACTACAGGTCCAAAGACTTCATGTTTTGCAAGTGAGTCTAATTTATCCTTCATGGCTTCTTCCCATTTTGGCCAATCATTTCTTTGTCGACATTCTTCGACTGATCTTGGCTCAAGATCCTTATTTTCATGCATGATATTTAATGCCACATTATATGCAAATATTTCATTGACAATTATCTTATTTCGGTCCCATTTCTCTCCTGTAAGGACATAATTTATCAAAATCTCGTCATTTTCATAATTTTCAAGTACCTGAACGTCTTCTGGCGTTAAAATTACATCAGAATTTTGGATAACTACAGATGTCTTTAATATGTCTTTTTCAACAGGAATAGTATTTACCTCTTTTCTCTTTCGAGGATTTTTGTCTTTGGAACCGACAGGCCTGCCACGCTTCTGGCGTGTATTTGCTTCGGTGGCAATTTGTCCAACTGGGACATCAATTCAAATTGGGGCATTTTTTGCTGGTATATAAGATTTGGTTATCCTCTTTGTATTGAAAAATGCATTAGGCAATTCATTTGCTATTCTTTGCAACTGTATAATCTTTTGAATTTCTAGTTCATATTGCCCTGATCAAGAATCTAAATGCATAAAGGATGATGCATTTCAATTAAGTTCTTTTTCAGAAAGCTTACCCTAATGTTAAAAATTTTGATTCATCAAAATGACAATCTGCAAACCAGGATTTAAATACATCTCTAGTTTGTATCTCAAGATACCTCACTATAGAGGAAGAATCATATCCAACATATATCCCCAATTTTCTTTGGAGTCCCATTTGGTGCGATTAGATGGTGCAATGGGAACATATATCGCAACCCAAATATTCTTAAATGGGAAACATTTGGCTACTGGCCAAAAGCTAATTGCATAGGAGAGGATTGATGGTAACTCGTTGGCCTCAAACGAATAAGTGCTGCGGAATGTAAAATAGCATACCCCCAAACCAAGGTTGGGATATTTGTTCTATAAGTAAGGGTCTAGCAATTAATTGGAGGCGCTTAATAAGTGATTCTGCTAACCCATTTTGTGTGTGAACATAAGCTACTGGATGTTCAACACTTATTCCATTAGCCATACAATAAGCATCAAAAGCTTAGGAAGTAAATTCACCAGCATTATCAAGATGAATTGCTTTGATTGGATTTTCTGGAAATTATGCTTTTAATCGAATAATTTGAGCCAGTAATCTCGCAAACACCAGGTTGCGAAAAGACAATAAGCACACATGTGACTATCTCAAAGATGCGTCTATTAGGATCATAAAATATCTAAAAGATCCATATGGTGGATGAATAGGTCTACATATATCACCTTGAATCTTTTCTAGGAATTCAGGGGACTCAAATCCAATCTTTATTGGTGATGGCCTTAAAATTAACTTTCCCTGAGAACATGCAGCACAACAAAATTCACTAGATTTAAGAATCTTCTGGTTCTTTAGTGAATGTCCATGGGAGTTTTCAATAATTCTCTGCATCATGGTTGTTCCCGGATGACCCAATCGGTCGTGCCAAGTTATGAACTCATTTGGGCTAATAAACTTCTGGTTTACAATAGCATGTGATTCAATTGCACTAATCTTGGAATAATATAACCCAGATGAAAGTGAGGGTAATTTTTCTAATATAACTTTCTTATTTGAATCATGAGTTGTGATACATAAGTACTCATGATTTTTCTCATTCATAGTTTCAATATGATATCCATTTCGGCGAATATCTTTAAAACTCAACAAGTTTCTTAGAGACTTGATAGGTAATAGTGTGTATTTATTATGAATTTTGTTCCTCCGAAAAACAAAAATTATAGCTCTTGCGGAGCCTTCAATCACATTGCTTGAGCCAATAATAGTATTAATATATTCTTCTTTTGGCACAAGATGGGTAAAATATATATCACTTTTTAGAATGGTGTGTGAATTTGCACTATCCGCAAGACATACATCTTCATTATATATCCTTGCCATTTTCTTCAAAGACAAATAATAATAATAAAATGAGTAGTATGCATAGTTAAATTGAGTACTTAATCGGAATTATTTTTCTAAGAAACACTGTACATAATGTCATATACTAGAATTTTATTTTAAAAGTTGACACATTTAATGATTTCAAAGCATAAACATTAATATTGCATTATTTATATACATCACATTTGAAACTTTAAATACATAGGAAATAAAACTTTACAATAAGTTTCTTACATTATTTATTAACATGGATGCTTAACAATCTCACATATTAAACTGTTCCATCATTAATCAAAAGACCAATATTTCCTTCAGAGTCCTCAAAAAAATCAGATACATCATAATGAGTGGTGAAATTTTTAACAACATCATTTGAAACGAAATTCGTCTCCTTTCCTTTGTCATCTTTTTTCAAAGATGCTTGATAAAGATCGACTAGGTGCCTTGGTGTACGACAGGTATGCAACCAATGGGCCTTTCCACCACAACGGAAACACTTAACCTCTGTTGATTTATTTTGCCCAATATTTCTTTCTTTATCCCACTTCTGGTGAGATCCTCTCTTTTGAACATAATTCCTTTTTCTTCCATAATTTTTTTTATTATTAAAACCTTGCCATTTACCTCTTCTGGGGTAATGATTTTCCGTATTTACTTCAGGAAATGGGACGGCGCTAGCTGGGCGCACTTCATGATTCTTTAAAAGTAATTCATTGTTGTGTTCAGCAACAAGAAGGCAAGAAATTAACTCAGAATATTTTTTAAATCCTTTTTTTCGATACAACTGCTACAGGAGCACATTCAAGGCATGGAAGGTCGAGAAATTTTTATCTAACATATCATTATTAGATATCTTTTTCCCACATAATTTCATTCGTGAGGTGATTCAAAACATTGCCGAATTATATTCATTTATGGATTTAAAATCCTGTAGACGCAAGTGCGTCCATTCATATCGGGCTTGAGGAAGTATCACCATTTTTTTTATGATTATAACTTTCTTCGAGGTCTTTCCAAAAATCTGCAGGATCTTTTAATGTGAGATATTCATTTTTCAATCCTTCATCAAGATGACGATGAAGAAAAATCACGACTTTGGCTTTATCCTTTTGGGATGCATTATTTTCTGTCTTAATGGTATCTCCAAGATCCATTGAATCAAGATGGATTTCAGCATCTAATATCCATGATAAATAATTGTTTCCAGATATATCAAGAGCATTGAATTCAAGATGAGAGAGTTTTGACATAATGAAAATTTGTTACCTGAGTCTTCGTAAAAATTTGATTAGAGCATCGTGCTGATAACGTGTTGTAAAATAAATAAGGAAGATAAATATAAAATAGAGAAATATAAATATGTTCTTATCTCACTATAATATAAGTAATCTATAAATGTAAGAGAGAGAGAGAGAGAGAGAGAGAGAGAGAGAGAGAGAGAGAGAGAGAGAGAGAGAGAGAGAGAGAGAGAGAGAGAGAGAGAGAGAGAGAGAGAGAGAGAGAGAGAGAGAGAGAGAGAGAGAGAGAGAGAGAGAAAATTGTTTTATTGCTTGTTGTGTTTTTCTCAGAGGCAAAGGCTTCTATTTATATGCTTATATGATAGTAGTTTTTAAAACTACATTAAATAAGATTCTTCTTGAAAACTTGAGCCTTATGAAAAATGGGCATCCACCTCAGGCTATTTTATCACAATAGTTTTCTATATATCATACTAGAAATTAAGGATAGTGACAAATGGTAACCTTAACAAATAGGATATTAGTTATGTAAATTCTTATAATAAATACCTTTCTCGTTTTAGAGGACACCTACCACAATTCAACATCAGTAGTAAAAAGTTCAATCATACTTAACTTCCCCATGTGACCAAAATGGAGGATTTAATGGTAGAGCTTGGAGTGTTTGAACTCTGAAGGACATCCTTTACATGGCAGGAGTTGCTTAACCAGCTTTTTGGGTCATAGGTTCAAGAAATCACACTTATTTTGGTACTTAATTCAGAGTTTACAATATTTACATGACAATGAGATTCAAATCGTTATATATTATATCCGAGTTACAGAGACGTTGTGAGGTGAATGAATACATTTTGAGATGAAATATGTAATGTTTCAAAGCATATCTTACAGTTCCGGACATGAGTACAAGATCAATTCAATTTTCGATACTTTTATAGATTGAAATGAAACTAGTAGTTTATAACATTACAGGAATATAGATTTTTTAAAACTACGTCGTCTTTGTCCTGGCATTATAGATTATGGCAAAAAAAATATCAAATTACTTTTACAAAAAGATCATAGGAGACAAAAGTCTCCATTGGCTAAGAAAATTAATGTCTCTATAAATAAAAAAAATCAATAATAAGTCTTTTACTAATAATTAATTTTAACATTCAGTCCGCTAGGGAGACAATGAGAAATCTTGACAATGTATACAATGGGTTTTTAATTTGATCCAATATAAGGAAAAAAAAAACTCAAAAAGTTATTTCAAAAAATTAACTATCCCAATCCTAATTTACCAATGAAATTTACCCAAACACCCTCTTCCACCCCCACAACCATCTGTAACCCCATCCTCATCAATTATCTCACCTCTCCGGCTTTAGAAGCTCCCTTATCGGCCATCAAACAACCATCCACATAGTTATTAAAATAATCATCCGACTACCTAGTGAAATGACCATCTACTATTTGTTAATTGTATATACTTAAATTGAATCAAACAAAATAACCATCCAATTAAGAATTAAAATAACCATTTACATACCTAGTAAATTGAACATCCAGTATCTAAATTCGTCACTCTTCAACCCACTTGAAGCAAAGTACAGCGGTTAACGATGCCATTGTAGGCCTCTAATCCTTCACACGCCGATCGGAGCTTGTTCTGAGCCTCATCGGCGGTCAATCTGATGGCGCCGACCACCGTGATGTGCGGCTCGAAATGCGGACCACTGGACTTCGATCGAAGTCCCACCATGAGGTTCCCCAACCTTGCCACCACGTCAAGCGGTGAAAATGCCCACACCGAATACACTTGCATCGCCATCATTTATTTAAACCAGATCCAAGAGTGTTAATAGATGAAGATCACAACTCTTTCGGATTTAGTTTTTCTCTTGGGTGGCGGACGGTGGTGATCTTTGTGGCACTAGTTCGGAGAGAGTGGAAGAGACTGCCGGAGAGAAAGAAACTGTAGCACGTTCTTCATACACGTAAAATGGGAGAATATGTAACTTTCCTATAACCAAATCCTTATATTTTTAAAATTTAAAATTTAAAATTATTAGGAACTAATTAAATTAATTATTAAATTATTATAATTTCAATTTTATCTCTATTGCACACATTATACACTAAATTCATTGTCTCCTCATACTTTCTCTTATCTAAAACTTGAAAGAATTTAATGTGTATATTTTTATATTTGATTAGGTGTTAGGTCTGTTATACATATTAAAAAAATTAATTTTCATGTTTGTTATTTGAAAATAATATCTATCTATCTCTCTCTCTCTAATAATAATAATAATTAGATATTAGTATAAAAAATGATATTGATAGCCATAAAATTAGCTCAAAATTAATTATTTTTTGAAATAATTAAATCTTAATTCTAATTACTAATCACAACATTAGTTTTTTCTTCAAATTATATGTAATAAATATTTGAAGGAAGAGTGTAAAATCCGAAAAAATTAGATTAAGTAAATTAATTGATTAAAATTACGTTAATTGGGATTAAAATGCCCGAAATATGTAAAAATATTAGAATCTATAATTTAAAAATTTAAAGGTAAAATTTGAATTAAGAAAGTTAAATTGAGCACGAAGATATAATGATTTTGGAAAAAAAATGCGTAACAACATTAAAATAACTGTACCAGCTTAAAATGGACTCGTACTGCGAGTGAGATAATTAATTATGAGTGAGGAAGGTTAAGAAATTAAAATTTATAATTTGGAGAGTAAAAATAATTAGGATATGAATTAAAACGCGAATCTTAAAGATTTTGGTCTAAAAGTAGGCTAATGGACCAAACAAGTGAACCGGGCCCAAGACCACATGTATAACTCCCTAACTTAGCCAAGTTTCAGCACTCAAACCCTCCCCACCCCCTTCTTAGCATGTTCCACGGATAAGAAGAGAGAAGAGAGAAGAGAGAAGAGAGCAAAAACCCTAACTCACTATTTCCCTCTAACTTCAATCACTCGTAACTTTTATCTGGAGTTCTGATTGACGAGTCGTTTGTCGCCATGTGTTTATCTCGAAACCCTTTTCAATTCTATCTAAATAGTTTGGTGAGGAGCTCAAAATCATAGCTCCATTTTTCTATTCAAAGATAATTTCTTGTTTGAGTTTAGATATTGAGAGTTTTTGGTAATTTTGATGTTATATGAGTTCTCTAACTTGTGTTCTTGGTGGTTTTCATAACCAATTTTAGTGGAAAAAGATAAAAATTTCTTTTTTCCTCTTGATTAATCAATTTATGTAAACCCTAGTTTTTGATATTGTGCCAAATTGTATGAATTAGTGTTAGATTGAGTATTTGGGATCTTTGCTTGGTGAAATTGTGGAACTTGAACTTGGACACTGGTGTGAGCAAATTGAGGCTTGGTGAAACTTTGAAAAGAAAAGCTTGGAAGCTTGGAATTGCGATATTAAGGTATGAGTTGTAGTTTCGAGGAGGTATTATGTAAGGTTATGTGATGACCTAGATTACTTGCCCCTAGGATAGATTGAATGAAATTTCATTGTTGATATGTTTGAATAATGATTAGTATGAGTGTTGTGTTGATTGATGTGTTTTGGTATGAAATTGAGAATGGTAATAATGAATTTTGGGATGAATTGAGAAGTGTTATATATTGTTGTTGCAATTGGACATTGTAATATATGTTGGTATGATTAAAATTGTGTTGAAATAAAATGTGGTTTGAATTTTTATAATGGTGATGGATGTGGAATTGGGTCGGAGGCCGTGATAGGGTGATGAATTCTCTGTGGCAAATTGAGATAAGTGGTATGAAATGTTGTATGAGAATGAGATATTTGATGATGATTGGTTGTGAAATTTGTTTGTATGAGTGTGTATGTTGAGGTTGTCTTGAGAAATTGATTAAATGGGTGTTGGCTGATTAGAAAGGGTAGAGAATTGTAGGGGTGACAAAACGGGTCGAACCCGTCGGACCGACCCACCGAACTCGCTAAAAAGGGCAGGTTGGGCTAGGATTTGGAACCCACCAAATTAAAAAAAACTGCCAAACTCGCACCACAAAATTTGTGAATTTTGGCGGGGCCGGCTAGCCGGGTCAAAGATTTTTTTATTAAATAAAAGAGTGATTACTACTACAAAATTAATAATTATATAATTTTTACACACTTTTTTATTTTTTGTTTTTATTCTTCTTTTAGTTATTAACTTTATTTATTTTATTTTACAATTTTGTATATATGCTCAAATTATGTGATTTATTTTTTAAAATAAAGATGGTTTTACTAACAAATATTATTTTGAACAATTTTATTGAAGTTAAAAATAAAAAAAAAAGATAGTGAAAAAAATATATTATAATTTGACTATGTCTTATTTGTATTTAATTTTTTAATTATTATTTTTTCGTTAATTTTAATGAATTTAATTTTTCAAAAAAAAAAAAGTCAAGCGGGCTAGTCCGCTAGCCCGCTAATCCGCCATAAAGTGAGACGGGCTACTATTTTGAACCACTTTTGTTGGCAGAATGGATTGGCCCGCCTCGTTTATGGTGCGGGCCTAAACGGGGTGGGGCAGGTTGGGGTGGGCCGGCCTGCTTTGCCACTGCTAGAGAATTGATAAACGTATGTTGAGGGAGCTTAGAAGTGATATTGAAATAGTTTTTGAACTGAATTGAAATTGGAATTGGTGAAAATTATTATGCAGAAATATTTGGGTGAAAATGGATTTTTGACGAAATTCGACGGGTCATGGCTTGACCCTCAGACCTCTATATTTTGTGAAACTTGTTTCAAATAAAATTTGGTTTGTCTATTTTGTGACATTCGAAGAACGGACGAAAAATTATTTTTAACGAAAAAGTTATAAACATTTGAAAATCTGGTTTCAAAATTGAATTTTGCCGAAGTTGCAAAAATTTGAGGTCATGCGTACCCATGTATACGCATGATGGGAATTTTAAAAATTTAAAGATTTCATGCGAGTACTGTGCGAGTACCATGCATACGCGTAAAAGTGAATGCATGCGTACGCATGAACGACCACTCTGTTTTCAGAAAATGTATTTTTAACTATTTTAGCCTATCCAATCCACTTTTAACCCTTTTAAACCTCAATTAAGGTTTGATTGCTAGTTCTTAGGCTTTGAAATGAGTGCGAGCACATTAAATGAGTTAAATTGATATTGGAGATTGTGGAATGGAGAATTTATACCAATGATGAGTTGATATGATTGAAATGAGATGATGATGACAGAGATTATGTGTATATGTATATCTATGAATACTTGAGATATCGAGATATGATTGAGAGCGATAATGATTATGATGAATTGTGATTGAATATCAATTGATATGTGTTTGAGCTCCTCGAATGGATGTAGTGGTTCACCCCACTTGTTTTGGGTTGAGATTGGAATGAATTGAAAGTGATTGAAGAGGATGAGTTGGTATGATTAGATGATAATGATGAGTTTGATTGAGATAATTTGAGCTCCTTGGGTAGATGCAAGGGTGTGGTTCACGCCGCATGCTCCGGGTTGAGAAGATTTCAGCTCCCTGAATATATGTAGTGGTTTGCCTCACTTGCTACGGATTGAGATTGAGCTTCTTGGGTAGACGTAAGGATTGTGGTTTTGTCTCGCTTGCTCCGGGTTGGTATTTGTTGACCCTGCATCGCAAGATGTGACCGGACACTTAGACCTTTCTGGATAATTCCTCCAAGAAAAGTGAATTCCCTTTAGGGTTGCGCACACCAAGCTAAGGGACTGTCCAGGGTTCGCTACTAAACATGTCTGGTTTTGCCTATATAACCGACAGATGAGCTCATTGACCATAGGGCAGACATGCATCATTTGCATTTGTGTGTATTATTTGGATGTGCATCTTGTATTTGGTTTGCCTTAATGATTGTATCCACCTGCTATTTGATCTAATTGCTTTATTTGTTCTCTCTATTTGTGTATTCTTTGTATTATTTTGTATATGTTTGCATAATTGAGAGATCACTTATGCTGACGATGGTGACGCTGAGGGTTGTTCCAGATGAGATGTGGTGATTATAGGTTTGTGTGAAATTGAGATAAAGAGATAGATTAAAATCCCTTAGATAAGTTGCCATGTTCTGGTTAGTATGAACTCTAGACTTAAACCTTGTGGGATTAGAGATTAGGATTGCCTAACGGGTTCATATAGTTTTACATAGTCTCTATTTGGAATTATTATCCTACTGAGAACCCTGTAAAGGATGATGTTCTCACCCGTTGTGAAAAGTATTACTTTTCAGATGCAGGTCCTGGCGCTCCTCAGTGAGCAGAAGGTTTATTTGAAAGACAGCGAAGAAGACATTTTATTCTATTTTGATTCTAGACTCTCTCATTCTTTTGGAAAAACTTATATGATGTACTTGTTTTTAAAGACGTGCCTTTAGAGGCTGCTAATGTATTTATGGAGAGATAGATTATGTATATCAAATTGTTTTACTGTTGTAACTCTAACCGTCTTAATCTTCGCGGGGTGAGACTAGCATATTTACTCATATTCTTCCTTTATGTTTTTTAATTATCTACCTTTTTTTTTTGACGTGCTTATGCATCTATCGAGTGTAAATGACTTGCGAAATGTCTTCTATCCGAGGTTTAAATTCTCTTACAGGCTTCTAGTTTAATATATTCTTCTATACATAAGTATTTATATCTCAAATTTGTGTCATAGCACCAAACTACCTTTGATTTACGACTTAAGCATAAAGCTCTATGTGGTAGGGTGTTACAAAGAGAGGTAAAAATATAAATTATAAAAATAAGCGGTGAAAATTTGAAACTAAATAAAAAAGCTAAAAAAAATATGTATATAATAATAATATATTTTTTGTGAATAATATTATGGAATTATTTTTTAGTTATATTTAATTATAAATTTAATGTATTTCTTATAATTTTATGAATTTTTTTAAATATATTATTTTACTAATTTTATTTTTTATAGAACAGAAAGATAAAGAGAGATAAAGAATGAAAGAGAAAAGACAAAGGAGAGAGAAAAAAATTATTTTAATTGTAATAAAGGAATATCTGATAACATTTTAGTTTGTCAAATTAATAGTATAACTTATAAGTTATATATAGAGAGGAAAGTTAAAGAAAAATAGAGAAGGGAAGAGAGTAGATAAAAAGATGAAGGAAGAAAGTTTATTAATTTTGAAAAATATTTCATCTCAATTTTAATAAGAGACTGTCATGTAACATATTTTGGTTATTAAATTAGTAATATAATATAGCTATATTTCAATTTTAATATTTTAATTTTAATTTTAATTTAATTGTTATTAAAAAATATCATGTTAATATATTTTAATTGTCAAATTTATAATTAATAATTGATAATGATATATAAGAAAAATAGAGTGAGTAAAAAAATAAAAAAGATAGAAAAAGAGAGAGAGAAGAAAACCCTAATTTTAAAGGCAAAAATTTGTTTTTAATTTCAATGAAAAAAGTAATGTGACACATTTTAGTTGTAAAACTAGTAATATATAATAGAGTATTAAAAAAAGATAAGTGTTGTAAAATAAATAAATAAGGAAGAGGTAATAATATAAAATAACGAAATATAATTAGATAGCTCTAATAGTAATATTCACCACGATTACTTTCTCAATATAATAATGATGATTAATATATTTACTAATATTATATGTTGTAGTATATGCAGAGAAAAGAGAAAGAAGAACTTTATATATTGCACGTAGAGATAGAGAGAAAATGCTTTTGTATTTTATTGTGTGTTTTGTTCCTCAGTTACTTCTCTATTTATAGACAAAGGAAGTTTTACATTTTCAATTTTTTTAACTTTGGTTTGCCTTGAGAAGATGAGTAATTTAGTATCGAGAACCAAATCAGGCATTTTGATCTTATCACAGCACTCCCCCTTGGATACCCATTTAGGATTATGCCTCGTTAAAACTTTACTAAAGAAACCCAATGGGAAAAAACTTTAGTGAAGGAAAAAGAGTACAATATCCTTTGATGGGACTACCTCATTAAAAACCTTGTCAAGAAAAATCCAATGGAAAAAAATCTGACCAAGGAAAAAAAAGTACAGTCTCTCCCTCTTGTCGACATCATTTAATGTCTCGAAATTGGCGCATCCCAATCTCATGTATCAATCTTTCAAAGGAGGATTTTGGGAGTGAATTTGTGAATAAATATGCCAGATTATCACTTGAGCGGATCTGTTGGACATCAATTGTCCCTTGATTTTGAAGATCATGAGTGAAGAAGAATTTGAGAGAAATATGTTTTGTTCTGTCACCTTTGATGTATCTACCCTTAAGTTGAGCAATGCATGCTGTATTATCTTCAAACAGGATAGTTGGAGCTATCTTATGATCAATTAGTCCACATGATGACAGAATATATTGGATCAAACTTCTGAGGCAAAAACACTCGCGACTTCCTTCATAAATCACTAGTATTTTAGTATGAGTAGAGGAGGTTACTGCTTTTATCTGTTTTGTGGACCTCCATCATTTAGCTGTACCACCATATGTAAACAGGTATCCTATTTGAGATCTTCCTTTGTGTGGATCAGACAAGTATCCTTCATTTGCATAGCCAACTAGTTGTGACATGGATCCATAGGGATAAAACAATCCCATATCAGCCGTTCCATGAGGATATCAAAAAATTTGTTTGATTCCATTCCAATGTCTTTTGGTTGGAGAGGAACTATATCTTGCTAGTAATTTCACAGCAAATGATATATCGGATTTTGTATTATTAGCAAGATACATTAACGCTCCAATGGCACTAAGATATGGTACTTCAAAACCAAGAATATCTTCATTTTCTTTCTTAGGACGGAATTGATCATTTTTCACATCCAAAGATCTTACGATCATTGGGGTACTTAATGGATGTGACTTATCCATATAAAATCTTTTCAAGATCTTTTCTGTGTATGTTGTTTGATGAATAAAGATCCCATTTTTTGTATGCTTGATCTGCAGGTCGGGACAAAATTTAGTCTTTCCAAGATTTTTCATCTCAAACTCTTCTTTTAGAGTTTTTATAATTGTTGGAATCTCTTCAGGAGTTCCAATGATATTTAAATCATCAACGTACACAACAATTATAATGAATCCAAATGCTGATTTCTTTATGAAAACACACGGGCAGATATCATCATTCTTGAATCCATTTTTGGCCAGATACTCAGTAAGACGATTATACCACATTCGTCCATATTGCTTTAGACCATATAAAGATCTTTACAATTTAACTATGTATAATCCTTGCGAATATTCATTGGATGGTTTAAATATCTTTAGTCCTTCAGGGACTTTTATATAGATATCACGATCTAATGAGCCGTATAAGTAGGCTGTTACCACATCCATTAAATACATATATAGTTTATGATATGCGGATAAACTGACCAAATAAGGCAACATTATCGCATCCACTACAGGGGAATATGTTTCTTCATAATCTATATTGGGCCTTTGTGAAAAACCTTGTGCTACAAGTCGAGCTTTGTAGCGTAAAACTTTATTTTTCTCATTTTATTTTCTCACAAATACCCATCTGTATCCAATAGGTTTTACATCTTTTGGTGTACGGACTACAAGTCCAAAGACTTCACGTTTTGCAAGTGAGTCTAACTTAGCCTTCATGGCTTCTTCCCATTTTGGCCAATAATTTCTTTGTCGATATTCTTCGACTAATCTTGGCTCAAGATCCTTACTTTCATGCATGATATTTATTGCCACATTATATGCAAATATTTTATTGACAATTGTCTTATTATGGTCCCATTTCTCTCCTGTAAAGACATAATTTATCGAGATCTCATCATTTTCATAATTTTCTGGTACCTTAACGTTTTCTGGCGTTAAAATTATATCATAATTTTAGATAACTGCAGGTATCTTTACTATGTCTTTTTCAACAGGAATAGTATTTACCTCTTTTTCATTTTTGAAAATTTTTGTCTTTGGAACCGACAGGCCTGCCACGCTTCTGGTGTGAATTTGCTTTGGTGGTAATTTGTCTGACTGGGACATCAATTCGAATTGAAGCATTTTCAGCTGGTACAAAGGATTTGGTTGTCCTCTTTGTATCAAAAAATGCATCAGGCAATTCATTTGCTATTCTTTGCAAATGTATAATCTTTTGAACTTCTAGTTCACATTGCCCTAATCGAGGATCCAAATGCATCAAAGATGATGCATTCCAATTAAGTTCCTTTTCAGGAAGATTATTCCCTCCCTCTAATGTTGGAAATTTTGATTCATCAAAATGACAATCCGCAAACCGGGCTTTAAATACATCTCCAGTTTGTATCTCAAGATACCTCACTATAGAGGGAGAATCATATCCAACATATATCCCCAATTTTGTTTGGGGTCCCATTTTGGTGCAAGAAGGTGGGACAATGGGAACATATATCGCACACTCGAATATTCTTAAATGAAAAATATTTGGCTGCTAGCCAAAAGCTAATTGAATAGGAGAGAATTAATGGTAATTCGTTGGCCTCAAACGAATAAGTTCTGCGGCATGTAAAATAGCATGCCCCAAGCTGAAGTTGGGAGATTTGTTCTCATAAATAAGGGTCTAGCAATTAATTGAAGTCGTTTAATAAGTGATTATGCTAACCCATTTTGTGTGTAAACATAAGCTACTGGATGTTCAACACTTATTCCATTAGCCATACAATAAGCATCAAAGGCTTGGAAAATAAATTCACCAGCATTATCAAGACGAATTGATTTGATTAGATTTTTTGGAAATTGTGTTTTTAATCGAATAATTTGAGCAAGTAATCTCGCAAATGCCAAGTTGCGAGAAGACAATAAGTACACATGTGACCATCTCGAAAATGCGTCTATTAGGACCATAAAATATTTAAAAGATTCACATGGTGGATGAATAGGTCCACATATATCGCCTTGATTCCTTTTTAAGAATTCAGGAGATTCAAATCTAATCTTTACTGCTGATGATTTTAAAATTAACTTTTTCTGAGAACATGCAGCACAATAAAATTCACTAGATTTAAGAATCTTCTAGTTCTTTAGTGAATGTCCATGGAAGTTTTTAATAATTCTCCGCATCATGGTTGTTTCCAGATGACCCAATCGGTTGTGTCAAATTATGAATTCATTTGGGCTAGTAAACTTCTGGTTTACAATGACATGTGATTCAATTGCACTAATCTTAGTATAATAATCCAGATAAGAGTGAGGGTAACTTTTCTAATATAACTTTTTTATTTAAATCATGAGCTGTGATACATAAGTACTCATGATTTTCCTCATTCATAGTTTCAATATGATATCCATTTCGGCGAATATATTTGAAACTCAATAAGTTCCTCATAAACTTGGTAGATAATAGTACATTACTTATTATGAATTTTGTTCCTCCAGGAAACAAAATTATAGCTCTTCTGGAGCCTTCTATCACATTGCCTGAGCCAATATTAGTATTAATATATCCTTCTTTTGGCACAAGATGGGTAATATATATATATATATATTACTTTTGAGAATGGTGTGTGAAATTGCACTATCCACAAGGCAAACATCTTTACTATATGTCGTTTCCATTCTCTTCAAAGACAAATAATAATAAAATGAGTAGAATATTTACGCAGTAAAATTATTTCCTTGATTGAAAATATTTTTCTAAGAAGTATAATATATACTAAAAATTTTATTGTTATTATCTTGACACATTCAATAATTTTGAAATTTATAAATATTTTATTAAACATTTTTATACATTATATTTGAAATTCAGATGTATAAAAAATAAAACTTGACAAGGAGCTCTTTACATTATTTATTTACATAAATACTTAACAATCTCACATATTAAACTATTCCATCATTGATCAAATGACCAATATTTCCTTCAGGATCCTCGAAGAAATCAGATATATCACAATGAGTGGTGTAATTTTCAACATCATTTAAAACAAAATTTGTTTCCTTTTCTTTGTCGTCTTTTTTCAAAGATGCTTGATAAAGATCGACTAGGTGCCTTGGGGTACGACAAGTATGCGACCAATGGACCTTTCCACTACAACAGAAACATTTATCCTCAATTGATTTATTTTGCCCATTGTTTCTTTCTTTATCCCACTTCTAGTGAGATCCTTTCTTGTGAACATAATTCTTCTTCCTTCCATAATTTTTTTTGCTACTAAAATCTTGCCATTTACCTCTTCTGGGGTAATGATTTGCCGCATTTACTTCAGGAAATGGGGCGGCACCAGCTGGGCGCGCTTCATGATTTCTTAAAAGTAACTCATTGTTGCATTCAGCAACAAGAAGACAAAAAAATAACTAAGAATATTTTTTTAAATCATTTTTCTCGATACTGCTGTTATAGGAGCACATTCGAGACTTGGAAGGTCGAGAAAGTTTTCTCTAACATATCGGGCTTGAAGAAGTATCATCGTCTTTTGATGATTGTACCTTTCTTAAGGTCTTTCCACATAACTGCAAGATCTTTTAATGTGAGATATTCATTTTTCAATCCTTCGTCAAGATGACGACGAAGGAAAATCATAACTTTGACTTTATCCTTCTGGGATGTATTATTTTCACCCTTAAATGTTATCTCAAAAATCTATTGAATCAAGATGGATTTTAGCATTTAGTATCCATGATAAATAGTTGTTTCCAGATATATCAAGAGCATTAAATTCAAGATGAGAAAGTTTCGACATAATAAAAATTTATTACATGGAGTCTTTCTAAAATTTGATCAGAGTCTCATGCTGATAACATGTAAAATAAATAAATAAGGAAGAGGTAATAATATAAAATAATGAAATCTAATTAGATAGCTCTAATAATAATATTCACCACTATTACTATCTCATTATAACAAGGATGATTAATATATTTACTAATATTATATGTTATAGTATATAAAGAGAAAAGAGAAAAAAGGACTTTTTATATATTGCACATAGAGAAAGAAAAAATGTTTTTATATTTTATTGTGTTTTGCTTCTCAGTTGCTTCTCTATTTATAGATAAAATAAATTTTACATTTTTAATTTTATTAACTTTGAGAAGATTCTCTGTTTATAGGCAAAGGAAGTTTTTACATTTTTAATTTCATTAACTTTGGTTTGCCTTGAGAAAATGAGTAATTTAGTATCCAAAACCAAATCAGTCGCCTATATTAATCGGCAGCCACTTTGACCATTTTGATCTTATCACAACAAAGAGATACTAATGAGTAAGGAAAAAGACAAATGAAAATATGAAATGACTAATGTCAGGTAGAGACGTCGCACGGTAATCTCCATGAACCCTTAAAATTTAGAAACATCAACTCTCATCCAAAACTTAAGTACAATGGCTAATTACACTGGTTTTGGTTGGTAATTAATAGTTTGAACCATGTGACCCACGACAGTAAGCTGTAAGCATATATGGTAAATCAAAAAATCTCACAGGAAAAGGTTACAAAATTTATGGGTTTCCCACTAGAACATAAGTGCCAGGACCTAAGCTTTATAGCAAGAACGATCCCTGCTTTAGCTGAAACTCTTTCATCTCAGCTTTATCGTTATAAGATGAAATAACAGTGAAAAAGTCATATTTCTGAGTTCAGACCTACAACCTCTTCACAGCTCACCTTGCCGACATAAGTAACTGTTGCTTTATACCTGTTAAACTCAATTTTACATTTACACAATTGTGAAAAATGTGAGAATTAAGGGGCCCTCTCATCATCTTCTAACTGCAAACGCTCCATACCCTTAACTGTACTTTCATAATTCTTGACATGGGAAGCACCTTTAGCTGATGATACTACTTTCTTGGGGTCTAAAGACCTAATAGGTGAACTTTTTCGCACACTTGAAACTCTGTTTGCTGCTCCGGGGCTAGCCTCTGCCATACGCGTACGAGGATCCAATTCGACACCAGCAAAAGTCTCACGGCTGCCAGCAGCAACTCGCCTTGATCCACTTGACTGGCCCAAGATATTGGTGCTAGATAACTGCATGATCACAGATGATAAATATTAAGTTTACAGGACAAAACAAGGGGTGGTTCTGTATTTTGATGTCACAAATGACGTTCATAATAAGTGAGTTATAAAAGGAAAAAGATCTAATTATTGAAAAGTAATCCGAATGAAACCATGAATGTGAAACACTCACCATAGCATCCTTACTAACAGCAGAATCAGGGATGACCGCATTTTTCTGCTTTAAAGAAGTTACAGAATTTAAAATGGGCCCTGATATTATTCGCCTTGAATCCACAGAAACCAGGCCAGGGGGTCTTCCTTCTTCCCCTCCTGTGAGACCCAAACACACAAATGCAATAGAAAACAGAAAGCAAGCAAATAAGTTGAGCTTGGAGAAATAAGACAGAGAAGCTATTTCAAAACCCTTAATAATAAGGAGAGAGCTAAAGTATATCAATTTTTAGAGAACAATTAAATAAATTTATGTAAGTTGAAAACAGTAAACAGTAAGCTAGGTCTAGCTTCTAAAAATTTGATCACCTGAATATGTTACAAAAGGCAAATACTTATGAAATACTATCTGAAATCGAATGTCAAAAAGAAACATAAACAAAAGTGAGAGTCAGAGAGATCATTCAAACCCTAAAGAGAATTTCAAAGGCTACCTGTCTGCCTATCAGCAGCGTTGGTCACAGGCGGAGGCATTCCAGAACTAGTTCCAGCATTAGGAGCCTTAAAAAGCGGCATATCAAAGTTTAATCTGTTGATGATGAAAAAGATCCCAAAGAAAAATATGACAAAGAAAAACTACTTACAGAAGCACGCGCTGGTGGAGTGGCTAGTTGTGATTGCTGATACTTCAAGATGGTCCAGTCAAACACATAATCAAACTGAAATCCTGTTAAAATGCCGAGATATAAGAAAATTAATACACAATATTGTCCTTATATTGAAATGGCGAATTGTATTAGACCCTCAAGATAAACATAACAAGCATAACAAAAGTAATGCTTGCAAAATGAAAATTTCAAACCTTCACGAATAAACAGGTCACGGAATATTCTCTTCAGGTAAGCATAATCTGGCCTATCATCAAACCTTAAAGAGCGGCAGTAATGGAAGTATGATGCAAATTCTGTTGGATAACCTCGACACAAGGCCTGGAATAACCAATAAACTATCACAGCGATTCACGAGATAATGGACATGCTTTGAAGGAGGCTAGTAAAAAGTAAACACACCTCTATTGAGGTAGTGACTTTTTTTTCACTGATTTTCTCATACTTCTGTTTCTTGGTTCCTGCTCTAAGTCCTTGCCAAGGGAGACTACACAGAAAATGAAATTCAAGCGAAAGGCTTTCTAGACAATACTGAAAGATAACAAGGTAGGACAGAGCACAATAATCACCTTCCTCTCAGGAAGTACATCAAGACAAAACCAAGAGATTCTAAATCATCTCTTCGACTTTGCTCTATCCATCAATCACCCAAGAAGTAACAAGCAACAATGTCTGTTAGGTAAAACCTTGCCACATATTAAACAAATGCCATGGAAGAATAAAATGACCATACATACCAATGCCAAGGTGAGTATTCATGCTAGCATATCTTGCTGTTCCGGTCAAATTCTTGTTTTCCCTACAGTATAATGATCAAATAGATTACACGACACAACCACAATACATCAATATCATCAGTACCAGCCTGGTCTAGTATAGGTAACAAAGCAATGTTAAATCTAATCACTCCCCACCAGGTTAATAAATTACTTCTAAGAATAAAAAATCAAACAATGTTATAAATGCAAAATAAATGCTTCTATGCAAATTTACTGTTTAAGCAAGAACAGGGATACATACATTATACAATCCAAACTTCAGAAACCTGATATTCAGCTCATGAAGCAAGAATAATATTTCCAGCATAGGCCATGCACCTACTTTTTATGGTCGCAGAATTCCAACTAATCATTCTATTGTTGTGTGAGGTTTTTTTTGTTTTTTTTTTTTTTGGGGGGGGGGGGGTTACCCTTTAGTACAACAAACAACAACAAAGCCTTATCCCACTAAGTGGGGTCGGCTACATGAATCAAACGACGCCATTGTGCTCTGTCATGTATCATGTCTACAGAGAGACCGTTTACATGTAGATCTCGTTTGACCACCTCATGGATGGTCTTCTTAGGTCTTCCTCTGCCTTTCGCCCTTTGTCCATCTTCCATCTCATCCACCCTCCTGACTGGATGTTCTATCGGTCTTCTTCTCACATGTCCAAACCACCTGAGACGCGATTCAACCATCTTTTCCACAATGGGTGCTACTCCAACTCTCTCCCTTATATCTTCATTCCTTATTTTATCCAATCGCGTGTGACCACTCATCCATCTCAACATTTTCATCTCTGCCACACTCAGCTTATGTTCGTGCTCTCCTTTAGCCGCCCAACACTCCGTATCATACAGCATAGCCGGTCTTATAGCGGTGCGATAGAATTTACCTTTAAGTTTTAAAGGCACTTTTTTGTCGCATATAAAACCAGATGCACTCCGCCATTTTGACCAACCTGCTTGGATCCTATGATTTACATCATGTTCAATCTCTCCATTATCCTGTATGATGCACCCAAGATACTTAAAACTTTTAACTTTTCGTAAGGTGTTCTCTCCAATTTTCACCTCTATATTGGAGTTTTCCCTTCTCAGACTGAACTTACATTCCATATATTCCGTCTTGCTACGGCTTATGCACAGACCATACACTTCTAGAGCTTCTCTCCATAACTCCAACTTCTTATTTAGGTCTTCCCTTGACTCTCCCATAAGGACGATATCATCGGCAAAAAGCATGCACCATGGCACAGGCTCTTGGATGTGCTCTGTGAGTACTTCCAAGACTAATGTGAAAAGGTATGGACTTAAGGATGATCCCTGGTGTAATCCTATACCAATAAGAAATTCCTCTGTCACACCACCTTGAGTCTTCACACTAGTTGTGGCCCCATCATACATGTCTTTAATTGCCCGAATATATGCGATCCTTACTCTCCTCTTTTCTAAAACCTTCCATAAGACCTCCCTTGGTACCCTATCATACGCTTTTTCCAAATCAATAAACACCATGTGTAGATCCCTTTTATTACTACGATACCTCTCCATCATCCTTCTTAATAGGTATATCGCTTCAGTGGTAGATCTGCCTGGCATAAATCCAAATTGGTTCTCTGTTACTTGTGTCTCTTTTCTCAACCTCCGTTCTATCACCCTTTCCCATAACTTCATAGTATGACTCATAAGCTTAATCCCTCTATAATTTCCGCAACTTTGTATATCCCCCTTATTCTTGTAGATAGGTACCAAGGTGCTCTTTCTCCACTCATCAGGCATCTTCTTTGACCTTAAAATCTCATTAAAAAGCTTGGTTAACCAGTTGATGCCTTTTCCTCCAAGACCCTTCCAAACCTCAATCGGGATATTATCAGGTCCTACTGCCCTGCCATTTTTCATCTGCTTTAGAGCCTCTTTTACCTCGAAGTCTCGAATCCTTCGATAGTAGTCAAAGTTTTGATCTTCTTCCCTTGTGCATAATCGACCAAGGCTCGGAAGAGTCTTCTGTCCCTCATTAAATAACTCGTAGAAGTAGCTCTTCCACCTTTCATTAATCTTCTCCTCTTGAGCCAACACCTCTCCATCCTTATCCTTTATGCACTTAACCTGATCCAAATCTCTCGTTCTTCTTTCCCGGCTCTTTGCAATTCTATATATACCTTTTTCTCCTTCTTTCGTGTCCAAAGACTGGTAGAGACCCTCATATGCTCTTGTTCTTGCTTCACTTACAGCCACTTTTGCCTCTTTCTTAGCCGCCTTATATTTTTCCCAGTTATCTGCATTGCGGCATAAAGACCACTCTTTAAAGCATTCTCTTTTTATCTTTATCTTTTCTTGTATACTCGCATTCCACCACCAGGACTCCTTGTCTCTTGGTCCTATTCCTTTAGATTCACCAAAACTTTCTTTTGCTGTTCTTCTAATAACTTCTGCCATCTCCCTCCACATCTCTTCCGCGCTTCCATTCCCATCCCACCTTGCCTCTTCTCCTACCCGTCTTAGGAAGCTTCTTTGTTCCTCACCTTTCATCCGCCACCACCTCGTCCTTGGGTTCTTCGTATGATGTCTTTTCCTCAACTTTTGCTCAACGCGAAAATCCATGACGAGCACCCTATGTTGTGTTGTCAAACTCTCTCCCGGGATAATTTTACAGTTAATGCAAAATTTCCGGTCAACTCTCCTCAACAAGAAGAAGTCGATTTGAGAGCTTGTCATGCCACTCTTATAGGTTATAAGATGTTCGTCTCTCTTTTTAAAACATGTATTTGCGATGAGAAGATCAAAAGTTGAGGAAAAGTCCAAAATAGTTTTACCCTCGGCATTGATCACCCCGAAACCATGGCCTCCGTGAATACTCCCATATCCAGTCACTTCTCTCCCAACATGGCCATTTAAATCTCCTCCTAAGAAAATCTTATCTCCCAAAGATATGCCTTGAACTAAACTCTCTAGATCCTCCCAAAACCTTATCTTGTGTTGTTCGTCCGAACCCACTTGCGGTGCATAGGCGCTAATCACATGAAAAGCACCTCCCTCCACCACAAGTTTGATAGAGATGATCCGATCTCCCACCCTCTTGACATCAACTACGTCCTTCTTCCACGGCTTATCCACAATTATTCCAACTCCATTCCTATTCTTCACCTTTCCTGTATACCAAAGTTTGAAACCAGAAGAATCCAACTCCCTAGCCTTTGCACCAACCCATTTCGTTTCTTGTAGGCACATAATGTTAATCTTCCTCCTTATCATGGTATCCACCACCTCCATGGACTTTCCTGTTAGAGTGCCTATGTTCCATGTCCCAAATCTCAACCTTTTGTCGCTTCGACCTTTACCTTTTCCTTTGTGAACTAGCTTATTTACCCTCGTCCGTTCACGAAAACGCGAGAACCCTTGCTCATTTAACACTACATCCGGGCACCGATGCAGCGGCTCTTGCTTTGACACCGTACTCGAGCCATACGGCGCGTTACTTCCGGGTAACGACCTAGCTTTAGCGCAATAATGTCTTTGATTCATGTCATGGGGGGTTCGGCTATATTTTTACGTTGGTTGCCGAAGACCTAACACAACCCTCCTCCTTTATCCGGGCTTGGGACCGGCTATGTACCGCAAGTGTAACATAGGCGGAGTTGGGTTACCCTTTAGTAGCAGAGATTAATTACCAACTCTTACCATATGGGTACTGGTCCTAGCCAAAAAGGGGAAAAAGGCTTAGCATTACCTTTCAGAACAGAAACAGATACGATTCATAGTCAAGTTAAACACAAATACAGAGTAGATCCCTTTCAGGTGAGCCATTTAGACCTGCCATACCCAATCTTGATTTTGTTTTATTCTTAATTTGAAATTACTATTTACACTTATTGTGTGTTGGTCCTTACAGCCATACAGTAGTCATAGACTATTTCTAGCTCTCTTTATAGGGTCTTACCAAGGAAGACCTGTAATTTTCACTCACAATGCGTAATAATAACAAGGCATAAGAGGGTTTGCATTGGTGATTCAAACAAATTTGACAGCGGTTGTATTTGATAGGAAAGTCAAGATAGCAGAAAACATAATTCTTGCTGAGAGTTGAACAAATCAGCTTTTACATCCATATTTATATGCATGCCCTAATCTTTTCCTCATACGAAGATGAATCATATATGAAAACCGGCAATTTACATGTGCCATTAATTAGCAGTTAAAATTAAGTCATATAAACTCCACATGTCATCAAGGCTTAACAATACCAGTAACCTATATTACTATCACATTCACTAAAACCAACTGAATCCTTACCTGTAAGGAATGTGTTGGTGAGTTGTACTATCTCTGTATTTCTTTGCCAATCCAAAATCAATACAGTAAACCTACATAAGATGAATGTGCATCGAAGATTTTAAGAATTGAGCATGCACTACATTAAAAGTCCACATGTAATCAACATTAAGCTACCTGGTTAGCCCGCCTTCCCAATCCCATGAGGAAATTATCTGGTTTGAGATCCCGATGTAGAAATGATTTAGAATGAATAAACTCAACACGGTTGATCTGGCATAAAACAAAAGACAAGGACAAATAGGATTTGATAAGAATATTTATCAATACAGCATTTTAACAAAATATCAACCACTCATCCATGTTATAGGAATTTAAATGGTTAGCAATTACAATCAGCTCATTAGTTACCAATGTAAAAATAGGATCTAGAAGTCCTAGATGCATCATTTGCTTATTGTATCACTTGGATGAAATAGTTCAATGAAGTTTTCTTGACTCAAACATAGGAGAATCATTGTCACCAAATAGGGCCCTACCATTTGATCAGCAAGCATGAGAACTGTCTTTAGCGAGAGCTTTCTACTACAGAAGTTGAATAGATCTTCTAGACTAGGTCCAAGGAGATCCATCACTAGAACATTGTATTCTCCCTCTACTCCAAACCATTTGATATTAGGAATACCAGCTGCCAAGACAAAATGTTTGTTAGAACCATTTACAAATTACAAGTAAAAATAGTTAATAAAAGAGAGAGGCTCAGAAAAATGCACTAATGAAATAAAGATGTAAGACAGCATTCCTTACTTCCTCCCTGGAGAATCCTGTACAACTTGGACTCATACAGCAACTGAGGATGTCTTGTGTTGACATTTTCCTGATTTAGAAGGGCATAGAGCAACAAGTAACATATATAAAAGACCAAGAGAAACATATCGGCAGCACTCATATATATTCAACATAAACATGTCAACAGTGCCAAGCGTAGTTCAAGTGAGAGACGAGTAGTGCAGATTACAGAACAGAGAAGAAAAGGAGGAAATGCCTTAATAGAGACTACTAAAAGAATCACACTCTGTCACCACCCAAGACTCTATACAATTCTTCCCATCTAGTTCAAATCCTTTGCTCTCACTTTCATCCTAACATCATTTCCTCATTCAAGATTGTCCAAATTTAGATCTTATCAAGGGGACAGAAAGTGTAGACATACAAATCATGGGATCTTAATGGATCCAAACTAAAATGCCAAAGTTATTTCACATGTAATATGCAGATATAGAATAAAGTTATTTCCCTAGAATAAAAGTCAATTTCCTAGTTTGAATATAATGCAATGTTCATAAACAAACACTCTATATGTTATCTTTTTTATAATAAGCACATGCTCCAAATGCTGCACCAACAAAAAGCATCTTCATTACTATATTAAAAATTTTAGCATAGTCCTATCCTTTTTTTAGTAGAATGTGTAGTCCTCTCTTTTTCCACATGAGTTGAATATGGACTCTAAGTAGTCCTGATATGTTAAATTATAACAAGCAGGACAACACACTACACCGTTTTAGCTGTGCTTTAGCAGTTGAATCACTTGATAACTAATAAACCTACTGCATAGTGCATACCAGAAAAATTCTCACTGCCACCATAATAATGTTTTAAACTAGAAGCATCCGTTGTTGAAGGCTAAACTCTTATGAAGGATAAAAAGATACTGATGGTCCTAAATTGTTCATTGAAGGCTTAAATTAAAAGGTCTGCAGTAGAAAAATGCCTTTAAGTGTCCATCCTGTCACCTTCCCAAAAATCTCAGCATAGATGCAGTCACAGACGATGACTTCAAGAAAAAAGGTTGGATCCAATGCATAAGGCTCCCAACTGCTGGGGTTTGCAGCAAGTAGATATATGAAGACATACCTCCACAAGCAAAAGGGTTATTTCTAGGATTCAAACCTGTGACCTAGCAGGCACGTTACAGTTGCACAAAAGCTCCCTCATGATTGACATTAAGAATGCAGGGTAGCAAGAGCAAATTAGTCCCAAACCCAAATTTCACAAACCCCCCAATACATAGCAGCGAGAAACTGACTTCACATGAAACCATGTCTCTCCCAAAACTAGTTTTATATTTTTCATGGCTCAAAAATTGTCAATTGACAATACAAAGCTGACCAATAAACAAACAACAACAAAAAAAAAAGGTACTCAAATTCATCCAATATATATATATACACCAATTGGTAAGTAGCATAACTTACAAGCTTAATTGCAACTTCCTCGTTAGTTTGAACATTAGTACCTGAAAAGATAAATAAATAACAAAAACGATCATCAACATCATCAATGTATCATCGTCATCAACAACAGAAACAACATATATACTGAAATTACGAATATGAGTTAAGAAAATAAAAAGAAATGAAAGAGAGAAACAGATATGAACCTAAATAAATCTCGCCGAAAGAACCGGCACCGATCTTCCTGCCAAGCCGAAACTTATTCGCAACGCGAGGTTCCATTAAAGTTCAACACACAAAAACTCTTTACAAAAAAAAAAAAAAGAATTCTTAAAAAAGGCAAAAAACAAATAAATAAAATGAAGAATTGAGGTTTTCTTTTGGAACCCTAAGCTAACCTAAAGCTAATCCCAGCGTCTAATTTCAGGAACCAGTATTCACAGATCGGATTTAAAAAAAAAAAAGAAAAAGAAAAAGAAAAAGAAAAAAAGGAACTCGAAATAACGGAAGAATATGAAAACACAAATATTTAAGATAATTAGTGTTTTCCAAAAACAAAAGAATGAATTGAATTTTCTTTTCTCCCTTAGGTGTGAGATCTAGGCAATGTTAGTGTGGGGTCAAAGAAGATAAGATAAAATGGTGATTACAAATAGGAGAAAAAAAATGGGATTCGTAATTACGATAGAAGAGAGGAATTAGGTTATTCTCTCTCTTTGTTTTTCTCTGTGTTGAGTTGCATTAATGTTATTGTTATGGGCGCTTGCTTTTGGTTTTGGTTCTTTTTCTTTTTCGATGATGAAGAAGAAGATACAGTGGATTGGAAGCATGAACATTCATGCAAGGATTTTGAATTTTTTTTTTTTGGGTTGGTAGAATAATATTATTAATTAATTAATTAAGTAATTAACTAATGAATTTGTAGCGTAACGAAGGATGGAGAAGCATATGTGCCGATGTGCGATGCGTTACGTGAATGTGGGTAAATGGGGAGAGAGGGAGAAAGAGAAGGAAGGTTTCGCGGCTGTGTCAGTGGTGTGGTCAGGTACTCATCACGTGACTTTTATCCATTATGTTATGTTATTGCTAATTTTATTGATATTGACATTATTATGAATTTATGATTGCTATCCAAGGTTTTGAAAATCCAAATGATTATTAAACTCTTTTAGTTATAGATGTATTGATTTAGAAATTTAATCAATTTAATTATAATCTAATTGAAATGACTAAAAATTCTATATTAGTATTATATTATGATTATAATTATTTGAGTATAATATTTTGAAAATTTACAATAATTTAATTCAGATTAAATTTATTTAGAATTAAAATTTTTTGTCATCCAAAGTTATTTTTTTAAAACACAAATATATCTTCTGATATATATTTATTTTAAATTATATGTATTATAATTTATTTATATTAATATTTTAAACATAAGTATAATATATGATAAAAATAAAACAGAAATTAAATCAAATAAATATTACAAAATAAAAATTAAATCAAAGAGATATTAAATATAAGTATAATATAATATAAGAAAATAATATTTTACTAACAAAATATTGCTTTTTGTCAACTGCCAACTAAAATAGGCATACATACGCTAATGTATAAAGTCTAGTTTACTCTTTGTAATATCGATAGAAGTAACGCGTGCTATGCCATTCGATTAAAAGCAACACATTTTTTCTTGGTAGTGTTTGTTGTGAGGTACTCTTAAGACAGAAATTAAAAAATTAAAATTTAATATCATATTTGTTAGTTTAGAAATTGATATTAAAATTTGTGTTTTTTTTAAATTTTAGACTTTTAGTATTTCTAAAAAATAAGAATACATGAAACTGAAATTTTTAGAGACGGAAACTAAAATTTTAATAACATTTTATACTTAAAATACTCTCATTTTAATTAATTAATTTTAATTTATTTTTTATACAAATTAAATTAGAGTTTTATTTTTATTTTAATTTTTATCTTTTATTTTACACTAAATAGAATATTAAATAGAATATTAAAATTTATTTCAATCTCTATTTCTAAGATTTCATCTTTCAATTTAAATCTTTCGATCTTTATCTCTCTAACTAAGGACTGACCTACATGTAATGTAGAGAAGGAATTTGTTTCCACAAAATTTAAAAAAATAATATATATATATATATATATATATATATATATATATTTCTCTTTTATATTATGTTTACTCCAAAATAAAATATAAATAATTTTCTTTTATTTTATGTTAAAAATTTTTTTGTTAAGTATAACAATAATTATATTATTAAATTTGAGTTAGTACAATAATAAAAAATAAATAAATAAACTCAAAGAATAATGATAATTAATTTTATTATATTAGTTAATTAATTAATAATTAAATTAAAATTTAATTTTTTAATTAAATGCCACTTAAAAATTATTAGTTATTTTTTACAAGATTATTTAAGATAAAAAATATATTATCTATATATTAATATATTATATTAATATTTATTATGATAGTCTTGATTATAGTAATTACTTTAGTTAAAAAATTTATTTATATTATAAAATTTATAATAAATAGACCTAACAGTTAAATACTTAAATATGAGATAATAAAAAATAAAATAATTTTTTAAGAAAATATATAAAAAAATAATATTATCATATTAAAAATAAAAAAAAGTCGTTATAAATTATTGTTTTTATTATTCTAAATATTATACTGTGGGTGTGAAATTATCTTTTTATTATTTTAAATACTATAATAAGTGAGTGCGTGTATATTTTTAGTTTTTATCAATATGTATAGATAGTTATAATTTAAATTTTTAAATATATCTAAACCAATTTGGGTTGGTCGAGTGATCAACTTAGTCGTCATCCGTTTAAGTAAGTGTTGAGAGTTCAAATTCCATCTCGTATGTGTAGTAACTCATTAGCCAATTGCAGACTCTTAAATGAAATTCAAATTCATAATGGAATAATCCTTAACATGTTGGGTATTGTAGGAAGAAAAAAAAATATATCTATACCTAAATTTTATTATATTTTTGCCTTTATTACAAAATTTTTCTGGATCCATTACTGTGACTCTAACAAACGCTATTACTTTCGTCTAAGGCTCTCTCGAGGAGAAAACTCTCTTCCACTGGGGAGCAATAGAGAACAGTGGTTCTAACTTGCTAGGAGAAGCTCTAGTTTTACAACAAGTCATGCCCTCATGAGCTTGTGTCGGGCTTATTTCATCAGTGATCAACTTATTCACCCAATATAACAGTAACCTCCCTCATCTCATTCTGCTTAAGTTACTTTATGCGTGAACATGTTTTCTATCTTTTCTGAGTAATTTAGATGTAGATTTGATGAATTATTATGAGATTTTGGTATTTTAGACCATCATGAATGTTATTTTGAATTGTATTACCATCTTATTGATTACATGTAAAATTTTGACTAATTTGACAGAGTTCGTATAGAAAAAAAGAAATCAAATTGTTGCTGTCAAGCTAGCGCTAAACAGCACGATTCGGCGTTTTGCGTCGAAGGCCTCGTAAAGTATACAACAACTCGACAGAGGTGGCACTAAATGCCACTACTCGGCGTTTAGCATCAGGTGTCTTGAAAAGTATGAAAAGTATTCTGTTTGGTGGCGCTAAACACCACTAGGCCCGTGTCATCAAGTTCCACCAAAGGCTCTTTAGTTTTTAAAATTAATTTTTTAATTAAGAAAATATATCATTAGGTTTTAGAATTTTAATTTTGTATCAATTAGGATTAGCTATAAAAGGAGAAAAGATTCAGCAATTCGGGCTCTTTTCGCTTCTTTGGCCTCATTCCACACTTTTACACTTTTTACAACTCTAGATTTTTCTCTAAGCCATGAGCAACAAAACCTCTGTGATTAAGGTTAGGAGCTCTATTTATTTTAACGGATTAATACTATTGCCATTCTATCTTAATCAATGCACTGATTTAAATTCAAAGGATTGATTTCGTTCTACATCCTAGGAATTAGAGTATATTGGAAGATAACTCTTTTTTTATTTGAATTCTTGTTGAATCTTGGAAAAGTTATATCACTAGAATTACAGCTTGAAATCAATTCCTCACAACTCTCTAATTATCTGGATTTAACGCGATACGTGATATATAATCGCCTTATTTTTTGGTACTTAAGGTTTGTGTGGCTCATAAACTAGAATTGGACTTAACCTTCTAATTTAAATTAAGTGACCAAGGAATTAGTGGTTGATTGGGTTAGAGGAGATTAAATTACTAAGGAATTAGTGTTTAATCACTTAAGGTTTGCTATGAATTGGATCTTTGCATGATTAAAGTAGTTGATAAGAATTGTTAATCCGGAAATTTAAACATCTCCAAAGTCTTAACTATTTTCTCATATTATTTTTACCAACCATTCACTGTTTGCTTTCTTACACTCTCTGATTTACTGTTTTATGTTATTTGAACTTGAAAGCTCTCACTTTAGCTTGTCTAACTAGCCTAATCACTCAACTATTGTTACTTAATCCATTAATTCTCATGAGACTGACACTCACTCACATGAGTTATTACTTGGTACGAGCCGGTGCACTTGCCGGCTAGTTTGTAGCATTCAAAATTCCGCATCAGTTTATGGAACCGTTGCCAAGGATTAATTGTGATTGACAACTACCCGTTGTTTGATTACCTAGATTAGACGTTTTCTTCATTTAATTTTCTCAATTTTCCTTTCTTAATTTCAATTTTTTAATTTTTTTTAAATTTTCTTTTAATTTTCGAAAAAAATTATTTATTTTTCTTTCGTAAATTTCGATTTCCTTAGCTACTTTTTTTTGAAATTTTTTTCTTTAATTTTCGCACACCTCTTTTTATTTAATTAGTTAATTTTATTTCTTTTGTCTGTTTACCTCACTAAAAATTCTCTTCACTCTAACGTAGAGATTCTCACTTTTTATTATTTTCTATTTGTTTGAGTAGGAACAAGGACAAGGAACCTCTTCTTAATTTCGATCTTGAGATTGAAAGGACTATTAGAAGATGCCAACAGCAGGCCAGAGCTTATAGATCTACTGAAAGTCTTAAGGACGATTCTGACAAGGAAATTGAAGGCATCACTATGGAGCCTAACAACAACAACGTCGTTGCTCCTAATTCTCATGAGCAACATAGGAAAACTCTTAGTTCTTACACTGCTCTAAATCCTACTTTCTATGGTAGTAGCATTGTTGTGCCTCCTGCGGCTGTTAATAACTTTAAGTTAAAGCCTCAACCTATCACTTTGGTGCAACAAAATTGTCAGTTTCATAAACTCCTGTAGGAAGACCCAAACTTGTTTATCTCTAATTTCCTACAGATTTGTGATACAGTCAAGATTAATGGAGTCCATCCTGATGTTTATCGGTTGTTTCTTTTTCCATTTGTTATACGAGATCGAGCCAAGCAGTGGCTTGATACACAACCTAAGGTGAGCCTGGATACATGGGTCAATATGGTCAGCAGATTCTTGACTAAATTCTTTTCACCTCAAAGACTGACCAAGCTAAGGATTACTGTTCAGACTTTCAGGTAATAAGAGGGTGAATCTCTCTATGAAGCTTGGGAGAGATATAAGGGTATGCTCAGAAGTGCCCTCCAAACATGTTTTCAGATTGGATACAATTTCAAATTTTTTATAATGGGATTACTCAGACCGCCGGGACTTCTTTGGATAATCCTACAAGAGGATCTCTTCACATAAAGAAAACCACTGAAGAGACTTTAGAGTTGATTGAGATGGTTGCCAATAACCAATATTTATACTTTTTTGAGAGAACCACCACGAGAAAAAGAGTCATGGAACTAGATGCTTTAGATGCCATTCTTGCTCAGAATAAGGCCAAGTCTCAACAAATAAATGCTATCACTCAACACTTGGGAGGACTACAAGTTTCAGCTGCTAATACCCAAGATGTTCCTTATGACATGAGTGGTGGAACCCTTCAAAGTGAGAATTTTGATTATGGTCAATTTTCCACTGAACAGGTTAATTACATGGACAATTCTTCCAGACCCCCCAACAATGATCCTTTTTCTAAGACTTAAAATCTGGGGTGGAGGAATTACTTAAATTTTAGATGGAGAAATCAACCACAGAGACAACCAAATTTCAACAACAACAACTCTCATTAGGGCAATCTCAATTAGCACAATTCCAACAACAATAACTGCCTGTTTCAGTCTCTTCAACAACACAATCCACCCTTTGTTTCTCAGAAGACCCTTACTTGGAATCTTTAGTTGCTAAAATTTTCAAGAATACAAATAGTTTTATGCAGAAAATCATAGTTTCAATTAGAAACTTGGAGGTTCAAATGGGTCAACTAGCCACACAAGTTACTGAAATTGAAAAGAGATCCACCAGTACCTTTCCTAGTAACACAATTTCAAATCCAAGAGAGGAATGCAAGGCTATCACCTTGGTAAATGGACAAGTGGTAGGTACAGAGACATAGATTATTGAGGATCCGGTTGAAAAAGAAGCTCCGAAGGAGTTACAAGCCAAGGAGAAGCACGTCCCTAAAAGGCATCCTAACAACCCTTTTCTGGCTGATGTTGAATAGTACAAGGTAAAGTCTCCAGTGCCTGAGTACAAGCCCAAAATTTCTTACCATCAGAGGCTTCAAAAGAAAATCAAGGACAAGCAGTTTTCAAAGTTCTTGGAAGTTTTCAGGAAGTTACAAATTAGCATTCCTTTCATGAGGTCTTGGAGCAAATGCCTCTCTATGTTAAATTCATGAAGAAATTTCTATCCAAGAAGAGGATTTTAAAAGAAGATGAGACAGTGATCATGACCAAGGAATGTAGTGCCATCATTCAGAGTAATTTGCTAAGAAAGATGCAGGATCCAGGAAGCTTTCAAATACCATGTACCATCGGGAGCACAACCTTTGAAAAATTCTTGTGTGATCTAGGAGCAATCATCAATTTAATGCTCTTGTCTGTGATGAAGAAGCTGCAAATCAAAGAGACACAACCCACAAGGATAGCATTACAAATGGCAGACAAATCTTTGAAATATGCACATGGAATAGTGAAGAATCTCTTGGTCAAAGTAGATAAGTTTTTCATCTCAACCGAATTTATTATTCTTGACATGGGAGAGGATGACAACGCCTTCATAATCCTAGAAAGACCATTTCTAGCTACTGGGAGAGCTCTAATTGATGTAGAAGAGGGTGAAATAGTGCTTAGAGTGCATGAGGATCAACTGGTCTTTCATGTCATCAAAAGTATGCATTCATCAGGTGAAGAGGAGAGGTGCATGCAGACTGAGTTTATTGATCCAAACCTTCAAGAATACCCTGATGATGCACAACCGTGTTGATGAGCGGATAATTTATACGCTTTTTGGCATTGTTTTTAGTATGTTTTTAGTATGTTTTAGTTAGTTTTTATTATATTTTTATTAGTTTTTATTTAAAATTCACTTTTCTGGACTTTACTATGAGTTTTTGTGTTTTTCTATGATTTCAGGTATTTTCTGGCTAAAATTGAGGGACCTGAGCAAAAATCTGATTCAGAGGCTGAAAAGGACTGCAGATGCTATTGGATTCTGACCTCCCTGCACTCGAAGTGGATTTTCTGGAGCTACAAAAGCCCAATTGGTGCACTCTCAATTGCGTTGGAAAGTAGACATCCTGGGCTTTCCAGCAATGTATAATAGTTCATACTTTACCCGAGATTTGATGGCCCAAATAGGCGTTCCAAGTCAGCTCAAGAATTCTGGCGTAAAACGCCGGAACTGGCACAAGAATGGGAGTTAAACGCCCAAACTGGCACAAAAGCTGGTGTTTAACTCCAAGAAAAGTCTCTACACATGAAAGCTTTAATGCTCAGCCCAAGCACACACCAAGTGGGCCCGGAAGTGGATTTTTATGTCATTTACTCATCTTTGTAAACCCTAAGCTACTAGTTCTCTACAAATAGGACCTTTTGCTATTGTATTTGACATCTTTTGATCATGTTTTTATGATTGAACCCTCTTTGGGAGGCTGGCCATTTGGCCATGCCTAGACCTTGTTCTTATGTATTTTCAACGGTGGAGTTTCTACACACCATAGATTAAGGTGTGGAGCTTTGCTGTACCTCGAGTATTAATGCAATTACTATTGTTCTTCTATTCAATTCAGCTTATTCTTGTTCTAAGATATTCATTCGCACCCAAGAACATGATGAATGTGATGATTATGTGACGCTCATCATCATTCTCACTTATGAACGCGTGCCTGACAACCACTTCCGTTCTACAAGCAAACAAGACTTAAATGTTTATCTCTTGGATTCCTTAATCAGAATCTTCGTGGTATAAGCTAGAATTGATGGTGGCATTCAAGAGAATCCGGAAGGTCTAAACCTTGTCTGTGGTATTCTGAGTAGGGTTCAAGGATTGAATGACTGTGACGAGCTTTAAACTCCTGAAGGCTGGGCGTTAGTGACAGACGCAAAAGAATCACTGGATTCTATTCCAACCTGATTGAGAACCAACAGATGATTAGCCGTGCTGTGACAGAGCGCGTTAAACATTTTCACTGAGAGGACGGGACTGTAGCCATTGACAACGGTGATGCCCAACATACAGCTTGCCATGGAAAGGAGTAAGAAGGATTAGATGAAGACAGTAGGAAAGCAGAGAGACGAAAGGGACAAAGCATCTCCATACGCTTATCTGAAATTCTCACCAATGAATTACATAAGTATCTCTAACTTTAATTTATGATTTATTCATAAATCATTCATAACCATTTGAATCTGTCTGACTGAGATTTACAAGATGACCATAGCTTGCTTCATACCAACAATCTCCGTGGGATCGACCCTTACTCGCGTAAGGTTTATTACTTGGACGACCCAGTGCACTTGCTGGTTAGTTGTGCGAAGTTGTGATAAAGAGTTGAGATTGCAATTGAGCATACAATGTTGATGGCGCCATTGATGATCACAATTTCGTGCAGCAAGTTTTTGGCGCCGTTGCCGGGGATTGTTTGAGTTTGGACAACTGACGGTTCATCTTGTTGCTTAGATTAGGTATTTTTCAGAATTTTTAAGAATGAATTCTAGAGTTTTAAGGTGATGTTCTTATCATCACCAAAGCTGATTGATTCACATCAATTTAGCTCTTGAATGCAATGTCCTGCTGAAGCTTGGTTAGCCATGTTTAATTTCTTTAGACTGAAGCTTTAGACTAACATTGCATGATTCATGGAATTCTTATTAAAAATTTTAAATCTCTTTATTTTCTTCTCCATATAATTTTCAAAAAATCCAAAAAAAAAAAATTTACAAAATCATAAAAAAAACCAAAAATATTTTATGTTTCTTGTTGAGTCTAGTGTCTCATTTTAAGTTTGGTGTCAATTGCATGCATTCTTTGAATTCAATCATGTGTCTTCATTGATCTCAAGTTGTTCTTGATGATTTCATTGCTCTAATCTTTAAATTCTCTTGTATTGAGTGTTTTGTTGTTTCTCATATGCATTCTCAACTTGTTAGTGTCAGTAGTATACAAACTTTTAAGTTTGGTGTCTTGCATGCATTGTTTAGTTGATCCTAGTTTCATTTTGATTATTCCTCATTATTAAAAATCCAAAAAAAAAATTTTTAATTTGTGTCTTTTCAAGTCAATAATACAAAGAATTGAAGATTCAGAACATACAGCAGAGGAATTACACAGAAAAAGCTGGGCGTTCAAAATGCCCAGTGAGGAAGGAAAACTGGCGTTTAAACGCCAGCCAGGGTGCCTGGCTGGGCGTTTAACGCCCAAAAGGGTAGCATTTTGGGCGTTAAACGCCAGAATGGATACCATTCCGGGCGTTTAACGCCAGGATGGCACAAGAGGGAAGATTTTGTTTTTAATTCAAATTTTTTTTAAGTTTCCATAATTTTTCAAAATCAAATCTTTTTCAAATCATATCTTTTCAATCATATACTTTCAAAATAAATTTCTTTCCACTTTTCAAAAATACTTGCTAACAATTAATGATTTGATTCAACATTTCAAGTATGTTGCCTTTTCTATTGAGAAAGGTTTAATATTTGAATCATATCTTTTCTTGTTAGCCAAGTCATTAATTTTAAAAATCAAATCTTTTTAAATTGTTTTTCAATCATATCTTTTCAATCATATCTCTTTAAAACCATAACTTTTCAATCATATCTTTTTAATCACATGTTTTTCAAAATAGTTTTCAATCATATCTCTTTGATTTCCAATTTCAAAATCTTTTTCAAAATCACTTTATTTCTTTCTCAATCTTAGTTTTCGAAAATCAATTACCATTTTTTCAAAATTTCTTTTAATTAATTCACTTTATTTTTCGAAAATTTCTTCCCCTCTTCTCACATCCTTCTATTTATGGACTAACACTCCTCCTCAATGCACAATTCGAACTCTATCTTTCTAAGTTCGAATTCTTCTACCTCTTCCTTCTATTTTTCTTTTTCTCTGACATCTCAAGGAATCTCTATACTGTGACATAGAGGATTCCATATTTTCTTGTTCTCTTCTCTTTCATATGAGCAGGAGCAAAGACAAAAGCATTCTTGTTGAGGCTGATCCTGAACCTGAAAGGACCTTGAAATGAAAGCTAAGAGAAGCTAAAGCACAACTCTCTGTAGAGGACCTAACAGAAGCCTTCAAAGAAGAAGACATGGCAGCTGAAAACAACAACAATGCAAACAATGCAAGGAAGGTGCTGGGTGACTTTACTGCACCTACTCCCGACTTCTATGGGAGAAGCATCTCTATCCCTGCGATTGGAGCAAACAACTTTGAGCTTAAGCCTCAATTAGTTTCTCTAATGCAACAGAATTGCAAGTTCCATGGACTTCCATTGGAAGATCCTCATCAGTTTTTAGCTGAGTTCTTGCAAATCTGTGACACTGTCAAGACTAATGGGGTTGACCCTGAGGTCTACAGACTTATACTATTCCCTTTTGCTGTAAGAGACAGAGCTAGGATATGGTTAGACTCACAACCTAAAGAAAGCCTGAACTCTTGGGAAAAGCTAGTCAATGCCTTCTTGGCAAAGTTCTTTCCACCTCAAAAATTGAGTAAGCTTAGAGTGGAAGTCCAAACCTTCAGACAGAAGGAAGGTGAATCCCTCTATGAAGCTTGAGAAAGATACAAACAATTGATCAGAAAGTGTCTCTCTGACATGCTTTCTGAATGGAGCATCATAGGTATCTTCTATGATGGTCTGTCTGAACTATCCAAGATGTCATTGGACAGCTCTGCTGGAGGATCTCTTCATCTGAAGAAGACGCCTGCAGAAGCTCAAGAACTCATTGAAATGGTTGCAAATAACCAATTCATATACACTTCTGAAAGGAATCCTGTGAACAATGGGACGAATCAGAAGAAAGGAGTTCTTGAGATTAATACTCTGAATGCCATACTGGCTCAGAACAAAATATTGACTCAGCAAGTCAATATGATTTCTCAAAGTCTGTCTGGAATGCAAGCTGCACCAGGCAGTACTAAGGATGCTTCATCTGAAGAAGAAGCTTATGATCCTGAGAACCCTTCAATGGAAGAGGTGAATTACATGGGAGAACCCTATGGAAACACCTATAATTCTTCATGGAGAAATCACCCAAATCTCTCATGGAAGGATCAACAGAGACCTCAACAAGGTTTCAACAACAATAATGGTGGAAGAAACAGGTTTAGCAATGGCAAGCCTTTTCCATCATCTTCTCAGCAACAGACAGAGAATTCTAAGCAGAGCCACTCTGACTTAGCAACCATGGTCTCTGATCTAATCAAAACCACTCAAAGTTTCATGACTGAAACAAGGTCTTCCATTAGAAACATGGAGGCACAAGTGGGTCAGCTGAGTAAGAAAGTTACTGAACTCCCTCCTAGTACTCTTCCAAGCAATACAGAAGAGAATCCAAAAGGAGAGTGCAAGGCCATCAACATGGCCGAACTTGGAGAGGAGAAAGAGGCAGTGAGCGCCACTGAGGAAGGCCTCAATGGACGTCCACTAGCCTCCAATGAGTTTCCTAATGAGAAACCATGGGAATCTGAGGCTCACACTGAGACCATAGAGATTCCATTGGATTTACTTCTGCCATTCATGAGCTCTGATGAGTATTCTTCCTCTGAAGAGGACGAGGATGTCACTGAAGAGCAAGTTGCTAAGTACCTTGGAGCAATCATGAAGCTAAATGACAAGTTATTTGGTAATGAGACTTGGGAGGATGAACCCCCTTTGCTCACAAAAGAACTGGATAACTTGACTAGGCAGAAATTACCTCAAAAGAGACAAGACCTTGGGAAGTTCTCAATACCTTGTATTATAGGCACCATGACCTTTGAAAAGGCTCTGTGTGATCTAGGGTCAAGCATAAACCTCATGCCTCTCTCTGTAATGGAGAAGCTAGGGATCTTTGAGGTGCAAGCTGCAAGAATCTCACTAGAGATGACAGACAATTCAAGAAAACAAGCTTATGGACTTGTAGAGGATGTTCTGGTAAAAGTTGAAGACCATTACATCCCTGCTGAATTTATAGTCCTAGAGACTGGGAAGTGCATGGATGAATCCATCATCCTTGGCAGACCCTTCCTAGCCACAGCAAAGGCTGTGATTGATGTTGACAGAGGAGAATTGATCATTCAAGTGAATGAAGAATCCTTCGTGTTTAAGGCTCAAGGATACCCCTTTGTAACCATGAAGAGGAAGCATGAAGGGCTTCCCTCAAAACAGAGTCAAACAGAGCCCCCACAGTCAAACTCTAATTTGGTGTTAGGAGGCCACAACCAACTTCTAAGTTTGGTGTTGAACCCCCACATTCAAACTCTAAGTTTGGTGTTGGGAGGTTCCAACATTGCTTTGAGTATCTGTGAGGCTCCATGAGAGCCCACTGTCAAGCTACTGACATTAAAGAAGCACTTGTTGGGAGGCAACCCAATGTTATATTTATCTATTTTCCTTTGTTATTTTATTTTTTTTATAGGTTGATGATCATGGGAAGTCACAAAAATCAATTGAAAAATAGAAAGAAAAATAGCACACCCTGGAGGAAAACTTACTGGCGTTTAAACGCTAATAAGGGCAGCAAATGGGCGTTCAACGCCCAGTCTAGCACCATTCTGGGCGTTTAACGCCAGAAAGGGGAACCAGACTGGCGTTAAACGCCAGGAAGGGGCAAGAAGCTGGCATTAAATGCCAGAAATGGGCACCAGCCCGGTGTTTAATGCCAGAATTGGCAGAAGGAGCATTTTTGCTCGCCACTTGGTGCAGGGATGAATTTTCCTTGACACCTCAGGATCTGTGGACCCCATAGGATCCCCACCTACCCCACCACTCTCTCTCTTCTTCACCCATTCACCAATCACCTCAACACCTCTTCCCCAAAAAACCCTCACCTATCAAATCCCACTATTCTCTTCACCACTCACATCCATCCTTCATAAAACCCCACCTACCTCACCATTCAAATTCAAACCACTTTACCTCCCAAACCCACCCATACATGACCAAACCCTACCCCCTCTCCACCCCTATATAAACCCATCTTCACTCCTTCATTTTCACACAACTGACAAACCCCAATTTGACGGTTTATCTTGTATTGAATTTAGGGGATTTTGTCACCTTTCACCCACATTTATTCAATAAAATAGCATGGTTTTGTATATTCTCCTTTAATTGTGCTTAAGAGTGAAAACATGCTTTTTAGGACTCAAAATAGATAAATCTAATTCTCCTTGATTCCATTAGGTGCCTTGATATGTTTGTTAAGTGGTTTAAGGTTTAGGAGGCAAAGATTGGATCAAGGGAATGAAGAAAGAAGCATGAAAAGTTGGAGAACTCATGAAGAAATGAAAGAACCGGAAAGCTGTCAAGCCGACCTCTTCGCACTTAAACGACCATAACTTGAGCTACAGAGGTCCAAATGATGCGGTTCCAGTTGGGTTAGAAAGATAACATCCGGGGCTTCGAAACGGTATAAGATTTGCCATAGTTGCTACAAGTATGGTGGCGCGCACGCGCATAGTACGCGCACGCGCCGTTGCTGCCACCTAGTCCACTTGAAGCAAAACGTGGCCAGCGATTTTAGAAGCCTTGTGGGCCCAATCCAACTCATTTCTGATGCTATTTAATCCAAGGAGTGAAGAGGGAAACACATGTTAGTTACCATTAGTCATAGTTTAGTTTTAGAAGTAGTTAGAACTAGTTTCTAGAGAGAGAAGCTCTCACTTCTCTCTAGAATTAGGATTAGGATTAGGTTTAGTTCTTAGATCTAGATTTAGATTCATCTTCTTTTACTTCTATCTTCTCAACTCCTTGTAGTTACATTCATTCTTCTCCTATTCTTTTGGTGTAATCTCTTTTATGTTGTTCTTATATTTTGTTGTAGATCTAGTATTGTTCCTTCTACTTTCTTTCAATTCAATTCAAGGTAATTCATAATAATTGTGTTTCTTTTGATTGTTGTTGTTAATTTCTTTCAATAATTGTTGTTAGATTCTCTTCTTGTTGTCAATTTGCTTTGCTTTTCTTTTGTGCCTTCCAAGTGTTTGATGAAATGCTTGGTAGGATTTTAGTGTAGCTTTTGTTCCTCTTGGCTTTGGTTGAGTAATTAGTGACTCTTGAGTTATCTAATCCTTTTGTTGATTGATAATTAGAAGTTGCTAATTGATTTGAATACCTCTAAAGCTAGTCTTTCCTTTAGGAGTTGATTAGGACTTGAGGAATCAAATTGATTCATCCACTTGACTTTCCTCCATGGTTAGAGGTTAACTAAGTGGGAGTAATGGATAATTTGTTATCACAATTGAGGAGGATAACTAGGATAGGACTTCTAGTTCTCATATCTTGCCAAGAGCTTTGTTAGTTGTTAGTTTATTTTCTTTGCCATTTATACTTCTTGTCCAAAAGCTTAAAAACCCCAAATATAATTCACAACCAATAACAAGACACTTCATTACAATTCCTAGGGAGAACGACCCGAGGTTTGAATACTTCGGTTTATAAATTTAGGGGTTTGTTTTAGTGACAAACAACTTTTTGTATGAAAGGATTATTGCTTGGTTTAGAAACTATACTTCGACGAGATTTTATTTGAGAAATTCTAAACCGTCAAAAATCCGTTCGTCAACAACCTAAACACTACTTCTCCCCCTTGGCCGAACCATAAAGCCACCTACATCTCCTCTATTTCTTCTTCTTCTACTCTCTTCTTCCTTCTTTTGCTCGAGGACGAGCAAACCTTCTAAGTTTGGTGTGGTAAAAGCATTGCTTTTTGTTTTTCCATAACCATTTATGGCATCTAAGGCCGGAGAAACCTCTAGAAAGAGGAAAGGGAAGGCAAAAGCTTCCACCTCTGAGTCATGAGAGATGGAGAGATTCATCTCAAGGGTGCATCAAGACCACTTCTATGAAGTTGTGGCCATGAAGAAGGTGATCCCCGAGGTCCCTTTCAAACTCAAAAAGAGTGAATATCTGGAGATCCGACATGAGATCCGAAGAAGAGGTTGGGAAGTTCTTACCAACCCCATTCAACAAGTCGGAATCTTAATGGTTCAAGAGGTCTATGCCAATGCATGGATCACCAAGAACCATGATCAAAGTGTGAGCCCGGACCCAAATAATTGGCTTACAATGGTTCGGGGGAAATGCTTGGATTTTAGTCCGGAAAATGTAAGGTTGGCATTCAACTTGCCCATGATGCAAGGAGATGAACACCCTTACACTAGAATGGTCAACTTTGATCAAAGGTTGGACCAAGTCCTCATAGACATTTGTGAAGAAGGCGCTCAATGGAAAAGAGATTCAAGAGGGAAGCCAGGTCAAATGAGAAGGCATGACCTCAAGCCCGTGGCTAGGGGATGACTGGAGTTTATCCAACGCTCAATCATTCCCACTAGCAACCGGTCCGAAGTTACTATAGACCGGGCTATCATGATTCATAGCATCATGATTGGAGAGGAAATAGAAGTTCATAAGGTTATATCCCAGAAACTTTATAAGGTGGCGGACAAGTCCTCTACCTTAGCAAGGTTAGCCTTCCCTCATCTCATTTGTCACCTCTGTTATTCAGTCGGAATTAACATAGAAGGAGACGTCCTCATTGATGAAGACAAGCCCATCACTAAGAAGAGGATGGAGCAAACAAGAGATCCCACTCATGGACATGAGGAGATTTCTCATCATGAAATCCCTGAGATGCCTCAAGGGATGCACTTTCCTCCACAAAACTATTGGGATCAAATCAACACCTCCCTAGGAGAATTGAGTTCCAACATGGGACAACTAAGGGTGGAGCACCAAGAAAATTCCATCCTCCTCCATGAAATTAGAGAAGATCAAAGAATCATGAGAGAGGAGCAACAAAGGCAAGGAAGATACATTGAGGAGCTCAAGCACTCCATAAGATCTTCAAGAGGAAGAACAAGCCGCCATCACTAAGGTGGACCCGTTCTTTAATCTCCTTGTTCCTTATTTTTCTGTTTTTCGAATTTTCATGCTTATGTTTATCTATGTTTGTGTCTTATGATCATTAGTGTCTTAGTGTCTATGCCTTAAAGTTATGAATGTCCTATGAATCTATCACCTTTCTTAAATAAAAAATGTTCTTAATTGAAAAAGAGAAGAATTGCATGAATTTTGAATTTTATAACAGATTAATTATTTTGATGTGATGACAATACTTTGACTTCTGAATGTATGCTTGAACAGTGCATATGTCTTTTGAATTTGTTGTTCATGAATGTTGGCTCTTGAAAGAATGATGAAAAAAGGTGACATGTTACTGAGGATCTGAAAAATCATAAAAATGATTCTTGAAGCAAGAAAAAGCAGTGAATACAAAAAAAAAAGAAGAAAAAGAAAAAAAAAACAAAGTCATGATCCAAGGCAAAAAGAGTGTGCTTAAGAACCCTGGACACCTCTAATTGGCGACTCTAGCAAAGCTGAGTCACAATCTGAAAAGGTTCACCCAGTTATGTGTCTGTGGCATGTATGTATCCGGTGGTAATACTGGAAGACAGAGTGCTTTGGGCCATGGCCAAGACTCATAAAGTAGCTGTGTTCAAGAATCATCATACTTAACTAGGAGAGTCAATAACACTATTTGGATTCTGAGTTCCTATAGAAGCCAATCATTCTGAATTTCAAAGGATAGAGTGAGATGCCAAAACTTTTCAGAGGCAAAAAGCTAAAAGCCCCGATCATCTAATTAATACTGATCTTCACAAATGTTTTTAGAATTCATTGCATATTCTCTTCTTTTTATCTTATTTGATTTTTAGTTGCTTGGGAACAAGCAACAATTTAAGTTTGGAGTTGTGATGAGCGGATAATTTATACGCTTTTTGGCATTGTTTTTAGTATGTTTTTAGTATGTTTTAGTTAGTTTTTATTATATTTTTATTAGTTTTTATTTAAAATTCACTTTTATGGACTTTACTATTAGTTTGTGTGTTTTTCTATGATTTCAGGTATTTTCTGGCTGAAATTGAGGGACCTGAGCAAAAATCTGATTCAGAGGCTGAAAAGGACTGCAGATGCTGTTGGATTCTGACCTCCCTGCACTCAAAGTATATTTTCTGGAGCTACAAAAGCCCAATTGGCGCGCTCTCAATTGCGTTGGAAAGTAGACATCCTGGGCTTTCCAGCAATGTATAATAGTTTATACTTTGCCCGAGATTTGATGGACCAAACAGGCGTTCCAAGTCAGCTCAAGAATTCTGGCGTAAAACGCCGGAACTGGCACAAGAATGGAAGTTAAACGCCCAAACTGGCACAAAAGCTGGCGTTTAACTCCAAGAAAAGTCTCTACACATGAAAGCTTCAATGCTCAGCCCAAGCACACACCAAGTGGGCCCAGAAGTGGATTTTTATGTCATTTACTCATCCTTGTAAACCCTAAGCTACTAGTTCTCTACAAATAGGACCTTTTGCTATTGTATTTGACATCTTTTGATCATGTTTTTATGATTGAACCCTTTTTGGGAGGCTGGCCATTCAACCATGCCTAGACCTTGTTCTTATGTATTTTCAACGGTGGAGTTTCTACACACCATAGATTAAGGTGTGGAGCTCTGCTGTACCTCGAGTATTAATGCAATTACTATTATTCTTCTATTCAATTCAGCTTATTCTTGTTCTAAAATATTCATTCGCACCCAAGAACATGATGAATGTGATGATTATGTGACGCTCATCATCATTCTCACTTATGAACGCGTGCCTGACAACCACTTCCGTTCTACAAGCAAACAAGGCTTGAATGTTTATCTCTTGGATTCCTTAATCAGAATCTTCGTGGTATAAGCTAGAATTGATGGCGGCATTCAAGAGAATCCGGAAGGTCTAAACCTTGTCTGTGGTATTCTGAGTAGGATTCAATGATTGAATGACTGTGACGAGCTTTAAACTCCTGAAGGCTGGGCGTTAGTGACAGACGCAAAAGAATCACTGGATTCTATTCCAACCCGATTGAGAACCGACAGATGATTAGCCGTGCTGTGACAGAGCGCGTTAAACATTTTCACTGAGAGGACGGGACTGTAGCCATTGACAACGGTGATGCCCAACATACAGCTTGCCATGGAAAGGAGTAAGAAGGATTGGATGAAGACAGTAGGAAAGCAGAGAGACGAAAGGGACAAAGCATCTCCATACGCTTATTTGAAATTCTCACCAATGAATTACATAAGTATCTCTATCTTTATTTTATGCTTTATTCATAAATCATTCACAACCATTTGAATCTACCTGACTGAGATTTACAAGATGACCATAGCTTGCTTCATACCAACAATCTCCGTGGGATCGACCTTTACTCGCGTAAGGTTTATTACTTGGACGACCTAGTGCACTTGCTGGTTAGTTGTGCGAAGTTGTGATAAAGAGTTGAGATTGCAATTGAGCGTACCATGTTGATGGCGCCATTGATGATCACAATTTCGTGCACCAACTACAGCTCAAGCCTCCTTTAGTGACAATCAACAAAATCTTCTTGACATCAAATCTAAGTTTGGTGTTGGGAATGTAATATCAAGAAAGGAGGAGGCATGTAAGAAAAAAGTACCTAGGGGATGGAGAAACAAGAAGATCTCCACTAAAGCTTTCTCACCAGGGTTGAAAGTGGTGCTGACTCACAATCCTTCATTGCCATATACAGTAAATAAAATCCTTTCTCATGAGTATATTGAGTTACTCCATGAGAACACATGGAGAAGATTCACAATGAGAGGGGAGGGCATTATAATCAACCTTCACTTTAGTAATAATCAACCGTCAAGCTAGTAACGTTAAAGAAGTACTTGTTGGGAGGTAACCCAATATTTAGTATCCTTTAATTTTTATTTGTTTTTGATTTTTCGTTATTTTATTTAATTGTCCCTAGTTTTCCTTCTTTTTACATGTATTTGAGTCATGCAAAGTGTTTATAATAGGAACATGTGCAATTAGAAGGGAATTCAGAACATTTTGGAAGAGTCTCAATTCAGGTGCCTCGGTGCTAAACGCCGTGACCTGGCATTTGGCACCAGAAGGCAAGTATTTTAAGATAAAGCTACTTACTTTAAGGATATGCTACTATCTTAATAGTGCTAAACACCGATATTTAGTGTTTAGCGCTATGAGTGTTGCAATTTTTTTTTAGCTACTGACTTGGTGGTGTTTGGCACAGGCCCTGAGCGTTTAACGCTAGGGTCTCGTGAAAAAAAAAATTATTTTGTTTTACTTATCTCACTTCCCTCTTATTTTTCAATTCCTCATCCGTGCACTTTTTTTTATGTCCTTCTTCATTTTCAGTTTTCTTTTACTTGGGAACAAACAAACTTTTAAGTTTATTGTTGGGTCAAGCGAGCTCTTTGTTCTCTCTGTTTACCTTATCATCAATAGCACCAAAGGGAGGTGAATCTTTTCTCACAGAGGATCACAACCTGAGGATGGAGATGGCCACCATGATGACTGAGGTGGTTGAGCTTCCTTTCATTTTGTTTCCCTTTCCGTTCTTATTTTGTTATTTTCCTGTTTTCTGTTAATTTTTTCTACCCTTTGCATGATCTTTAGTGTTTTCAATTTGTTTAGTTTATTTTAGTTATTTTTATTTTTATTTTAAAAAGATGTCTCATGTATAGCTCACTGAGCTTAAAATAAAAAAAAATAGAAGAAGAGAAAAATGGTGTAATACATGAGCAGTTGAGTTTATATTTAGAATTGTCTAACTTAATTAAATGTGATGGTATTTATTTGTGATTTTGAATGCATGAAAAAGAACATTGCGTATTTAATCTTGGAACAAAGGATGTTAATTCATGAAGAATAGGAATTTAGAGCAATATTATGAATTCTCTAAAATTAGACAAGAAGTTGATCCCTGAAATAAAAGAAACAACAAGAAAAAAAGAAATAAAAAAACAAGACCCAAGACTCTGAACATCAATGGTTAGGAAGGTTAAAAAAGATGATCAAAGCTCAAAGAGTTATTTTCTTAGCTATAGGCTCGTGGTGTGAATGTGTCAAGAAACTTTTGAGATAGAGCACCTAGAGTCAAAGCCAAGTACAAATAAAGAGAAGCTAAAGGCTCTAAGCACCTTTGACTAGAAAGAATTAATAGAAAAATCAGTGCTCAAAGGGTTCCCCAATTAAGTGTTTGTGGTGTTTTTGTGTCAAGTAAAGCTTGAGACAAAATATTTAGAGTTACGGCTAGGCTCAAGGTACAAAGTACCAAAGAAAAGAAAAGAGAATGCCATGTTCAAGGATTAATTGGATGTTAAAAGAGAGAGAATTCATGACATTATCCAAATTCTAGTTCTGAATGATATTGGCATTCCTAAGTCTTCAAGGAACAGTGAGATGCTAAAACTATTCATAATCACAGTGTCATCAACCCCATCCAGAAGATAGACAGGTGCTTAATTGAAAGCTTAACTCTTAGGCAAACCTATATCTCAGGTATCCATTGTTTTCAGTTGCTTTAGGACAAGTAACAATTTAAGTTTGGTATTGTGATGCGTGAGCATCTTTCCTATCTTTTTCTAGTAATTTAGATGTAGATTCGATGAATTATTATGAGATTTTAGTGTTTTAGACCATCATGAATGCTACTTTGAGTTGTATTGCCATCTTGTTGATTACATGTAATAATTTGGGTGAGTTTGACAGAGTTCGTGCAGAAGAAAAGGGATCAAATTGTTGCTAAAATTCAGGTGTTAAGCATCGAAGGCCTCGTAAAGCGTGTAACAACTCAACAAAGGTGGCGCTAAATGCCACTACTCAACGTTTAGCGCCAAGTGCTTTGAAAAGTGTGAAAGACATTCTGCTTGGTGGCGCTAAATGCCACTACTCGGCGTTTAGCGCCAGGCCCGTGTCATTAAGTTCCACGAAAGGCTCTTTAGCTTTTAAAATTAATTTTTGAATTAAGAAAAGATATCATTAGGTTTTAGAATTTTAATTTTGTATCAATTAGGATTAGCTATAAAAGGAGAAAAGATTCAGCCCTTCTGGTTCTTTTCGCTTCTTCGACCTCATTCTGAACTTTTACACTTTTTACAACTCTAGGCTTTTCTCTGAGTCATGAGCAACTAAACGTTAATTGTTAAGGTTAGAAGCTCTGTTTATTTTAATGGATTAATACTATTGTCATTCTACTCTTAACCAAAGCATTGATTTAGATTCAAGGATTAATTTCGTTCTTCATCCTAGGAATTAGAGTATATTGGAAGATAACTCTTTTTTTATTTGAATTCTTGTTGGATCTTGGAAAATTTATATCACTAGAATTATAGCTTGAAATAAATTTCTTACAACTCTCTAATTATCTAGATTTAATGCGATACGTGACATATAATCGCCTCATTTTTGGGTACTTTGGATTTGTGCGACTCATAAACTAGAATCGGACTTAACCTTCTAATTTAAATTAAGTAACCAAGGAATTGGCAGTTGATTAGTTTAGAAGAGATTAAATTACTAAGAAATTAAGGTTTAATCACTTAAGGTTTGCTTTGAATTGGATCTTTGCATGATCAAAGTAGTTGACAAGAATTGTTAATCCGAAAATTTAAACATCTCCAAAGCCTTAACTATTTTCTCATATTATTTTCACCAACCATTCACTGTTTGCTTTCTTGCACTCTTTGATTTAGTGTTTTATGCTATTTGAACTTAAAACCACTCACTTTAGCTTGTCTAACTAGCCTAATCACCCAGCTATTGTTGCTTAATCTGTTAATCCTCATGAGATCGATACTCACTCATCTGAGTTATTATTTGGTACGACCCGGTGTACTTGCCGGTTAGTTTGTGGTATTCAAACTTTTGCGTCACTACCTTGAACATACTCAGCACATACACCCTCACCCTCTTTCATCTCTTAAATTTTTTGAATAATCACACCTACCAATAGTACACAAATTTGTATGTTGTTAGAGAAAAAAGAAGTATCCATCTTGTCAAACACAACTCAAAAGAATCACCATACAACACCAACACCCTCATCAGTTCTAAAATATAAACCCTAGTTAAACACACATTTTAAATCATGGATAACTACGGAATAGAACCCATTAAGGGTAAAATTATCAGCATTCAACCTAGCAAGAGTACAGGATATGTTCTAAATTGTCTAAATTTGGTTGGAAAAATCTTGACTGAGAAAGAGATTATATTCAAAGCTAGCAAGAATGCTATCCTAGGCATGTGGGGTAACCCGGAAATAGGGCTGTCAAACGGGCTAGCCAGCCCATTTAAGTCCATCCCACTAAGCCCGTAGGTTAAATGGGTAGGCCCGTTTAAACCCGCTTTATTCGCGGGCCAAAATTTTCTAGCCCGGACCGTTTATGGTCAGTCTGATGGGTTAAATGGCCAGCCCGTTTATCATTTTATTTTATTTTTTGAAAAATATTTTGACAAAAAATACCACTTTTAGATAAATAAAACCTTTTAAAAATAATATTTTTTAATTGATGGGTCAGATTTTCGGGTCAGATCGGGAGAAATATCGGCTAACAGTATTACTTTTTTTGAAAAGAATGTAAAAAAAATAAACGGGCCACCCGTTTAGCCCACGGGCTAGCCCGTTTAACCCGTCATTTTTTTTGGGTTAATTAGACTCAGCCCATTTAGCCCAAAATTTAAACAGGCTTAATTTTAGAGACAAAATCTGCCCATTTAAATGGGTAAACGGGCTGGCCCAATGGGTTTGCCCATTTTGACGGTGGTGGACGAAATTGTGACCCTCTTTGTATTTGCATGAGATTTATTTAATGGCTATTGATTATGTGTGGACACAACTCCGTTCATCTTAACCAGCAAGTGTACTGGGTCGTCCAAGTAATACCTTACGTGAGTAAGGGTCGATCCCACAAAGATTGTTGGTATGAAGCAAGCTATGGTCACCTTGTAAATCTCAGTCAGGCGGATTCAAGTATAATTGGATTATTGGTTTAAATTTGATTAATGGAATAAATAGAAAATAAAGATAAATAAACTAAGATAGAAATACTTATGTAAATTAATGGTGGGAATTTCAGATAGGCATATGGAGATGCTGTGCTCCTCTCGAATTTCTACTTTCTTATTACATTCATCTTATCCTTCTTACTCCTTTCCATGGCAAGTTGTATGAAGGGCATCACCGTTGTCAATGGCTACATCCCATCCTCTCAGTGAAAATGGTCCTATACTCTGTCACAGCACGGCTAATCATCTGTCGGTTCTCAATCAGGTTGGAATAGAATCCCTTGATTCTTTTGCGTCTGTCACTAACGCCCAGCCTTCAGGAGTTTGAAGCTCGTCACAGTCATTCAATATCGGAATCTTACTCGGAATACCACAGACAAGGTTAGACTTTCCAGATTCCCGGAATCCTACTCGGAATACCACAGACAAGGTTAGACTTTCCAGATTCCCATGAATGCTGCCATCTATCTAGCTTATACCACGAAGATTCTGTTGGGGGATCTAAGAGATATGCGCCCGGCCTAAGGTAGAACGGAAGTGGTTGTCAGTCACGTGCGTTCATAGGTGAGAATGATGATGAGTGTCACGGATCATCACATTCATCAAGTTGAAGTGCAACGTATATCTTGGAATAAGAATAAAAGAGACTTGAGTAGAAAATAATAGTAATTGTATTGAAACTTGAGGTACAGCAGAGCTCCACACCCTTAATCTATGGTGTGTAGAAACTCCACCGTTGAAAATACATAAGTGAAAGGTTCAGGCATGGCCGAGAGGCCAGCCCCTGAATGATCAAAAGACCGAATGGCCAAAAGATGACTAATACACTAGTAAAAAGTCTTATTTATACTAAACTAGCTACTAGGGTTTACATGAGTAAGTAATTGATGCATAAATCCACTTTCGGGGCCCACTTGGTGTATGTTTGGGCTGAGCTTGATCTATCCACGAGCTGAGGCTTCTCTTGGAGTTGAACGCCAAGTTATAACATGTTTTGGGCGTTCAACTCCGGGTTGTGACGTGTTTCTGGCGTTTAACTCCAGATAGCAGCATGTACTTAGCGTTGAGCGCCACTTTACGTCGTCAATTCCCAAATAAAGTATGCACTATTATATATTGCTGGAAAGCTCTGGATGTCTAATTTCCAAAACTGTTGAGAGCGCGCCATTTGGAGTTCTGTAGCTCCAGAAATTCTATTTCGAGTGCAGGGAGGTCAGATTCCAACAGCATCAGCAGTCCTTTTGTCAGCCTTTTTCAGAGTTTTGCTCAAGTCCCTCAATTTCAGACAAAAATTACCTGAAATTACAGAAAAACACACAAACTCATAGTAAAGTCCAGAAATGTGAATTTAACATAAAAACTAATGAAAACATCCCTAAAAGTAGCTTGAACTTACTAAAAACTACCTAAAAACAATGCCAAAAAGCGTATAAATTATCCGCTCATCAGACGGCGCTACCCAGAAGGATTGGCCATAACGGAAGCTGGGAGAAATAAACTTCTAATAAGTTTCAAGAATCGTACTAAAAGAAGACAAATCTTAGAAAGTGGGCCTTGATGCATCAAGGGTAACTTGCTGAACTTACAAATTTGGGCACATGGAGAATTCATATATTAGGTAAACCATGAATTCAGGGAATTCTAGATACAAGTTTATGGCATTCCAACAAAACTTATGAATGTAGGAATAACATCAACAATTGGGGACTTGTTAGGAATGGTCTTGGAAGATGAAGATCCCAGTCCAGATGGACTTCTAGTAAGAAATTTCTTGAGAATCAGAGTGAGCATTGACATAACAAGGCCGCTGTAGACGAGTTTCTAGCTAGCTTGAGATAATCTTCCAAACACCTGGATAAGTTTCAAATACAAAAGATTACAAGGCTACCCATTTGGTACACGAAACTGGCTCCGCAAGTTTCGCACAGATAGACCGACAAGTGCACCGGGTCGTCCAAGTAATACCTCAGGTGAGTGAGGGTCGATCCCATAAGTATTGTTGGCTTGAGCAAGCAATGGACATCTTGTAGATCTTAGTCAGGCGGATAGAAAAGATGATTATTGTTGTGAAAACACATAAGATAAATAAATAAAATGTTACTAGATATATGTGAAATCAATGGTAAGAGAACGGTTGAGGCTTCGGAGATGCTTCTTCCTTCTGGATCAACTTTTCTCACCATCTACTCCAACTTCTGATTGATTCATTCCATGGCAGGTTGTAAGTGACTAACACCGGGTCAGCAGTCATTATTCTCCTCTGCTTCAGATCAAATGTCGGGTTAGCGGTCATCCAATTTGAACGAGGGTGAAACTCTAGTAGTCCATTCCCTTGGTGATCCTACTCAAAGCACCACAGATAAGGTCGGATATTTCGAATTAGAGAATGCTGCTCCAAGGGTTCTAGCCTATACCACAAAGGCCCTGATCGCCCTGTACCTCGATTGAACTGATGTCTCGAGAAGTCCCCAACGAAGTCATGGATTAGCTGTCTAAGAGATGTATAATCAAGCTAGTGGTTCAGTACTACCTCGTCAAGAACTTGCAAGAACCCATGTGAATAGGGATAACAGTCAAGTTACACTCCCAATTCATTAGGATGAAGAACAAAGATACATCATAGAATAGAATCAAGCATATATTGAATTAGAATAGTGATATTATTAATTCATAAGAATCAGTAGAGCGCCTAACCTTAACCTAGAAGGTTAGTGACTCATACTGTACATAATGATGTTCGAAAATACAATGGGGAGGAAGAAGATCAAAAGTCCTTAAACAAGAGTGATCTCCTCCTATATATACTAATCTGCAAACTAAGAACTACAGAAATAAGATAGACTAGTCTTGTAGTGCGAAAATCTACTTTTCGGACTCACTTGGTGAGTGTTTGGGCTGAGCTTGGGGTGTCTCTATGAGCTAATACTCCTTAGGGGCGTTGAACGCTATCTTGGGACTCCCTTTTGGGTGTTGGATGCCAGCTGCTCCCTTTTTTGGCGTCCAACGCCAGGAATGGGTAGGTGGTTGGCGTTGAACGCCAGTTTTGGACCTTTATTTCTAGAGTGGAGTATGAACTATTATATATTTCTGGAAAGCTCTGGATGTTAGCTTTCCATAGTCGTTGAGAGCATGCCATTTGGACTTCTATAGCTCCAGATATGCTCCTTCAAGTGCATGGAGGTCAGAATCCAACAGCATTTGCAGTCCTTTCTCTCTCTCTGAATCATATTTTTCCAAAGCTCCTCAATTTCAGCCAGAATTTAGCTGAAATCATTATAAAAGACAAAAACTCAAAGTATAATATAAAAATGTGAATTTATCACTAAAACCTATGAAAATATAATAAAACTTAAACAAAACATAATGAAAACTATATGAAAATGATGCCAAAAAGTGTATAAAATATTCGCTCATCATCATTGTTACAATTGCAGCATCATCGACAACGAGAAGAAGAACCGTCCAAATCCTATGGCCATGGCTAGCTGGGGTAAAAGTAAATCAAGGTATGATATAAATCTAAGTGCAAACCCAGTCAGGCCATTGATCAACAAAGGAGACAGAACGAAAGAAGAAAATATAACCCAGAGAGATAGAAGGGATGAACAAGCACGTGGAGCTCAAACACTGCACAAGGAAAATAGAAAAGACCAAGGGACAGAAGAAAGCAGTTTTGCACAATGGTCTAAGCAGAATTAAAAAGAGGAAGTTATGTCAGAAAGGATGAATTGGAGAGTAAAAGAGCTGTTAGGCAGTGCTGAGATGACCTTGGAAAGAGTCATACTTAATCCACTAGACCAAGCAAACCCTATGAGATGCCATTTTCTAGGTAACCCTCTTAGCAAGCCTGTACAAAATTTCAACAATGGAAAAACAATGAGAGGAAAAAATGTTGAAGAAACATATAAAGCAAGTGAACAAAAGGGGTCCAGCAACAACATTGGGACTAGCATAAGACCAGAGTCCAACTTTGTAAAATCAACAAGCAGGTGCATAAAGAATGGTCTGGAGCCCAACATGAATCACAAGGTTAAAGGCTTGAATACATCTGAAACAAAAACAAGGGTTATGGACTTGAATAAGAAATCAAACAAAGGTGCTACAAGGGAATAGATCTGGACAGAATTATATGGGGTGCATAAAACCAACCCTAAAGAAAAAGAAATTAGGGAAGGAAAGAGGAATGGTCCAATAAAGATAGAAGGGAGAAACAATACCCATATAATCTCTTTTGAAGACAAAAATAAAATACAAAGGAGATACATTGAAGACATTTGGAAAATGAGAGACTCTGCAACACATAAGGGCAATAACAAGCATGACATGCAAGAACAGGCATACTCAGATGGCAAGGGAGGAGTTTACTACGTGGAGTTAGTGTCAGAGGAGGATGAGGATAAAAAGAGGAAAATCAACAGAGTGCATGGTGCAGAATTTGGAATACCATAACTAAACCGGCAAGTGCACCAGGTCATATCAAGTAATACCTCAGGTGAGTGAGGGTCAATCCCACAAAAATTGAGGGACCAAGCAACAATAGTTGAGTGATTCACTTAGTCAGACAAATAGAAAGGATTGTGTTGGGGTTTAAAAGCATCAAACATTTGATCATGAATTAAGAAAGCAAGCAGTAAATTTAGTGTGAAAAATGTATGAGAAACAGTTAAGGTTTCAGAGATATTTATTTATCTGGATTAACAATTCTTACCAACTACATTTAATCATGCAAGATTTAATTCATGGTAAACTTTAGTTGATTAAACCCTAATTCCTTAGTTATTTAATCTCCTCTAACCTAATCAACCACCAATTCCTTGGTCACTTAATTTATATTAAAGGGTTAAGTCCAATTCTAGTTTATTAGCCACAAAAATCCTAATTGTTTAAATATAAGATGATTATATGTCATGTATCACGTTAAATTCAGGTAATTAGTGGTTTAGGAGGAGTTACTTTCAAGTTGTTATTCAGGTCGGTTATCTTTTTCAAGAATCAACAAGAATTCATGTAGAAAAAGAACTATCTTCCAATATACTCAAATTCATAAGATGAAGGACTAAAGTAATCCTTGAATTTAAATCAATACATTAATCAAAGTAGAAAGACAATAGTGTTATTCTATCAAAATAAACAGAGCTCCTAACCATAACAGATGAAGTTTAGTTGCTCATGGTTTAGAGAAAACTAGGGTTCAAAAGTGTGTAATGTGCAAAATGAGGAAGAGAGAGAAGAGGAGGCCTAAAGGGCTGAATCTTTTTTCTTTTTATATCTAACCTAATTGATTTAAAAATAAAATAAAATAATAAAATCTAAACCCTAAAAAATTATGTTTTGTTTTAATAATAATCAAAAGAAACTAAAATAAAATAATTAATAACCTAAACTAAGCCACGAAGCCTTTACTTGAGATTCAAATTTGCGTTACTAGCACTAACTGCCAGGTTCGGCGTTTAGCGCCGTTGAGGCAGAGAATATTTGTGGGCTTGCTATCTTGTTGGCGCTAAATACAAGGCTCGGCGTTTAGCGCCACTAGGTGTGGTTCTGGGCATGAATTACGAAATGCCTGGCACTAAACACCAGGTCGTGGCATTTATCGCCAACCCAATAGAATGATTGCACGTGTTACGAGGCACCTGGCGGCAAACACTAGGTAGCCGTGTTTGGCGCCAGCTTGGCAGCTTTAAATTTCTTCCATTTTCTTCTGCACGAACTCTGCCAAACTCGCCCGGATTTTTCTTGAAATAAATAAAACCACAATGCGCCTCAAAGTAGTATCCAAATAGGCTTCAACTAAAATCTAAACAAAACTTAATAAATTTATATCTAAAATAATAAGAAAATAGAGAAAAGATGCTCACGCATCACAACACCAAACTTAAATTGTTGCTTGTCCTCAAGCAACTAAAAATAATATTAAACTGAGAAGTGGATTTACTTAAGAATTGAGTTTTTAATCAAGCTCCTGTCTATTCTCTGAGTGGGGTTTATGACACGATGATTCTGAACAATTTCGACATCTCACTATCCTTTGAACATTAGGAATGTTAATGTCTTTCAGAACTAGAACCCAAAAAATATTATGAATTTTCCTCTTTTTAACCCCTGATTAATCCTTTAACACAACATTTTCTTTTGTTCTTTTCTTTGGTGCTTTGCACCTTGAGCATAGCTGTGACTCTAAATATTTTGTTTGAAGCTTTGCTCAACACAGAAATACCACAAGCACTTAACTGGAGAACTCTTTGAGTTCTGATTTTTCTATTGATTTTTCTCAACCAGTGGTGCTCAAAGCCTTTGGCATACTTTGTATTTGCCCTTGACTTTGACTCTAAGTGCTGTATCTCAAGAGTTACCTTCACATATTCACACCACAATCATATAGCTAGGAAAACAACTCTTTGAGCTTTGATCATTTTTTTTTACTTTCTTAGCTGTTGATGCTCAAAGCCTTGGGCCTTGCTTTTTATTTTTTTTCTTGTTGTGTCTTTTGTTTCAAGGATCAACTTCTTATTTAATTTAGAGAATTCATAACACTTCTCTAAATTCCTTTTCCTCATGAACATCCTTTATTCGAAGATCAAATATGCACTGTTTTTTTTCATGCATTTAAAAATTATAGATAAATACCACCACATCTAATTAAATAAGACAATTCTAAATATAGACTCAACTGTTCATGCATTACACCACTTTTCTCTTCTTTTTTCTTTTTAAATTTAAGCTCAATGAACTATACATAAGACATCTTTTCAAAATAAAAATAACTGAATTAAACTAAAATAAACTAAAAGGACTAAAAATACTAAAGATCATGCAAAGCATAGAAAATAAACCAACAAGAAACATGAGATAACAAAATTAGAACAGGAAAAAGGAAACACAATGAAACAAAGCTCAACCACCTTAGTAGTCTTGGTAGCCATCTCCCTCTTCAGGTTGTGCTCCCCCGTAAAAAGATTCATCTCCCTTTGGTGTTATTGATGATAATGTACACAAAGAGAACATAGAGCTTTCTTGATCCAACACCAAACTTAAAAGTTTAATTGTCCCCAAGCAAAAGAAAACTTGAAAAATGTGCCTCCTCGGTGTTCTGAACTCCTTTCTGATTGCACCTGTTCCTGTTATAAATACTTTACATGCTCAAATACATGTAGAAAAAAGAAAAACTAAGGACAACTAAATAAAATAACAAAAAATAAAAAACAACTAAAAATCAAAGGATACTAAATATTGGGTTACCTCCCAATAAGCGCTTCTTAACGACACTAGCTTGACGGTTGATTGTTGCTAAGGTGGAGGTTGATCATAGTGCTTCAATTCCTCACCTTTCACTGTGAATTGTCTCTCTGTATCCTCATGGATTAGGTCAAAATGTTCAATAAAGAGGATTTTGTTTACTGTATAAGGCAACACTGGATTATGAGTCAACACCACCTTCAACCCTTGGGAGAAACCTCTAGTGAAAATCTTTTTGTTTCGCCATCCCCTGGGCACTTTCTTCTTGGAATCTTCCTCTTTGGTGGATGATGCACACCCAACACCAAACTTAGGTTTGATTTTAGGGAGAATTTTATTGATTTCCACCAAAGGAAGCTTGAGCTGCAAACTCTGTTTTACATCATCAAGGGGCTCTTCGAGTTTTGAATCAATGAACTCAGTCTTCATGCAATTGTCTTCTTCATCTGAGTGATGTATGATTTTGAAAACATTAAAGATCAAATGCTCATCATGCACCCTCAGCATCAATTTACCTTCTTTGACATCAATCAAAGGTCTCCTAGTGGCTAGAAATGTGTAGAACCTATGCACAATTACTCAAGAGGGGGGTGAATTGAGTATTGCAACAACAATGAATCTTTTTGCGAAAGTTAAAGACAATATACAAAAGTGTTATTGTACTAGTATTTTTCCAAGAGCTTAACTCAATTGCTAAGCATTTATAAGGAGCTTTTACTTTCCAATAGACACCAACTCAAATAAATTAATCAAGCTTTTCACCAATCGGACTTAAGCTACTCCTTAAGTACTTACGAAGCTACTTTTCGATCACAATTTATTTGCTCAAAGGTAAAAGACAATAATATTGAAGAGATGAGTTTGGAGAGATGCAAACGCTATTTAGAGTGGTTCGGCACAATCCTTGTCCTACGTCCACTTTCTTTCTCAATCGCTATTGAGAAGTTCCACTATTGCCAAGCTTCAAGGTGCTCGCGCAAGACCTTTTACAATCCGAGTCCTTAGTTTCTAACACCTCACGGTATATGATCACCACTCGTATACTAACCCACTCCACTTAGAGATACCTTCTCTAAGATTTGCCTTGAGTACTTAGTATACTTCTTTGGTATCCTCACCGACTATAGTGTTTATAACTCTTGACTCAACCTTGGAGATCACACTCCAATTTACAAAGTGTACAAGAAAACAATTCTCAAAGAATTGTTGAGATGAAATGAGTACTCTCTAGAAGAGTGTATGATTACAAGTTTAGCACTATTGAACCAATTGATATTGCTCTCTCAAATTGTGTATTATAACACCTTAAAAAATGTGTAGAATGAAAGAATATGAACAAGATAGTTTGCAAATACTCAAGTATATGAAATAAGGCTTCAATCCATCTATTTATAGACTCCCCAAACCTTAGAAACGTTGGGGAGTTAGTGGGATGGAGCCTTTTTGTCAAAACTAGCCGTTTTTTATGTTTTTGAATTATTTGCATCGATGCATAACACTTTGCATCGATGCAAATGTGTCTTTGAAGCTGAAATTTGAATTTTCAGCTAGGTTGCATCGATGCAAACATCTTTGCATCGATGCAACAAGTCGTCGCATGCTTTGCATCGATGCAAGACGAGTGTGCATCGATGCAAACCTTAAAGAATGGCTTAAAATCACTTTAAAATACTTAGGATTGATCTCAAACTTGTTGGAGTCAATTCCTATGCTTTTTGTACCTTTGAAAACAAGTTTTAAACCATTTGGCTAGTATCGAATTGCAAGATGTGCATCAAAACATTTTGTGAGTGTGTGTTGAGAGATTTAGCAATTGGTTCTTAACAAGAAGTTACCTAAGTCCTAAGACACTATACTTGTCTTCAAATGTTGTGGACTTGAGTTTCTTGTTGTTGTTGTGTTGCTTTCAACTCTTCATTCCTCAACGTTGAATGTTGGTTGATCTTTCAACATGCTTGTTCATTCAAGTTGTTTGTTGGTTTGTCTTTCATGTCGTTTGTTGGTTTGTCATTCATCAAAACCTATGAATACAAACTTCACATACAAGCAACATGATTTACAAAATGGTCTTCCTAGGATTATAAAAGCGTTTACCACCTCCTCAATGTCAAGAATCACAAAGTCTGTTGGGAGGAAAAACTTACCTACTTTAACCAAGATATTCTCCACTATTCCATGTGCATGCTTCAAGAATTTATCTGCCATTTGTAATGCTATCTTTGTTGGTTGTTCCTCTTGATTTGCAGCTCCTTCATCACAGACAAGGGCATTAAATTTATGCTTGCTCCTAGATCACGCAAGGCTTGCTGAAAGGTTGTGCTCCCAATGATGCATGGAATTTGAAAGCTCCCTGGATCTGGCATCTTCCTTGGCAAATTACTCTGAATTATAGCACTACATTTCTTGGTCAGGACCATGGTCTCATTTCCCTTTAAAATTCTCTTCTAAGAAAGCAACTCCTTCATGAATTTAACATAGAAAGGCATTTGCTCCAAAGCCTCAGCAAAAGAGATATTGCTTTGCAACTTTCTGAATACTTCCAAGAACTTTGAAAACTACTTGTCTTTGGTTTTCCTTTGGAGCCTCTGAGGATATGACATCTTAGGCTTGTACTTAGGCACTTTAGGCTTCACTAGATATTGCCCAAGATCAATCGGAAAGGGGTTATCCAAATGCCTTGGAGGGGCGTGTACTATAGTGTCCTTAATCCTCTTCGGAGATTCCTTTTCAACCGGCTCCTCACTAACTTGTGCTTTCGTACTTGCCAGTTGTCCACTTATCAAGGTGATAGTCTTGCACTCCTTCCTTGGATTTGGAATCATGTTACTAGGAAAGGATTTGGTGGACCTCTAATCAATTTCAACAACTTTTGTAGCTATTTGACCCATCTGAACCTCCAAGTCCTAAGTAAAGCTTTGGTTTCTTGCATAAAGCTAAGAGTACTCTTGGAAAGCTCCGCAACAATAGATTCCAAGTCAGAGGATTTCTGAGAATGAGAAGGTAGATTGTTGTTGTTGAAATTACTCTGATTGAAATTATTCTGATGGTCCTGATTGTTATTGAAGGTCTAGTATCTCTGTAGTTGATTTTTCCACCCAAAATTTGGGTGATTCCTCCACCTCGGATTGTATATCTTGTAGAAAGGATCATTATTGGGGGGTCTGGAAGAATTGCCCACATAATTAACTTATTCAGAGGGAAATTGACTATAATCAAAAGTCTCACCTTGAGAAAAGACACCACTCATGTCATAAGAAGTATCTTGGGCATTAATAACTGAGACTTGTAATCCACTCAAGTGTTGAGTAATAGTATTAATCTGTTGAGACATGGCTTTATTCTGAGCAAGAATTATGTCCAAAGCATCCAATTCCATAATTCCTTTCCTCACAGATGTCCTCTCAGAAGAATACAGATATTGGTTGTGAGCAAATAACAACCATCTCAATCAAATCTAGAGCCTCTTCAGGCGGCCTTTTTCATGTGAAGGGATCTACCTGCAGAATTATGCAAAGAGATTTTGGTGGCCTCAGTAACTCTATCATGAAAAATATATAGCTGAATCCAGTCTGAAAACATATCAGGAGGATATTTTCTGAGCATCAACTTATACCTCTCCCAAGCTTCATAGAGAGATTCACCCTCTCTCTGCCTGAAAATTTGAACATCAATCCTCAGCTTAGTTAGCTTCTGAGGTGGAAAGAACTTGGTCAGGAATGTATTGGCCAATTTATCCAAGTATCCAAGCTTTCCTTGGACTATGTATTAAGCCACTACTTGGCTCTGTCCCATACAGCAAACAAAAAGAGTAGCAACCAATAGACATCAGGATGAACTCCATTGGTCTTCGCCGTATCACAAATTTGCAGGAAGTTAGAGATAAATAAGTTTGGGTGTTCTTGTGGGATACCATAAAACTAACAATTCTGTTGCACCAGAGAGATGAGTTAAGGCTTTAACTCAAATTTTTTAGCCCCAACAGGAGGTACAATAATGCTATTGCCAAAGAAGTTGGGATTTGGAGCAGTGTAGGAGCCACAATGTCCTTCTAGGTTGCTCAAGCATATTAGGAGCATGAGGAGCATTAAGAATAGCAACATTGTTGTTGTTCAGCTCTATAGTAACTTCTTCAAATTCTGTCTCAAAATAATCCTTGAGATTCTTAACAGCTTTATAAATTCTAGCCTGCTGTAAATGCCTTCTCAAAGTCCTTTCAATCTCAACATCAAAGTCCAGAAGAGATTCCTTGTCTCTATTCCTACTCATAAACAAATAGAAAATAAGAAAAAGTGGGAGTCTTCTCTGAATCTTTTTCCCTTTTCCTCATTCCGCACATTACACTCTTTTGACACCCTAGTTTTTTCTCAGCCATGAGCAACTAAACCTCCTCTGTTTAGGTTAAGAGTTCTGTTTATTTTGATGGAAAACACTATTGTCTTTCTACTTTGATTAATGTATTGATTTAAATTCAAGTATTTCTTTTGTTCTTCATCTCATGAATTTGGGTATATTGGAAGATAGCTCTTTTTCTACATGAATTCTTATTTATTCTTGGAAAAATCAACTCACCTAAATAACAGCTTGAAAGTAACTCCTCCTAAACCATTAATTACCTAGACTTAACGTGATATGTGACATATAATCATCTTATATTGGGGCAATTAGAGTTTTTGTTGTAAGACCCAGAACTTTTGAAAAAGTCTTATAATGAACAAATTTCAAATCATATATTTATTTATAGTTTTAACTTTAGAAATTATTTTATAGAAGATAATTAAAGGCAGTTATGATTAGTTGAATTCAAAATAAATTAAAATTTTTATCCAAACTCTATAATTATTGAGTATTTTGCTATTTACAACTTACAATTTTAGATATTCGAAATTAATGAGGTTTGGCTATTTAAATTAAAATTTTATCAAATTTTATAATTTTTGAATTATTTTCTATATTTTAATTATAAAGTTATTAGTTATGAAATATTAAGAATTTTTATATAATTTAATTCAAATAATTGATATTTTTATTATTTAATACTTTAAGTTTTAAAAATAAAGAAAATTAATCTTATTTTCTTATAATTTCAATTAGAGTACTTGATTGAGAATGATTTAGTATTTTGATACAACAAATAATATTTTTAAAGTAATTTTAAGGATTAAATTATATTTTCAATTAATACTCTATATACCCTAATTTTATTAAAATTATCCTATTCTAATTAAACTAAAAATTTTTAAATTGAAACCCTAACCCTAACACAACATAACACTCCCACACACAAACTCCCCAACCCAAACCCTAGCCCCATACACATGGTCAAAAGAAAGAAAGAAAGAAAAAGAATGAAGGAAAGAAAGAAGAAAGGGAAGAAAGGTTAGGAGAGCCGCGGGAGAAAGAAAGAAAGGGGGAAGGGAGAACTGAGATCCAAGAGGGGAGAGGGCGCCAGTGGAGGGGGAAGAGCTATTCGTGCCGCCACCATCGCGTCACTATTGCCAAGCCTCGTCGCTGTCGCCACTAGAACTGCTGTCAAAGCAGACTTGTGGGGAGAGAGAGAGTTCGTGGGGAGAGGGAGGCCGTTCGCATCGCACTGTCGCTGTTGGACGGAAGCCACCCTTGCCGATCAGTCTGCCGATGTTTATGCCTGCTGCTGCGGCCGTTGGAGTTGCAAACAGAGGATGCACAAGAGGGAGCCGTCGCGGAGCTGTCGTCGCTGCCGCATTGCTGGGCTCGCCGTTGTTACGCTCGCATTGCTGCTGTGTCGCCAGAGCTCTACGCCGTCACTACTGTCGCCAAAAACCGCCACTGAAGCCTATGTTTGCTTGGTAAGCCCTAACTTTGCTTCTAAATCTCCCTGTTTGTTAAGTCCATTGTTACCGTGAGCATGTTGATGAGGTTATTTGTGCTAGGTTTATGGTCACCGTGAGTTTTCTGTCGTATGTCACCATCAGAGCCACCACCCACTGCTGTCACCTCTACTCAGAGTCGCTACCATTCAGTTCAGCTGTTCTTCCTTGTTGCAGTAGGTATCTCTATTTTGAAACCCTCATCGGTAACATATAAGAGTTTTCTGTTATGTTTGGTTATAAACTTTGAGGTTCTGGTAATGTAGGGTCGTGCTCTGAATGTTGTATATCGCTTTAATATTGATGTGGTTGCTGCAAAAATGGTTTAAGCTGAGGTTGCGACTTCCACTAACCTCAAACTGAGAGAAAAGATTTTCTGTGATGCGTTTGGTTTACGGGTTCACTTATCGAGGTAAGGGCTTTTTCTAAAAATTTACTTTTGTAATTGAAATTGTTATAAATTTATATGGATGTGCAAAAAGTATTTTTAGTGATTATGTAAGTTTTATGAATTGTCTGGTTTGTCTTGGATGAATATGCTTGTTTATTGATTGAATTATTGCCTGATTTTGTTAAAATGGAGGTTGCTAAAATTGGTTTGATTATGAAATGATTTTAATATTTAAAAGTCTGAATTTTATTTTGTTGGAAACTAATTTGGTTTTGAACCCATTGGAAAGGGTTGATGATTGGTTTGGTTCGAACCCAAAAAGGGTGGCAAAGTCCAAGTTTTGGGAAGGGGGGATACTGCCGAAATTTCTATAAAACTGAGACTTGTTTAAAACGTTAGTTAGGAAATAATGAATTATGCTTTGAATTGAATTATTGATAAAAGAATTAAGTTTGAATTTATTTTATTAAGAAAATTATTATATTTTGAGTGTAATTTATTTAAGAAAAGAATTATATTTTAAAGTCAATTTAAAGATGAAAATACTTATGTTTTGAAATTTGATTTAAATAAGCACATTTGGAGGAATTTTAGTGGCTTTGAAAGAACTTGAATTTCGATTGACAAATCTCACTTTACAACGTTTTAGGAAAAGTTTAAAGTATTCTTTAAATTTTGATTTAGCAAAACTAAAATAATTTTCGAGCCTTTGGAGACACTTCAGATTTAAGAATGAGATTGAAATTTGGTTTTCGGTTTAAATAACTTGGTCTTGGTTTAAATTCTATTTTTATTTATTCAAATCAAGAAGCTAAGGTTTTAGAGATTTTCAATGAATTTAAGAAAATGAGATAGGTTATTCTTCCCTAAAGCCTTGAGACTCTACTGAGGAATTTTATCACCAAATTCTGATTTAGAATGAATGATTTTTGATGAATTTTAGAAGAGATTTACAATTGATATGATTTTGAAGTGTTTGGAGTTTTCGAAAAATGTTGTCAAATAAATGAATTCTGGTTTTAAAGAAAATTGATTTGAGAAATTGGAAACTGATAATGAGTTTGGAACTTGGTAAGGAACGATGAACTTGTTGGATATAGAGAGTGTGCAAGGCACTATATCCCTGGCATGGCAGATTTTCTGTCGCAAGAGTGTGCAGGGCACTATATCCGCGGGTTTTGTGAGGTTGGAGGCAGATTATCTCGCTCACATCCTTTCGAATCATAAGAGTTTGCCCAGCACTATATCCGTGGGTAGTGTGCCCGACACTATATCCATGGGGGTTCCCGTTTATTCGTGACCGAAAGGCGATGTTCCCATGGAAATGTATCGGGTTGGCAGTTGAACCGACAATGTGATATCACAGCTAGTAGGACAGACATTCATTATATGCATCTATGTGACATTGTTTGGCTGTGCATATTGTAATTAGTTTGTCTATGTGAATAATTATATTTAACTGTTAATTGCTATACTTGATGTAATTGCTTTGATTGTGTTTGAATCTCTTTACTTGATTTTGTAACTAAAATTGTTTGGATTGTGGCGATTTAGATGTTGATTGAGTTGTTTGGACCTGAGGACGTGTTTGATTATGTGATGGGCCTGTGGTCGTGGCTGGTATGTGTTTGAGGTCTAGTTCTGTATAAAATATCTGACTGGTTTAGCATAGACTTAATGAAGATATGCTTGGAACAGGATGATCATTTATACAGCTTAGGTAACCTCCTTTATGTTTATGGTCTAGTAAGGTATGAAAAATCAAACTGGTTTAGCATAGACTTAATGAACCTATGCTTGGAACAGGTTGGTCATTTATACTGTCTAGAAAAAATTTTAAGATTTTACAAGAAAGGAAAAACGATTTTGGATTTTGAGGAATTAACCAAGTTCTCTTTAAAAAGGATTTTTAGATTTTTAAAAGTGAACCTTTGGTTTTTGAAAAGGCACATAAGATGAGCAATGATTATTGTACTTTAAAAATAGTTTTATTTTACGTATCTTATTATAGAAATTTATGTAACCTGATGAGCGGATAATTTATACGCTTTTTGGCACTGTTTTTAGTATGTTTTTAGTACATTTTAGTTAGTTTTTAGTATGTTTTTATTAGTTTTTATCTAAAATTCACTTTTCTGGGCTTTACTATGAGTTTGTGTATTTTTTCTGTGATTTCAGGTAATTTCTGGCTGATATTGAGGGACCAGAGCAAAAATCTGATTTAGAGGCTGAAAAAGGACTGCAAATGCTGTTGGATTCTGATCTCCCTGTACGTGAAGTGGATTTTCTGGAGATACAGAAGCCCAATTAGCGCGCTCTCAATTGCGTTGAAAACTAGACATCCTGGGCTTTCCAGCAATATATAATAGTCCATACTTTGCCCGAGATTTGATGGCCCAAACCAGCGTTGCAAATCAGCTTCAGAATTCCCAGCGTTTAACGCCGGAACTGGCACAAAAATTGGAGTTAAACGCCCAAACTGGCACAAAAGCTGGCATTTAACTTCAGGAAAAGTCTCTACACATGAAAGCTTCAATGCTCAGTCCAAGCACACACCAAGTGGATCCCGGAAGTGGATTTTTACGTCATTTACTCATTTCTGTATATCCTAGGTTACTAGTTCACTATAAATAGGATATTTTGACATTGTATCTTTACCTCATGACAAATTACACGTTTCTTACTGTATCTTCTATGGCATGAGTCTCTAAACCCCATGGTTGGGGGTGAGGAGCTCTGCTGTGTCTTGATGGATTAATGCAATTACTACTGTTTTTCATTCAATCACGCTTGCTTCTATTCTAAGATATCACTTATTCCTCAACTTGATGAATGTGATGATCCGTGACACTCATCATCATTCTCACCTATGAACATGTGCCTGACAACCACCTCCGTTCTACTTTAGATTGAGTGAATATCTCTTGGATTCCTTAATCAGAATCTTCGTGGTATAAGCTAGAATTGATGGCGGCATTCAAGAGAATCCGGAAGGTCTAAACCTTGTCTGTGGTATTCTGAGTAGGATTCAAGGATTGAATGACTGTGACGAGCTTCAAACTCTTGAGGGCTGGGCGTTAGTGATAGACGTAAAAGAATCACTAGATTCTATTCCAACCTGATTGAGAACCGACAGATGATTAGCCGTGCTGTGACAGAGCGCGTTGAACATTTTCACTGAGAGGATGGGTGGTAGCTATTGACAACGGTGAAACCCTACATACAGCTTGCCATGGAAGGAGCCTTGCGTGCATGAAGAAGAAGACAGTAGGAAAGTAGAGATTCAGAAGATAGAGCATCTCTAAAACCTCAACCTGTTCTCCATTACTACAAAACACAAGTATTTATTTCATGTTCTTTTACTTTTCACAATTAAACCTGAGAATTATTGATATCCTGACTAAGAGTTGCAAGACAACCATAGCTTGCTTCAAGCCAACAATCTCCGTGGGATCGACCCTTACTCGCGTAAGGTATTACTTGGACGACCCAGTGCACTTGCTGGTTAGCTGTGCGGAATTGCAAAAGTGTGATTGCAATTTTGTGCACCAAGTTTTTGGCGCCGTTGCCGGGGATTGTTTGAGTTTGAACAACTGACGATTTATCTTGTTGCTTAGATTAGGACTGTTTCATTTTTGTTGGTTTAGAGTCTTTTATTTGAGTTTAGTTTCATATTTTAAGTTTGGTGTCAATTGCATGCTTTTGTTTTCTTTTAATTTTTCGAATTTGAATGTTCTTAGTCCTTTCTTGATCTTTAAAAATTCTAAGTTTGGTGTCTTCTTTGTGTTTTCCTTTAGGTTTTCGAAAATTTGTGTGTGATTTTCTAAAAATTTCTAAGTTTGGTGTCTTCTTTGTATTCTCCTTTAATTATTCAAAAATTTGCATTAATTTTCAAAATCATATCTTTTCACTCATATCTTTTTCAAAACAATTTTCAACCATATCTTTTTAATTGTTAATTCCAAAATCTTTTTAATCTAGTTTTCAATTTGCTTTGATTTTATTTTCTTGTAGCTTTCGAAATTTTATTTTATTTTCTTTTCTATTTTATTTTATTATTTTCGGTCATTCCTATAAAAAAAAACAAAATTTCTACTCTACTTGCAATCCATATCATCTCCCTTTCTCCATCATGGACCTAAGTGGAGTTGAGCAGTCCAGAAGGATTCTGGGGTCATATGCTAACCCCATTACAGCTGCATATGGGAGTAGTATCTGTATACCTCCCATTAAAGCAAGCAGCTTTGAGCTAAATCCTCAACTCATTATCATGGTGCAGCAAAATTGCCAGTATTTCGGTCTTCCACAGGAAGAACCTACTGAGTTTCTGGCACAGTTCTTACAAATTTCTGACACAGTACGTGATAAAGAGGTGGATCAGGATGTCTACAGATTATTACTGTTTCCATTTGCTATAAAAGATCAAGCTAAGAGGAGGTTGAATAACCAACCCACAGCAAGCATAAAAACATGGAGACAGTTATCGGACAAATTCCTGAATCAATTTTACCCTCCAAAAAGGATGACACAGCTAAGGCTGGACATCCAAGGCTTTAAACAAGAGGATAATGAATCTCTTTATAATGCTTGGGAGAGGTACAGAGGTATGCTAAGAAAATGCCCCTCTGAAATATTTTCAGAGTGGGTACAGCTAGACATCTTCTACTATGGGCTTACAGAAAAAGCTCAAATGTCTCTAGACCACTCAGCTGGTGGATCTATACATATGAGGAAGACGATTGAAGAAGCTCAAGAGCTTATAGATACTGTTGCTAGAAATCAACATCTATACTCAAGATGAAGCTATGACAGTAACTACTGATCCTAATCCTCAAGAACAGATTGTTGAGCTTAATCAGCAATTACTCCTGATGACAAAATAGTTAGCAGAATTTAAAGAGATGCTCCAAGAAACCAATATTGCTAACAAGAATATAGAATCACAGTTGAATCAGACAAACCAGCAATTATCTAAACAGATAACAGAAGAATGCCAAGCAGTTCAACTGAGGAGTGGGAAGACATTGAATAACACTGCTCAAAGTAGCAAAAAGCTAAGAAAGGAACAACTGACAGAGGATAACCAAACCACTGCCCAAAATCCCTCTGAGGACAGTAAGAGCCCAGAGAGGAATGTTCCTGGCGTTCAAACGCCAGAAAGGGGGGAAAAGTTGGCGTTAAACACCCATTCCTTACCCAGTTCTGGCGCTCAAATGCCAATGAGGAATCAAACACCTGAGAGTGCTGATAGTAACCCCTCTAAAAAAGCTTCTCCAACCACCTCTGTAGGGAATAAACCTGCAGCAACTAAGGTTGAAGAATATAAAGCCAAGATGCCTTATCCTCAGAAACTCTGCCAAGCGGAACAGGATAAACAATTTTCCCGCTTTGCAGACTATCTAAGGACTCTTGAAATAAAGATTCCGTTTGCAGAGGCACTTGAGCAAATACCTTCTTATGCTAAGTTCATGAAAGAGATCTTAAGTCATAAGAAGGATTGGAGAGAAACTGAAAAAGTGTTTCTCACTGAAGAATGCAGTGCAGTCATTCTAAAGAGCTTACCAGAGAAGCTTCAAGATCCAGGAAGCTTTATGATACCATGCACATTAGAAGGTGCTTGTACCAAGACAGCCCTATGTGACCTTAGAGCAAGTATCAACCTGATACCTGCAACCACTATCAGAAAGCTTGGGTTGACTGAAGAAGTCAAACCAACCTGGATATGTCTCCAACTTGCTGATGGCTCCATTAAATATCCATCAGGCATAATTGAAGACATGATTGTCAAGGTTGGGCCATTTGCCTTTCCCACTGACTTTGTAGTGCTGGAAATGGAGGAGCACAAGAGTGCAACTCTCATCCTAGGAAGACCTTTCCTAGCAACTGGACGCACTCTTATTGATGTACAAAAAGGGGAAGTGACCGTGAGATTCAATGAAGATGAGTTCAAGTTGAATGCTGTCAAAGCTATGCAGCATCCAGACACATCAAATGACTGCATGAGCACTGATATTATTGACTCTTTGGTGGAAGAGATCAATATGACTGAGACTCTCGAATCAGAGCTAGATGACATCTTTAAAGATGTTTAGCCTGATCAGGAGGAACCAGAGGAAATAAAAGAACCTCTAAAAATTCCTCAAGAAGAGGATAAGCCTCCCAAACCTGAGCTCAAACCACTACCACCATCCCTGAAGTATGCATTTCTGGGAGAAGGTGACACTTTTCCAGTGATCATAAGCTCTGCTTTAAATTCACAGGAAGAGAAAGCACTAATTCAAGTGCTAAGGACACACAAGGCAGCTCTTGGATGGTCCATAAGTGATCTTAAGGGTATTAGCCCAGCAAGATGCATGCACAAGATCTTATTGGAGGATAATGCCAAGCCAGTTGTTCACCCACAAAGGCGGCTAAATCCAGCCATGAAGGAGGTGGTGCAGAAAGAGGTCACTAAGTTACTAGAGGCTGGGATTATTTATCCTATTTCTGATAGCCCTTGGGTGAGCCCTGTTCAAGTTGTCCCCAAAAAGGGAGGCATGACAGTGGTTCATAATGAAAAGAATGAACTGGTTCCCACAAGAACAGTTACAGGGTGGCGTATGTGTATTGACTACAGAAGGCTCAATACAGCCACCAGAAAGGATCATTTTCCTTTACCATTCATAGACCAAATGCTAGAAAAACTAGCTGGTCATGATTATTACTGCTTTTTGGATGGCTATTCAGGTTACAACCAAATTGCAGTAGATCCTCAGGACCAAGAAAAGACAGCATTTACTTGCCCTTCTGGCATGTTTGCCTACAGAAGATTGCCTTTTGGTCTGTGTAATGCACCTGCAACTTTTTAGAGATGAATGCTATCCATCTTCTCTGATATGGTAGAGAAGTTCCTGGAAGTCTTCATGGATGACTTCTCAGTATATGGAGACTCATTCAGCTCCTGTCTTAATCATCTAGCACTTGTCCTGAAAAGGTGCCAAGAGACTAACCTGGTCTTAAACTGGGAGAAATGTCACTTCATGGTGACTGAAGGAATTGTCCTTGGGCACAAAATTTCAGGCAAGGGAATAGAGGTGGATCAAGCAAAGGTAGAAGTAATTGAAAAATTACCACCACCTACCAATGTTAAGGCAATCAGAAGCTTTCTAGGGCATGCAGGATTTTACAGAAGGTTCATAAAGGACTTTTCAAAAATTGCAAAACCTCTAAGCAACCTGCTAGCTGCTGACACGCCATTTGTGTTTGACACAGAGTGTCTGCAGGCGTTTGAGACCCTGAAATCCAAGCTGGTCACAGCACCAGTCATCTCTGCACCAGACAGGATATTACCATTCGAACTAATGTGTGATGCCAGTGACCATGCCATTGGTGCAGTGTTGGGACAGAGGCATAACAAGCTTCTGCACGTCATTTATTATGCTAGCCGTGTTCTAAATGATGCACAGAAGAATTACACAACCACAGAAAAAGAGTTACTTGCAGTGGTTTATGCCATTGACAAGTTTAGATCCTATTTAGTAGGGTCAAAAGTGATTGTGTACACTGACCATGCTGCTCTTAAATACTTACTCACAAAGCAGGATTCAAAACCCAGGCTCATACGGTGGGTGTTGCTTCTGTAAGAGTTTGATATAGAAATAAGAGACAGAAAAGGGACAGAGAACCAGGTAGCTGATCATCTGTCCCGAATAGAACCAGTAGCAGGGGCGTCCCTCCCTTCTACTGAGATCTCTGAGACCTTTCCAGATGAGCAACTCTTTGCCATTTAGGAAGCTCCATGGTTTGCAGACATTGCAAATTATAAAGCTGTGAGGTTCATACCACAGGAGTACAGCAGGGTGCAACGAAAAAAATTAATTTCAGATGCCAAGTACTACCTATGGGATAAGCCATATCTCTTTAAGAGATGTGCAGACGGAATAATCCGCAGATGTGTACCTAGAGAGGAAGCACAAAGGATCTTGTGGCATTGCCATGGATCACAGTATGGGGGACATTTCGGAGGTGAGTGAACAGCCACTAAGGTCCTCCAATGTGGATTCTACTGGCCTACTCTCTATAAGGATGCCCGAGAGTTTGTGCGTAACTGTGACAGTTGCCAAAGAGGTGGAAACTTGCCTCATGGTTACGCCATGCCTCAACAAGGGATCTTAGAGATTGAATTGTTTGATGTATGGGGTATTGACTTCATGGGTCCCTTCCCACCATCATACTCAAACACTTATATTCTGGTGGCAGTAGACTATGCATCTAAATGGGTAGAAGCAATTGCCACACCCAATAATGATACCAAGACCGTGCTGAAATTCCTCCAGAAACACATCTTCAGCAGGTTTGGTGTTCCCAGAGTACTAATCAGTGATGGGGGCACTCATTTCTGCAATAAACAGCTGTACTCTGCTATGGTCTGATATGGAATTAGCCACAAAGTAGCAACTCCGTATCATCCATAGAAAAATGGGCAAGCTGAAGTCTCTAATAGAGAGCTAAAAAGAATCCTGGAATGGACTGTTATTGCCCGTAGAAAGGATTGGGCAAAGAGCTTGGATGATGCTCTGTGGGAATACAGAACAGCATTCAAGACTCCTATAGGAACCTCTCCATACCAACTTGTGTATGGGAAGGTCTGTCATCTGCCCGTGGAACTGGAACATAAAGCCTACTGGGCCACCAGATTCCTAAACATGGATGCTAAGTTAGCTGGTGAAAAAAGATTGCTCCAGCTAAATGAGCTAGAGGAGTTCAGACTCAGTGCCTTTGAAAATGCAAAAATTTATAAGGAAAAGGCAAAGAAGTGGCATGACAAGAAGTTGTCATCCAGAGTCTTTGAGCCAGGACAAAAAGTTCTGCTCTTCAACTCTAGGCTCAAATTATTCCCAGGAAAACTTAAATCCCGGTGGAGGGGTCCGTATGTGATTACAGGAGTGTCACCATATGGATATGTTGATCTTCAAGATATTGATTCTGATAAAAAGTTCATTGTTAATGGACAGAGGATCAAACATTACCTTGAAAGTAATTTTGAGCAGGAATGCTCAAAACTGAGACTTGAATGAGTCTCAGTAAAGGTCCAGCTAAAGACAATAAAGAAGCGCTTGCTAGGAGGCAACCCAGTCATTAGCAGGTTAGTTGTTCTATAAAAGTTTGATATACATTCTTCAAGTTTGATCATTGAAATTGAAGGAATTCACAGAGTTACAGAAGGATTCAGTGCACAAAGTAGAGAAAAGGAGCTTGTTAGCAAGAAAACGCCAGTAAGGGGTACTCTGGGCGTTAAATGCCAGAATGGATACCATTCTGGGCGTTTAACGCCAGTAAAGGCACCATTTTGGGCGTTAAACGCCAGAATGGGCACCATTCTGGGCGTTTAACGCCAGAATTGTAGCATCCTGGGTGTTCAGCAAAACGCCCCGTGATAAAGGGGTTTCTGGCGTTTAACGCCAGCCAGGGCACCTGGCTGGGCGTTAAATGCCCATAATGGCCACCAAGTGGGCGTTAAACACCAGAATGGATACCATTCTGGGCGTTTAACGCCAAAAAGGTAGGGGACAGAGATTTTGTTTTCCACTTCAATTTTTTTTCAAACTTTCTTGTTTTGATCCATAATTTTTTGCATAAACACATTGCAAACTTTCATCATTCACCTTAAAATTTCAAAAATTTTCTAAATCATTCCTCAAAATCTTTTTTAATTCCTTTCCAAATCTTCTTCAAAAACTCAAATATCTTCTCAAATCTCCTTCAAAATTTTCGAAATCTCTCCCCCTCCCTTATAAATAACGCTCGGCCATCCCCCTCTCCCCACCATTCGAATTTGCTCTCCTCCTCTCTCTCCTCTTTCCTTTCTTTTGCTTGAGGGCAAGCAAACCTCTAAGTTTGGTGTGCTTTTCCGTGATCACTAAGCCAAGATTTATCAAAATCATGGCTCCTAAGGGAAAACAAACCAATTCAAGAGGCAAGAAAGAGAATACTCCAAAGAATCTTTGGAGTCAAGAGAAGTTCTTAACCAAAGAACATGCAGACTATTACCACAAAATAATGGGTCTGAGGTCAGTGATCCCGGAAGTTAAATTCGATCTGAAAGAAGACGAATATCCGGAGATCCAAGAGCAAATTCGAAACAGAGGATGGGAAGTTCTAACCAACCCTGAGACAAAGGTTGGAAGAAACATGGTTCAGGAATTCTACTCAAATCTGTGGCTGACAGATAAGCAGAGAATGACTGGAACTGCTTTTCATACCTACAGAACCATGGTCAGAGGGAGAATTATTTACTTCCATCTGGACAAAATAAGAGAGGTCTTCAAATTGCCTCAACTACAAGATGATCCTGAATCCTTTAATAGGAGAATGGTGAGAGCAGATAAGGGGTTGGATCAAGTTCTAGAGGATATATGCCTCCCTAGAACTAAGTGGACAACCAATTCAAAAGGTGTCCCAAACCAACTCAAGAGAGGAGATCTCAAACCAATAGAGGTTGGCTAGACTTCATTGGGCGTTCTATATTGCCCACTAGCAACTGTTCTGAGGTCACCATCAAGAGAGCAGTGATGATTCATTGCATTATGCTGGGAAAAGAAGTAGAGGTTCATCATCTGATTACTTGTGAGATTTACACAATTGCAAACAAGAATTTCACTGAAGCCAAACTGGCTTACCCAAGCTTAATCTCTTTGCTATGTAAAGATACTGGGGTGAGGATGGGAGTAGATGAATTCATCCCAATTGAACATCCAATCACCAAGAAGTCAATGGAAGGACAAATGCAAGATAACTCTATCAAAAGGAGGGCGCAGGAGTTCCTCCCTGAACTTCCTGAAATTGACTACTGGGCCAGCCTAGAAGCATCTGTTGCTAAGCTGCAAGAAACTATGGAACAAATTAAGGAAGAACAGCAGAATCAAAACTGCATGCTCTGCAAATTGCTGAAGGAACAAGAGAAGCAGGGGCGTGAGCTACAGGAGCTGAAGCGCCAGAAGCTCTCCCTTGAAGGGTCAAATACCCCACAAGTTGAGGGAGCATCCATTTCTCAAAATCAAGGTTGTTGAGTCCTAACTCTGTGATAACCTCTATCATTAGGAGTCTATTTTAGAGTCATTTAATTTATACTTTTCTATTACTATTAGTCTTATCATATATTTATTTTTGAGTCTTGTTCTTAATTCATGATTAATAAAATTTAAGGTTCATGTCTTAAAGCTATGAATATCCTATGAATCCATCACCTCTCTTAAATGAAAAATGCTTTAATCACAAAAGAACAAGAAGTACAGGATTTCGAATTTATCTCTGAAACTAGTTGAATTAGTTTGATGTGGTGACAATACTTTTTGTTTTCTGAATGAATGCTTGAACAGTGCATATGTCTTTTGAATTTGTTGATTAAAGAATGTTAAACTTGTTGGCTCTTGAAAGAATGATGAAAAAGGAGAAATGTTGTTGAGGATCTGAAAAATTATCAAATTGATTCTTGAAGCGAGAAAAAGCAGTGAATTCAAAAAAAAAATAATAAATATAAAAAGTGATCCAAGAATGTGCTAAAGAACCCTGGACACCTCTAATTGGGGACTTTAGCAAAGCTGAGTCACAATCTAAAAAGGTTCACCCAGTTATGTGTCTGTGGCATGTATGTATCCGGTGGTAATACTGGAAGATAGAGTGCTTTGGGCCACAGCCAAGACTCATAAAGTAGCTATGTTCAAGAATCATCATACTTAACTAGGAGAATCAATAACACTATCTGAATTCTGAGTTCCTATAGATGCCAATCATTCTAAACTTCAAAGGATAAAATGAGATGCCAAAACTGTTCAAGAGCAAAAAGCTACTAGTCCCGCTCATCTAATTGGAGCTAAGTTTCATTGATATTTTGGAGTCTATAGTATGTTCTCTTCTTTTATCCTATTTGATTTTCAGTTGCTTGGGGACAAGCAACAATTTAAGTTTGGTGTTGTGATGAGCGGATAATTTATACGCTTTTTGGCACTATTTTTAGTATGTTTTTAGTATATTTTAGTTAGTTTTTAGTATGTTTTTGTTAGTTTTTATCTAAAATTCACTTTTCTGGGCTTTACTATGAGTTTGTGTATTTTTTATGTGATTTCAGGTAATTTCTGGCTGAAATTGAGGGACATGAGCAAAAATCTGATTCAGAGGCTGAAAAGGGACTGCCGATGCTGTTGGATTCTGACCTCCCTGCACTCGAAGTGGATTTTCTGGAGATACAGAAGCCCAATTAGCGCGCTCTCACTTGCGTTGGAAAGTAGACATCCTGGGCTTTCCATCAATATATAATACTCCATACTTTGCCCGAGATTTGATGGCTCAAACCGGCGTTGCAAATCAGCTTCAGAATTACCGGCGTTTAACGCCGGAACTGGCACAAAAGCTGGCGTTTAACTCCAGGAAAAGTCTCTACACATGAAAGCTTCAATGCTCAGCCCAAGCACACACCAAGTGGACCCCGGAAGTGGATTTTTACGTTATTTACTCATTTCTGTATATCCTAGGTTACTAGTTCACTATAAATAGGATATTTTGACATTGTATCTTTACCTCATGACACATTACACGTTTCTTACTGTATCTTCTACGGCATGAGTCTCTAAACCCCATGGTTGGGGGTGAGGAGCTCTGCTGTGTCTTGATGGATTAATGCAATTACTACTGTTTTTCATTCAATCACAACTTGCTTCTATTCTAAGATATCACTTGTTCCTCAACTTGATGAATGTGATGATCTGTGACACTCATCATCATTCTCACCTATGAACGTGTGCCTAACAACCACCTCTGTTCTACTTTAGATTGAGTGAAGATCTCTTGGATTCCTTAATCAGAATCTTCGTGGTATAAGCTAGAATTGATGGCGGCATTCAAGAGAATCCGGAAGGTCTAAACCTTATCTATGGTATTCTGAGTAGGATTCAAGGATTGAATGACTGTGACGAGCTTCAAACTCCTGAGGGCTGGGCGTTAGTGACAGACGCAAAAGAATCACTGGATTCTATTCCAACCTGATTGAGAACCGATATATGATTACCCATGCTGTGACAGAGCGCGTTGAACATTTTCACTGAGAGGATGGGTGGTAGCCATTGACAACAGTGAAACCCTACATACAGCTTGCCATGGAAGGAGCCTTGCGTGCATGAAGAAGAAGACAGTAGGAAAACAGAGATTCAGAAGATAGAGCATCTCTAAAACCTCAACCTGTTCTCCATTACTGCAAAACACAAGTATTTATTTCATGTTCTTTTACTTTTCACAATTAAACCTGAGAATTATTGATATCCTGACTAAGAGTTACAAGATAACCATAGCTTGCTTCAAGCCAACAATCTCCGTGGGATCGACCCTTACTCGCGTAAGGTATTACTTGGACGACCCAGTGCACTTGCTGGTTAGTTGTGCGGAATTACAAAAGTGTGATTGCAATTTCGTGCAGTCTTTCCTGAGGGTGTTACATTTGTGTTATCAGAGCAGTCTTTCCTGCAGAACCTAAGAAATGGACTGACTATGCTTCAGTTGCATATTTCGAGCATCTGTCATGTAGTAGTCTTGTTCAAATAACGAGAATTAGAGTTTTATGCGCATGACGGTCTATTGATTAATGTTGTTAGCCTTACAATGCATACTTCCTGGTATTAAGTTTGGCTGGCTTAAAACTTGTGGATTATGTATATGGAAGCACTAATGGGTTATCATAGACGAGATACGAATAATAGGTAACGTTTATCGTGGATTTTGGGAACGATAGAAACTATTTCTCGAGGTTACTCAGTTATGTTTCTTGAAATTCTGTTGGAGTCATGTGACTTGTTCTTTCATAGTTTATCTTGAAGTTCTTGTTTGCTATTTTTTTTTAAAAGTAGTTTGATTATGCCAACCCTATTCCACTTTCATATGCATTCTTGTTTGATCCTAATTGCATATGCCTACTTGAAATCTTTGGTGTATCTGTCTTTCCCTGTTTAAATTCTTCTTCTTGATTCATGTATTCTTCAATATAACTTTGAACTTGTTTTGATACAGTGTACCTGATGAGCGGATATTTTATACGCTTTTTGGGGGTAATTTCATGTAGATTTTAGTATGTTTTAATTAGTTTTTAGTAAAATATTATTAGTTTTTAGGCAAAAATCATATTTCTGGACTTTACTATGAGTTTGTGTGATTTTCTGTGATTTCAGGTAATTTCTGGCTGAAATTGAGGGAGCTGAGCAAAAATCTGAGTTAGGCTGAAAAAGGACTGCTGATGCTGTTGGATCCTGACCTCCCTGCACTCGGAATAGATTTTTTGGAGCTACAGGAGTCCAATTGGCGTGCTCTCAACGGCGTTGGAAAGTAGACATCCAGGGCTTTCCATCAATACATAATAGTCCATACTTTGCGCGAAGATAGATGATGTAACTTGGCGTTGAACGCCAAGTACATGCTGCTGTCTGGAGTTAAACGCCAGAAACACGTCATGATCCGGAGTTGAACGCCCAAAACACGTTATAACTTGGAGTTCAACTCCAAGAAAGGCCTTAACTCGTGGATAGCTTTAGTCTCAGCCCCAGCACACACCAAGTGGGCCCCAGAAGTGGATTTCTGCACCAATTATCTTAGTTTACTCATATTCTGTAAACCTAGGTTACTAGTTTACTATTTAAACAACTTTTAGAGATTTATCTTGTACCTCATGACATTTTCAGATCTGAATTACATACTTTTTGACGGCATGAGTCTCTAAACTCCATTGTTGGGGGTGAGGAGCTCTGCAGCGTCTCGATGAATTAATGCAATTGTTTTTATTTCTCCACTCAAACGTTTGTGTGCTCCTATCTAAGATGTTCATTCGCACTTAATTGTGAAGGAGGTGATGATCCGTGACACTCATCACCTTCCTCAACTCATGAACGCGTGCCTGACAAACACCTCCGTTCTACATCAGATTGAATGAGCCTCTCTTAGATTCTTTAATCAGAATCTTCGTGGTATAAGCTAGAATTGATGGCGGCTATTCTTGAGGATTCGGAAAGTCTAAACCTTGTCTGTGGTATTTCGAGTAGGATTCAAGGATTGAATGGCTGTGACGAGCTTCAAACTCGCGATTTCTGGGCGTGATGACAAACGCAAAAGGATCAATGGATCCTATTCCAACATGATCGAGAATCGACAGCTGATTAGCCGTGCTGTGACAGAGCATCTGGAACGTTTTCACTGAGAGGATGGGAAGTAGCCACTGATAATGGTGACACCCTACATATAGCTTGCCGTAGACGTGCTTTACAAACAATTGAGTTGAATATTACATTGCAGAAATTCAGAGGACAAAGCATCTTCAAAACTCCAACACATTTCCCATTACTGCACAACAAGTAACGATTTTATTCTCTTTTATTTTTCCAATCTAATAATTCCAACTGATAATTTTGATTGACATCCTGACTAAGAATAATAAAATAAATATAGCTTGCTTCAAACCAACAATCTCCGTGGGATTCGACCCTTACTCACGTAAGGTATTACTTGGACGACTCAGTGCACTTGCTGGTTAGTTGTGCGGATTGCAAAAAGTGTTATTGCAATTTCGTGCACCAAGTTTTTGGCACCGTTGCCGGGGATTGTTCGAGTTTGAACAACTAAAGGTTATTTTTTTCTTAGATTAGGAATAATTTATTTTTATTGTTATAGAGTCATTAAATTCTGATAGGATAGTTTCTTTTCAAAAATTTCTTTTCAAAAATATTATTTTTTAATTATTAATTTTCGTGAGTTTAGTGTCTTGTTCTAAGTTTGGTGTTAATTGCATATTTTATATTTTTCTTTAAATTTTCGAACTTGTGTTCTTTGTTCTTCATTGATCTTCAAGTTGTTCTTGTTTATTTTTCTTGTTTGATCTTGAGTTTTTCTTGTTTTGTGTCTTTTCTTGTTTTTCTTGTTCTTTTTCAAAACATTAACTTTCAAAAAAAAAATTTATACTTTTATCCATAAAATCAATACTGAAGTTACTGCCCAATTGGCTGGAGCTTTAGTAGTTGTTCTTCATAATTGGGTATCTTCTTTAAAATCTTTTTCAAAAATAATTTTTCTTGATTGAATCTTGTGCCAAACTCTAAGTTTGGTGTTTTCTTGTTAATGTTTCTTTAATTTTCGAAAATTGTCTTGGTTTTCTAAAAATTTTAAGTTTGATGTTCTTTCTTGTGTTCTTGGTGTTCTTGTGAATCTTCAAGGTGTTCTTGAGTTTTTATTGTGTTTTGATCTTAAAATTTTTAAGTTTGGTGTTCCTTGGTATTTTCCCTCCAAAATTTTCGAAAATAAGGAGCATTAGATCTAAAAAATTTTAAGTCTTGTGTCTTTTGTGTGTTTTTCTCTTTCATCATAAAATTCAAAATTCAAAAATATATCTTTCTTAACTAATTTTAAACTACATTTTTCGAAATTTTTATATAAAAATTCAGATTTCAATTTCAAAATATTTTCAATTTCTTTTGTTTATTTCGTTTTTATTTTATTTTATAAAATAAATTTTTATAAAATAAATAATATCAACATACATATCATCTCCTTTATTCCATCATGGAATTAAGTAGAAATGAACAGTCCAGGAGGACTCTGGGGTCATATGCTAACCCCACTACTGCTTCATATGGGAGTAGTATCTGTATACCCTCCATTGGAGTTAGTAGCTTTGAGTTGAATCCTCAGCTCATTATCATGGTGCAGCAAAACTGCCAGTATTCTGGTCTTCCACATGAAGAACCTACAGAGTTTCTTGCACAATTTTTACAAATTGCTGACACAGTACATGATAAGGAAGTAGATCAGGATGTCTACAGATTATTACTGTTTCCATTTGCTGTAAAAGATCAAGCTAAGAGGTGGTTAAATAACCAGCCTAAGAACAGCATAAAAACATGGAAACAACTGGCAGAAAAATTCCTGAATCACTATTTCCCTCCAAAACGGATGACACAGCTAAGGCTAAGCATCCAAGGCTTCAAACAAGGAGATAATGAATCCCTTTATGATGTCTGGGAGAGATACAGAGAGATGCTAAGAAAATGCCCCTCTAAAATATTTTCAGAGTGGGTGCAATTAGACATCTTCTACTATGGGCTTACAGAAAAAGCTCAGATTTCTCTAGACCACTCAGCTGGTGGATCTATTCATATGAGAAAAATAATTGAAGAAGCTCAAGAGCTTATTGATACAGTTGCCAGAAATCAGCATCTGTACCTAAGCAGTGAATCTTCCATGAAAGAAGAAGCTAAAACAGTAACTGCTGAACTCAGTCCTGTAGATCAGGCTAATGAATTCAATCAGCAATTAGACTTTCTAACCCAGCAGCTAGCAGAATTCAAAGAAATACTACAGGAAACAAGAATGGCTAACAGGAATATGAAAGTACAGTTAAAGCAAACAGAAAAGCAACTGTCAAAACAAATAGCAGAAGAATGCCAAGCAGTTCAATTAAAAAGTGGAAAAACATTAAATACCTCACTTCAAAGCAGCAGGAAGCTAAGAAATGAACAAATGGCCAATCAAAATCCCTCTGAGGACAATCAGAGCCCAGAGAGGAACAATACTGGCGCTGAACGCCCAGACCATGCTCATTCCTGGCGTTCAACGCCAGAAACAAGCATGAATCTGGCGTTGAACGCCCAAAGGGAGCATAATTCTGGCGTTCAGACGCCATTAACAAATAAGGAGTTGGCGTTTAACGCCACTCCAGCTTTCACCCCTGGTATTCAAACGCCAGTGGGAAATCAGTCACATACAAGTGCTGATAACAACCCTTCTAAAAAGGCTTCCCAACCCACTTCTACAGGCAATAAACCTGCAGCAACTAAGGTTGAGGAATACAAAGCCAAAATGCCTTATCCTCAAAAACTCTGCCAAGCAGAACAGGATAAGCAATTTGCCCGCTTTGCAGACTATCTCAGGACTCTTGAAATAAAGATTCCGTTTGCAGAAGCACTTGAGCAAATACCCTCTTATGCTAAGTTCATGAAAGAGATCTTAAGTCATAAGAAGGATTGGAGGGAGACTGAAAAAGTTTACCTCACTGAAGAATGCAGTGCAGTCATTCTGAAAAGCTTACCTGAGAAGCTTAAAGATCCCGGGAGCTTTATGATACCATGCACATTAGAGGGTACTTGTACCAAGCAAGCTTTATGTGATCTTGGGGCAAGTATCATCCTAATACCTGCATCTACTATCAGAAAGCTTGGTTTGACTGAAGAAATCAAACCAACTAGGATATGTCTTTAACTTGCTGATGGTTCCATTAAATACCCATCAGGCGTGATTGAAGACATGATTGTCAAGGTTGGGCCATTTGCCTTTCCTACTGACTTTGTGGTGCTGGAAATGGAGGAGCACAAGAGTGCAACTCTCATTCTAGGAAGACCTTTCCTAGCAACTGGCCAAACCCTCATTGATGTCCAAAAAGGGGAAGTAACCTTGAGAGTCAATGAGGAGGAGTTTAAGTTGAATGTTGTCAAAGCCATGCAACATCCAGACACCCCAAATGACTGCATGAGTGTTGATATTATTGACTCTCTGGTAAGTGAGGTCAATATGGCTGAGAGTCTCGAATCAGAGCTAGAGGACATCTTTAAAGATGTTCAGCCTGATTTGGAGGAATCAGAGAAAACAATAGAACCTCTGAAAATCCCTCAAGAAGAGGAGAAACCTCCAAAACCCGAACTCAAACCATTACCACCATCCCTGAAATATGCATTTCTGGGAGAAGGTGATACCTTCCCTGTAATCATAAGCTCTACCTTAGAGCCACAGGAAGAGGAAGCACTAATTCAAGTGCTAAGGACACACAAGACAGCTCTTGGGTGGTCCATCAGTGATCTCAAGGGCATTAGTCCAGCCAGATGCATGCACAAGATCTTACTGGAGGATGACGCCAAGCCAGTGGTTCAACCACAAAGGCGGCTGAATCCAGCCATGAAATAAGTGGTGCAGAAAGAGGTCACTAAATTACTAGAGGCTGGGATTATTTATCCTATTTCTGACAGCCCTTGGGTGAGCCCTGTCCAAGTTGTCCCTAAGAAAGGTGGCATGACAGTGGTTCATAATGAAAAGAATGAACTGGTTCCTACAAGAACAGTTACAGGGTGGCGTATGTGTATTGATTATAGAAGGCTCAATACAGCCACCAGAAAGGATCATTTTCCTTTACCATTCATAGACTAGATGCTAGAAAGACTACCAGGTCATGAATACTACTGCTTCCTGGATGGATATTCAGGTTATAATCAAATTGCAGTAGATCCAAAAGATCAAGAGAAAACGGCATTCACATGTCCATCTGGAGTATTTGCATACAGAAGGATGCCATTTGGTCTGTGCAATGCACCTGCAACCTTTCAGAGGTGCATGCTCTCAATTTTCTCTGATATGGTGAAAAAATTTCTGGAAGTCTTCATGGATGACTTTTCAGTATTTGGAGACTCATTCAGCTCCTGTCTTGACCATCTAGCACTTGTTCTAAAGAGATGCCAAGAGACTAACCTGGTTTTAAACTGTGAAAAATGTCACTTTATGGTGACTGAAGGAATTGTCCTTGGGCACAAAATCTCGAACAAGGGGATAGAGGTGGATCAAGCTAAGATAGAGGTAATTGAAAAATTACCACCACCTGCCAATGTTAAGGCAATCAGAAGCTTTCTGGGGCATGCAGGATTCTATAGGAGGTTTATAAAGGATTTTTCAAAAATCGCCAAACCTCTGAGCAACCTGCTAGCTGCTGACACGCTATTTATCTTTAATAAAGAGTGTCTGTAGGCATTTGAGATTCTGAAAGCTAAATTGGTTACAGCACCAATCATCTCTGCACCAGACTGGACATTACCATTTGAATTGATGTGTGGTGCCAGTGACCATGCCATTGGTGCAGTGTTGGGATAAAGGCATGACAAGCTTCTGCACGTCATTTACTATGCCAGCCGTGTTCTAAATGACGCACAGAAGAATTACACAACCACAGAAAAAGAGCTACTTGCAGTGGTTTACGCCATTGACAAATTCAGATCCTATTTAGTAGGATCAAAAGTGATTGTGTACACTGATCATGCTGCTCTTAAATACCTACTCACAAAGCAGGATTCAAAACCCAGACTCATCAGATGGGTGTTGCTTCTGCAAGAGTTTGATATAAAAATAAGAGACAGAAAAGGGACAGAGAATCAAGTAGCAGATCACCTTTCCCGAATAGAACCAGTAGAAGGGGCGTCCCTCCCTCTCACTGAGATCTCTGAAACTTTTCCAGATGAGCAACTCTTTGCCATCCAGGAAGTGCCATGGTTTGCAGACATTACAAACTACAAGGCAGTGAGATTCATACCCAAAGAGTACAGTAGGCTGCAATCAAAGAAATTGATCACAGATGCAAAGTACTATCTTTGGGATGAACCATATCTCTTCAAGAGATGTGCAGACGGAGTAATCCGTAGATGTGTGCCTAAGGAAGAAGCGCAGAAAATTCTATGGCACTGCCATGGATCACAGTATGGAGGACATTTTGGAAGTGAGCGAACAGCCACAAGAGTCCTCCAATGTGGCTTCTACTGGCCTACTCTCTATAAAGATTCCCGAGCGTTTGTACTTAATTGTGACAGTTGCCAAAGATCTGGCAATCTGCCTCACAGTTATGCCATGCCTCAACAAGGGATCTTGGAGATTGAGTTGTTTGATGTATGGGGTATTGACTTCATGGGACCTTTTCCACCATCATACTCAAACACTTATATTCTGGTGGCAGTGGATTATGTATCCAAATGGGTGGAGGCTATTGCAACACCCAGTAATGACACTAAAACAGTGTTAAAATTCCTCCAGAAACACATCTTCAGCAGATTTGGTACCCCTAGAGTATTAATCAGTGATGGGGGCACTCATTTCTGCAATAAACAGCTTTACTCTGCTTTTGATTCGTTATGGAGTTAGCCACAGGGTAGCCACTCCATACCATCCACAGACTAATGGGCAAGCTGAAGTCTCAAATAGAGAACTCAAAAGAATCCTGGAACGGACTGTAATTAACCGTACAAGGGATTGGGCAAGGAGCTTGGATGATGCTCTGTGGGCATACAAAACAGCATTCAAGACCCCTATAGGGACCTCTCCATACCAGCTTGTGTATGGAAAGGCATGTCACTTGCCAGTGGAACTGGAACACAAGGCCTACTGGGCAACCAGATTCCTGAACCTTGATGCCAAGTTAGCTGGAGAAAAACGTTTGCTCCAGTTAAATGAGCTAGAGGAATTTAGACTCAATGCTTTCGAGAATGCAAAAATATACAAAGAGAAAGCGAAAAGATGGCATGATAAGAAATTGTCATCCAGAGTCTTTGAGTCGGGGCAGAAAGTTCTGCTATTTAATTCTAGGCTCAAATTATTCCCTGGGAAATTAAAATTCCGGTGGAGAGGTCCGTATGTGATTACAAGTGTATCACCATACGGATATGTAGAGCTTCAGGATAATGACTCTAACAAAAAGTTCATTGTTAATGGACAGAGAATTAAACATTATCTTGAAAGTAATTTTGAGCAAGAATGCTCAAGACTGAGACTTGATTAGAGCTCAGTAATAGTCCAGCTAAAGACAATAAAGAAGCGCTTGCTGGGAGGCAACCCAGCCATTTACAAAGTTTATTTACTAATTAAATAAATTTCCTTTTCTTTACAGGTATGTGTCAAGTATCTTCAAAAGGTAAAATAACAATTGTTTGAGTTCGCAGAGTTACAGGGGAATCTGGAAGCTCACTAGCATGGAAAAGCCAGTGAGAAACGTTTTGGGCATTGAACGCCCAAAAGAAGCATCCACTAGGCATTCAACGCTAGTAAGGGTAGCCATCTGGGCGTTGAACGCCAGAAAGGAGCATCTTCTGGGCGTTGAACGCCAGAAAGAAGCACCTTCTGGGCGTTTAACGCCAGATTGACAGCATCCTGGGCGTTCAGAAAAACGCCCAGTGACAAAGGACTTCCTGGTGTTCAACGCCAGAGAGAAGCAACAGCTGGGCGTTGAACGGCCAGGAGAAGCATCAATTGGGCGTTAAACGCCCAAAACATGCAGCGTTTGGGCGTTTAACGCCAGGATGGTGGGGAGGAGGTAAAATTTGTTTTTCTTTACAAATTTTCTAAATTTTTATGTTTCAATTCATGATTTCTTGCATAAACATGTTTCAAATTGTCATCCCTCAAATCAAATTAGTTTTCTAAAAATCCTAATTTCTAAAATCTTTTTTTTATATGACTTCATACATAAACATAAACTTTTTTTTTCAATCCAATCCAACTCTTTTTCCAATTTCTTTTCAAACTTCATTATCTTTTAAAATCTTTTTCAAATATTTTTCAACTCATCATATCTTTTGGATTTCGAATTTGCCTCTCCCTCTATTCCTCTCCTTTCCTTTCTTTTGCTTGAGGACAAGCAAACCTCTAAGTTTGGTGTGATTTGCCATGATCACTGAGCTAAAACTCATCAAGATCATGGCACCTAAGGGAACAGGAAGAGCAAGGATGTGAATTGAAGGAACTAAAGCGTCAGAAGCTATTCCTTGAAGGACCAAGCACCCCACAGACTAGAGGAACATCCACTTCCCAAAATACAGGTTGTTAAGTTCTAATTTTAAGCTTTAACTCTGTGATAGTATTATTATAGGATTTTACCTTAGAAGTTATATAGGAGTAGTAGTAATTAACATATCTATTTTGATTTTATTTTCAATTAAGTTATAATTTATTTTTCTCATCATCATCAAACATGAATAAAATAGTAGATTTTTAGAATAAAGAGGCAATAATTTTTTTCGAGTTCTTAATAAGAAAAATTCTAATTATTTATATGTGGTGGCAATACTTTTTGTCTTCTGAATGAATGCTTGAACAGTGCATATTTTTTATCTTGTTGTTTATGAATGTTAAAATTGTTGGCTCTTGAAAGAATGATGAAAAAGAGAAATGTTATTGATGATCTGAAAAATCATGAATTTGATTCTTGAAGCAAGAAAAAAAAACTTTTGCAAGAAATCATTGGATCAAGAAAAAGAAAAAGCCAATAGCCCTTAAAACCAAAAGGCAAGGGTGAAAAGGATCCAAGGCTTTGAGCATCAGTGGATAGGAGGGCCCAAGGAAGTAATTCCAGGCCTAAGCGGCTAAATTAAGCTGTCCCTAACCATGTGCTTGTGGCATGCAGGTCCAAGTGAAAAGCTTGAGACTGAGTGGTTAAAGTCGTGATCCAAAGCAAAAAGAGTGTGCTTAAGAGCTCTGGACACCTCTAACTGGGGACTCTAGCAAAGCTGAGTCACAATCTGAAAAGGTTCACCCAGTCATGTGTCTGTGGCATTTATGTATCCGGTGGTAATACTGGAAAACAAAGTGCTTAGGGCCACGGCCAAGACTCATAAAGTAACTGTGTTCAAGAATCAACATACTACACTAGGAGAATCAATAATACTATCTGAATTCTGAGTTCCTATGGATGCCAATCATTCTGAATTTCAAAGGATAAAGGGAGATGCCAAAACTGTTCAGAAAAAAAAAGCTACTAGCCCCACTCATCTAAATTAGAATCTGAGCTTCACTTAAAACTCGTAGATTTTATTACTCCTTAAATTGTTTTTATCCTATTTTATTCATCTAGTTGCTTGGGGACAAGCAACAGTTTAAGTTTGGTGTTGTGATGAGCGGATATTTTATACGCTTTTTGGGGGTAATTTCATGTAGATTTTAGTATGTTTTAATTAGTTTTTAGTAGAATATTTTAGTTTTTAGGCAAAAATCATATTTCTGGACTTTACTATGAGTTTGTGTGATTTTCTGTGATTTCAGGTAATTTCTGGCTGAAATTGAGGGAGCTGAGCAAAAATCTGAGTTAGGCTGAAAAAGGACTGTTGATGCTGTTGGATCCTGACCTCCCTGTACTCGGAATAGATTTTTTGGAGCTACAGGAGTCCAATTGGCGCGCTCTCAACGGCGTTGGAAAGTAGACATCCAGGGCTTTCCATCAATATATAATAGTCCATACTTTGCGCGAAGATAGACAACGTAACCTGGCGTTGAACGCCAAGTACATGCTGCTGTCTGGAGTTAAACGCCAGAAACACGTCATGATCCGGAGTTGAACGCCCAAAACACGTTATAACTTGGAGTTCAACTCCAAGAAAGGCCTTAACTCGTAGATAGCTTTAGTCTCAGCCCCAGCACACACCAAGTGGGCCCCAGAAGTGGATTTCTGCACCAATTATCTTAGTTTACTCATATTCTGTAAACCTAGGTTACTAGTTTACTATTTAAACAACTTTTAGAGATTTATCTTGTACTTCATGACATTTTCAGATCTAAATTACATACTTTTTGATGGCATGAGTCTCTAAACTCCATTGTTGGGGGTGAGGAGCTCTGCAGCGTCTCGATGAATTAATGCAATTGTTTTTATTTCTCCACTCAAACGTTTGTGTGCTCCTATCTAAGATGTTCATTCGCACTTAATTGTGAAGGAGGTGATGATCCGTGACACTCATCACCTTCCTCAACTCATGAACGCGTGCCTGACAAACACCTCCGTTCTACATCAGATTGAATGAGCCTCTCTTAGATTCTTTAATCAGAATCTTCGTGGTATAAGCTAGAATTGATGGCGGCTATTCTTGAGGATCCGGAAAGTCTAAACCTTGTCTGTGGTATTCCGAGTAGGATTCAAGGATTGAATGGCTGTGACGAGCTTCAAACTCGCGATTGCTGGGCGTGATGACAAACGCAAAAGGATCAATGGATCCTATTCCAACATGATCGAGAACCGACAGCTGATTAGCCGTGCTGTGACAGAGCATCTGGAACGTTTTCACTGAGAGGATGGGAAGTAGCCACTGACAATGGTGACACCCTACATACAGCTTGCCGTAGACGTGCTTTACAAACAATTGAGTTGAATATTACATTGCAGAAATTCAGAGGACAAAGGATCTCCAAAACTCCAACACATTTCCCATTACTGCACAACAAGTAACGATTTTATTCTCTTTTATTTTTCCAATCTAATAATTCCAACTGATAATTTTGATTGACATCCTGACTAAGAATAATAAAATAAATATAGCTTGCTTCAAACCAACAATCTCCGTGGGATTCGACCCTTACTCACGTAAGATATTACTTGGACGACCCAGTGCACTTGCTGGTTAGTTGTGCGGATTGCAAAAAGTGTTATTGCAATTTCGTGCACCAGTACCTTTTTAAGTTCTTATTCCGAGTCCCTTGTAAAGAAATTGTGATTCAGTTTTTTCTTTTATTTAACTATATTTACAACCATCTTTCAAATTTTTATAAAATCGCTTTTGATTCGATATGCACTTCTCTATATAAAACTTTGAAAATCCCTGATATAGTTAAAAACTATTTATTTCCAACACCTTACCTGTTCTTTTACTGGTTTATGGAAATATACTTACTTTAAATAACTTGACTTTTCTAACAACTTTACTACGGTTTTTATGCATATCTTTACTTGATTATATACTTAGGTATTTTTCAAAATTCTTGAAAGAAATGATTTTTGCCTTTATTCCAGTTGATCTTCATTTTGACCAACTTCACCTAATTTATTTTAAATTGAATTTGGTTTAGTATAACACATTATTTAGACATTTGTTATTCTTTTGAAAATATTGGGCTAATTTCTTAAACTTTTGTTTCTATGGATGTCATATTTGATCTTGTTCTTAATTATTCTTTTACATGTTGTGAACATTACCATTAATCTCAGTTTTCCTTCTCTTGTGAATCTCACTCTTATCTGAGTCAACTTGAATTTGTTCTAATTTAGTGTGTCGTTTATCCTCTTATTGTTTCTACTAGAGTTCTTTAGTCGAAGAGTCATTGTTGCGAGTTTGCTATTGATGAGTTGAATTCTTTTTTTAGCGTATCTTAATCTTCTTGAATATTCTTGTGAGGTGGTGAGTTCAAGTATACTCTTGGAGTTTTGTTTTGAACCTTTTTTTTTTCTAAAAGAAGTTTTGAGTTCTCTTTAAAGAAATTTTAAATCAAATTTTTCTCTTGCTTGATTGTAATTGAAACCATTCTTTAAATTTTGATAAAGTTATTTTGACTTTAGCATGCACTTCTTTATATGAAACTCTAAAAACCTTATCATGCGTACGCAACACTGTCATGCGTACGCTAAGATGAAATTTTTCAGATACTCGCGCACTCACGTATGCGGAAGGGTGTTTGCGTACGCGGAACCCTATTTTTGCTGAAAGTGTGTTTACAAAAATTACCTCGAATTTTTTTTTCTAAATAGAGTTTAACTTCTTATATGTTTGCTATAACTTGTATACACGTTTGTTTGAATATTGTTCATACCCTCGGCCGAGCTATACGGTCCGGGTTGGACGAAGACAAAAATGATCGACTTCTTGTAAGGTTGGCTCGTCACCGACCTCTTTCAAAAGAGCTCGGCCATATCGCCATAGAGGCCCAAGCAGGCCTAAAATAAAGGACACTGCCCCTCAGAAGGCGGTTGACCCGAAGATAAGGATCTCTCCCACGAAAGATAAGATAAGATGACAAACTTATCTTGAAGGAAGATCACCAAAAGACTACTATGAATACACTGGAGCACCCAGGTATAACTCATACTCCAACTCTACAAAAAACCTACATAAAAGCCCGTACTGACTTAAGCATCGGAGTCACTTGTAGGTACTACCACCCTCTGGTGATCGAAGACCAGTAGCACCTCAAGCTCCAACAAGTCGGACACGGCAGTTCCGATCACCCCAGAAGATTTCGTCTGAGATTGACCTCAACATTTCAGGTAAACCTTGGAACATTGGCACCGTTACCGGGGACTCTGAAAGTCATCCCATCAACATGGCAAACAATCCTGCCAACGACCTTAACTCTGGATTGGAAGAAGGAATGCTGCTCAAGAGCACGGATGCCACACCAACCTCCCCAAAGAACACACACCAATCCAAGGGAGACAAACAACCTCAAAACACAGAAATCTTAGATGCCATCCGTGAACAGCAGGATCGCCTCAAACAACTCGAACAAGAGGCTGAACGTCAGTGAGAGGCTGAGAGAGACCACCAGAGGGAAACAAGATGGCATCGAGAGCTGGAGGACAAGCTCCTAAAGCTCGAAGCCGACCTCAAAACTAAAACCACCCGATTCAGTCGCAAGGATAGCCCTCACAAGAACCAAGACCCGTTCACAAAGGAGATCATGAAAGCTAAAGTCCCAAAAGACTTCAAAGCTCCTAACATGACCCCATACAATAGTACGTCTGATCCATGCCATCATCTCAGCAATTTCAGAAGTTGGATGTATCTCACGGATGCCTCAGATGCAATTCGTTGCAAAGGCTTCCCGACCACCTTGACCAAGACGGCAATAAAGTGGTTCAACTGCTTGCCATTAAGATCGATCACAAGCTTCAATGACCTCGCCAAGAAGTTCCTAGCCAGGTTCTCCATCCAGAAGGACAAAACCAAATACGCTCCAAGCTTGCTAGGGATTAAACAAGGAGATTGATAGCGCGAAATTGTGATCAATACTTTTCACAAATCAAATAATCCCCGGTAATGAATCCAAAAACTTGGTGTTCAATACCATGGCATAAACACAACTTCGCACAACTAACCAGCAAGTGTACTGGGTCGTCCAAGTAATAAACCTTACGCGAGTAAGGGTCGATCCCACAGAGATTGTTGATATGAAGCAAGCTATGGTCACCTTGTAAATCTTAGTTAGGCAAACTCAAATGGGTATGGTGATATGCGAATAAAATATAAAGATAAAGATAGAGATACTTATGTAATTCATTGGTAGGAATTTCAGATAAGCGTATGAAGTTGCTTGTCCCTTCCGTCTCTCTGCTTTCCTACTGTCTTCATCCAATTCTTCCTACTCCTTTCCATGGCAAGCTTAAGCAAGGGTTTCACCGTTGTCAGTGGCTACCTCCCATCCTCTCAGTGGAAATGTTCAACGCACCCTGTCACGGCACGGCTATCCATCTGTCGGTTCTCGATCAGGCCGGAATAGAATCCAGTGATTCTTTTGCGTCTGTCACTAACGCCCCGCCTTCAGGAGTTTGAAGCACGTCACAGTCATTCAATCATTGAATCCTACTCAGAATACCACAGACAAGGTTAGACCTTCCGGATTCTTTTGAATGCCGCCATCAGTTCTAGCCTATACCACGAAGATTCCGGTTAAAGAATCCAAGAGATATTCACCCAGTCTAAGGTAGAACGGAGGTGGTTGTCAGTCACACGTTCATAGGTGAGAATGATGATGAGTGTCACGGATCATCACATTCATCAAGTTGAAGAACAAGTGATATCTTAGAACAAGAACAAGCGGAATTGAATAGAAGAACAATAGTAATTGCATTAATACTCGAGGTACAGCAGAACTCCACACCTTAATCTATGGTGTGTAGAAACTCCACCGTTGAAAATACATAAGAACAAGGTCTAGGCATGGCCGAATGGCCAGCCTCCCAATGATCTAAGATAGCATCAGAACAAGGATAACTACCCAGATATCTCAATACAATAGTAAAAGGTCCTACTTATAGAGAACTAGTAGCCTAAGGTTTACAGAGATGAGTAAATGACATAAAAATCCACTTCCGGGCCCACTTGGTGTGTGCTTGGGCTGAGCAATGAAGCATTTTCGTGTAGAGACTCCTCTTGGAGTTAAACGCCAGCTTTTATGCCAGTTTGGGCGTTTAACTCCCATTCTTGTGCCAGTTCCGGCGTTTAACGCTGAGAATTCTGAGGGTGACTTTGAACGCCGGTTTGGGCCATCAAATCTTGGGCAAAGTATGGACTATCATATATTGCTGAAAAGCCCAGGATGTCTACTTTCCAACGCCGTTGAGAGCGCGCCAATTGGGCTTCTGTAGCTCCAGAAAATCCGCTTCGAGTGCAGGGAGGTCAGAATCCAACAGCATCTGCAGTCCTTTTTAGTCTCTGAATCAGGTTTTTGCTCATGTCCCTCAATTTCAGCCAGAAAATACCTGAAATCACAGAAAAACACACAAACTCATAGTAAAGTCCAGAAAAGTGAATTTTAACTAAAAACTAATAAAAATATACTAAAAACTAACTAGATCATACTAAAATCATACTAAAAACAATGCCAAAAAGCGTACAAATTATCCGCTCATCACAACACCAAACTTAAATTGTTGCTTGTCCTCAAGCAACTGAAAATCAAATAAGATAAAAAGAAGAGAATATGCAATGAATTCCAAAAACATCTATGAAGATCAGTATTAATTAGATGAGCGGGGCTTTTAGCTTTTTTGCCTCTGAACAGTTTTGGCATCTCACTCTATCCTTTGAGATTCAGAATGGTTGGCTTCTTTAGGAACTTAGAATCCAGATAGTGTTATTGATTCTCCTAGTAAAGTATGATGATTCTTGAACATAGCTACTTATTGAGTCTTGGCCGTGGCCCAAAGCACTCTGTCTTCCAGTATTACCACCGGATACATACATGCCACAGACACATACTTGGGTGAACCTTTTCAGATTGTGACTCAGCTTTGCTAGAGTCCCCAATTAGAGGTGTCCAGGGTTCTTAAGCACACTCTTTTTGCCTTGGATCACAACTTTATTTCTTTCTTTTCTTTTTTTTTCTTTCTTTTTCTCCCTTTTTTTTTCGAAATTCTCTCTTTTTTTTTTGAATTCACTGCTTTTTCTTACTTCAAGAACCATTTTAATGATTTTTCAGACCTCAGTAACATCTCCTTTTTCATCATTCTTTCAAGAGCCAACATTCATGAACCACAAATTCAAAAGACATATGCACTGTTTAAGCATACATTCAGAAAACAAAAGTATTGCCACCACATCTTGATGCACCCTTGAGATGAATCTCTCCATCGCCCATGACTCGGAGATAGAAGCTTTTGCCTTCCCTTTCCTCTTTCTAGAGGTTTCTCCGGCCTTGGATGCCTTAAATGGTTATGGAAAAACAAAAAGCAATGCTTTTACCACACCAAACTTAAAGGGTTTGCTCGTCCTCGAGCAAAAGAAGAAAGAAGAGAGTAGAAGAAGAAGAAATGAGGAAGAAGGGAATGGCTTTGTGTTCGGCCAAAAAGGGGGGAGAAGTAGTGTTTAGGTTGTGTGAAAATGAAGGAGTGAAGATGGGTTTATATAGGAGAGGGGGAGGGTTGATGTGCGGCTATGTATGGGTGGGTTGGGTGGGAAAGTGGTTTGAATTTGAATGGTGAGGTAGGTGAGGTTTTATGAAGGGTGGATGTGAATGGTGAAGAGAAAGATGGGATTTGATAGGTGAAGGGTTTTTGGGGAAGAGGTGTTGAGGTGATTGGTGAATGGGTGAAGAAGAGAGAGAGTGGTGGGGTAGGTGGGGATCCTGTGGGGTCCACAGATCCTGAGGTGTCAAGGAAAAGTCATCCCTGCACCAAATGGCATGCAAAAATGCGTTTTTAGCCATTTCTGGTGTTAAACGCCGGGTTGGTGCCCATTTCTGGCGTTTAACGCCAGTCTGGTGCCCCTTTCTGGTGTTAAACGCCCAGAATGGTGCCAGACTGGGCGTTAAACGCCCAACAGCTAGCCTTACTGGCGTTTAAACGCCAGTAAGTTCTTCCTCCAGGGTGTGCTGTTTTTCTTCCTGTTTTTCATTCTGTTTTTGCTTTTTTCATTGATTTTGTGACTTCTCATGATCATCAACCTACAAAAAAACATAAAATAACAAAAGAGAATAGATAAAATATAACATTGGGTTGCCTCCCAACAAGCGCTTCTTTAATGTCAGTAGCTTGACAGAGGGCTCTCATGGAGCCTCAGAAATGCTCTGAGCCATGTTGGAACCTCCCAACACCAAACTTAGAGTTTGAATGTGGGGGTTCAACACCAAACTTAGAGTTTGGTTGTGGCCTCCCAACACCAAACTTAGAGTTTGACTGTGGGGGCTCTGTTTGGCTCTGTTTTGAGAGAAGCTCTTCATGCTTCCTCTCCATGATGACAAAGGGATATCCTTGAGCCTTAAACACAAGGGATTCTTCATTCACTTGAATGATCAATTCTCCTCTATCAACATCAACCACAGCCCTTGCTGTGGCTAGGAAGGGTCTGCCAAGGATGATAGATTCATCCATGCACTTTCCAGTCTCTAGGACTATGAAATCAGCAGGGATGTAATGGTCTTCAACCTTTATCAGAACATCCTCTACAAGTCCATAGGCTTGTTTTCTTGAATTGTCTGCCATCTCTAGTGAGATTTTTGCAGCCTGCACCTCAAAGATCCCTAACTTCTCCATTACAGAGAGAGGCATGAGATTTACACTTGACCCTAAGTCACACAAGGCCTTCTTGAAGGTCATGGTGCCTATGGTACAAGGTATTGAAAACTTCCCAGGATCCTGTCTCTTTTGAGGCAGTTTCTGCCTAGACAAGTCATCCAGTTCTTTGGTGAGCAAAGGGGGTTCATCCTCCCAAGTCTCATTCCCAAATAACTTGACGTTTAGCTTCATGATTGCTCCAAGGTATTTAGCAACTTGATCTTCAGTGACATATTCATCCTCTTTAGAGGAAGAATACTCATCAGAGCTCATGAATGGCAGAAGTAAGTCCAATGGAATCTCTATGGTCTCATTTTGAGTCTCAGATTCCCATGGTTCCTCATTGGGGAACTCAGTGGAGGCCAGTGGACGTCCATTGAGGTCTTCCTCAGTGGCGTTCACTGCCTCTTCCTCCTCTCCAAATTCAGCCATGTTGATGGCTTTGCACTCTCCTTTTGGATTTTCTTCTGTATTGCTTGGGAGAGTACTAGGAGGGAGTTCAGTAATTTTCTTGCTCAGCTGACACACTTGTCCCTCCAAATTTCTAATGGAAGACCTTGTTTCAGTCATGAAACTTTGAGTGGTTTTGATTAGATCAGAGACCATGGTTGCTAAGTCAGAGGTATTCTGCTTAGAACTCTCTGTCTGTTGCTGAGAAGATGATGGGAAAGGCTTGCTATTGCTAAACCTGTTTCTTCCACCATTATTTAGTGGTGTCAATATGTTAGGCCCTATAGGGCTTTGGCCCTACTTTATAGGGCCAGAAGAATAAAAAGCCCTTTAACTAATAGGGTCAAATTTTTAAAAAGCCCTCAGGGCCAAAAGCCCTCATGGGCCAAAAGCCCTAGAGCCAACCCATGGGTTACCTAAACCTTTTTTTTTTTACATTCTCTATTTCAATAACATATAAAACTTATTAAAAGTCATTAGTTTATTTTATCCCTTTATCATTTTTATGCGTAAAAATAAAAAAATTAAAAAATAAATGTTAATAATGTACATTGATCATATTAAATCCAACTTTTAACTATATATAGCAAAAAATCAAACATAGCATTTACTGTCTCATCACCTTTTTTCTTACTCTCTAGTATTTACCATCAATAATGTCTCTAGAAAATTAAAATAAAGTTGACACAAAAATCCATCATCTAAAATTATGAATGTTGAGGGGAATGCATCGTTTCTGTTGACACTTCTTCTTCATGAATTTCACCAATTTCATCATCTAAAATCAACCAATTAAAAAATAGTTAGAAATTTAATTTAAAATATTATTTGAAAAAAATAGCATAAATATTTACCATCATGATTTGGAACAAATCCACGTAACCAACTCCTTGTGCAAATAAGCATTTGAACATGCGCATGAAGAGTGGAACTTCTATATTTTGTTAAAACACGTCCACCAATACTGAATGCAGACTCAGATGCTACCGTAGTGATGGGAATACTTAAAACATCTCTGGCCATAACTGACAGAGTGGGAAACCTATCCTCATTAATCTTCCAAAAATTCAGCACATCATACTTCAAATCATCTTCATTGGTGTGAATCAAACCTTCTTTTAGATAAATCTCTAATTCATCTTTATCCTTGGAAGTTTGGGTTTCACAGTCAAATTCTCTGAACTCCTAAAAGATGTAGTATAAAGATTATTTAAATAACGAATAAACATAATAGGAAAAAAATAATACTATTTAAAATTAAATACCTTCATCACCATTTTGCTCTTCTTTGTAAGCCTTCCTTCTTCAGGTGACATAGGAGATTGATTACTACTTTGAGAAATTGTTGAACCACCAAAAGTATTTATGTACTCTCCATACAACCTTTTAAATTTCTCCAATACTTCATTTGCCTTCAATTCAAAGGTTGAAGGATCTAGTTTTTTGTAACAAAACCTCAAGAACTTTAACTTTAATCGAGGATCAAGAATTGCCCCAAAAGCCAAGACAGTGCTATAATCCTTCCAATATTTATCAAACTTCATCTTCATTCTGAAAGCCATGTTTATAATAACATCATCACAAGTTTGATTGTCTTCCAAAAGACATTCAATTTTCCAAACTTGCATAAAATACAAATTTGATGTTGGATATGATGAACCCGAAATGAGATTTGTAGTTTCATAAAATGGCTCTAAAAATTCACATTTTTTTTGCTAAGCTCCATTCTTCATTTGTCGGACAATCTTTATAAGCTCCATCTACAACACTAAGGATGTCAAACGCTTTTTCAAATTTAATTGCACTTTCCAACATCATATATGTAGAATTCCATCGAGTTGGAACATCTGATTTTAGACCAACACCTTCTTCAATTTCTGCTTGCTGCACACAATCTTTAAATTTCATCATTCTCCCATCAGAAGCTTTCACATATTTCACACTCTCTCTTATTTTAAATAAAGCTCCAGCAGCCACCTTTAACCCTTCTTGCACAATCAAATTTAAAATGTGAGCGGAGCAACGCACATGAAAATATTCTCCATCGCAAAGCAAACTATTCTGCTTACGTAGATGAGTTTTTAAGATGTTTTGCATGTTGTCATTTGCAGAAGCATTATCTAAAGTAATAGAGAATACTTTCTTATCAATACCCCATTGCTTCAAAGAGTTAAATAAGACTGCTTCCATATCGGTTCCAGTATGGGGAGGAATCATTCGACAAAAATTCAAAATCTTACTCACTAGTCGCCAATTCTCATCAACAAAATGAGCTGTCAGACAAATATATCCTTCAATGGTAGATGCTGTCCACACATCAGATGTCAAACAAATTCTATTAGGTATCCTAGACATCTTCTGCCTCAATTTCTCTTTTTCTGTTGAATAAATCATTTGAAGATCTGAAACTAAAGTGTTTCTAGAAGGCATTATAATCGTTGGACTAATGTAATTAATCCAATCTCTAATACCCTCATACTCAACAAAGCTAAATGCAAGATCATGTTTTGCTATAGCCTGAGCGAGTTTTTTTCTATGAACATTCTGATCAATTTTAGTTGGCAAACCCTCTATATCATCATCAAATCTAATATTGAGGGGTATAGATTTACAAGAAACTATATGACGACTCAGATGAGAAGTCCCGTAACCATTCTTAGTTTTTGGATTTTTTCCAATTTTGTATTCACATGACAAAAATTGCATTCAGCCTTTTCAATACCATCTCTGTCTTTTCCAATCTTCTTAAAAAATCTCCAAACATTAGATCTTTTACCAGAATCAACACTACCAGAAACTTGAACAGGAGTCTCAGAAACAACTTCATCATCCATGTTTATAAATTTCCTAATCATATCCAAATAATGTGTATTAAAATTCTATAGCAACAACAACATTCATTAATTCATATTAATTATTCATCTTATCTAAATAGGCATATGCAACTGCAAAATTCAACAAATTAAACTAATATGACAACTATATACACATTAGAAATGACTAAAAAAGCTACCTTCTATGACAACTATATTGGTCCACTGCATTTATAATTTTGTTTCATCCACTCCAGCACAAAATATCACAGCCATAGACAACAAAAATAGGGTAAAAGGTGAAAAAAGAAAGGTGAAAATGATGGGACTCTTCTGAATGATTCTAGAAATAAGTACATATAATAAAGTGTAGGAATCATTCGTAACTAAAAGTTATTAAGAGTGCTTAATCATTCGTAATTCACAGCACTAATCATGTTAGTGTTAGATACCATATAATCCCATCAAACATAAAATTATCTCAAGAAATTTCTTGATATTATTTTCTTTACCCCATTATTTTGCAAGCAGGATTTCATATGAACCATGCATCCTCCACCATTATCACACTTGTTGATATAGCTATATATACAAATGAAGAACAAGAAAAATGACTCACTAATTGATTAGGCTTAAGCTACAAAATTCTCCCTTAGAATCAAATAATGCAATCTAGATCCACCAATGGCATTATTTATCATACACATGCACACTCTTTGGTCCTTTAAAGCCTCCACAACTCCAACACTAGCAGCCACAATCCAAGGCTTTCTAGCTGAGCTACTCTGTATTAATTCGTCTCTCAAAAATTAAATAAGTGATGAATAACTATGTATTTTGATTCATGAAGTAGCACAAGGTTGATGTTATCTATCTATATAAGGAAGTTTTGTGGTGCCAAAGAAATTTGTGCCAAACAATAGCATCACTGAATTACTATTATTGACACCAAAAGAAATAACAACCTGGAAGCAACGAATTTTGCTATGTTCTCACAACTTGAATGCCATTCCTGGTCTGTGAAGTAATTGACAATGGCTTGCATGCAATCATTCAAAAGCACTAATAAACCTTGAAACTGATAATCTAGGAATAGACATATAATGCTTTCAATGAGTTCTTTAGCTTGTTTACTCCTGCAGTGAGAATAAAAAGGCGTAAGTTGACATTGTCAAACCACTAAACAAGGATGTCAAATCATAAATCATGTCCTAAAATCATTTGTCTAACTTTTGAATCATGAATCATAACACACTGCCATTCAAAAACACATCAATGAAAAAGACTAAAATAACAAGGATTGACACTTTAAATATGTAATATACTCAAGTTACAAATAAACACTTAATCAAGAATCACTATGGTACAATAGACATTGGTGATGGTCAATAAATAAACTATGATAACCCAAAAGTCATCAGTAAACACTTGATTCGGAAATTCTTTAAGTGTGCCAGAGGTAATAAAGTAACAGAAAACCAATTCACTATGAACTCTTGCCAAAATCACATTAAACAAGTTTAAAAGCAGAACAATTGCTTATGTAGGAATCAAATAGCAGATTATTGAAAAATGGGTGATGCAATTTGCAAACAAACAAAGAAGAAACTCAGAGAGGGATAGAAAATGAAGAAACCTACCTCTGATTTCACGTGAGGGAGGAGAAGCAGCCAAAGATTTCGCAGGTAGAACACAGAAGTAGAACGCAGATCCTTTGATTCTTTTCACAGTTTCACCGTTTCAATGCAAGTAGTTCTTGCCTTCTCGGGTCAGGGACTCAGGGTCTCAGGGAGGAGAAATTAGATTTAGGGCTTTTAGGACTTATAGGGCCAGCCCTGTTTTGCTTTTTTGTTGGGAGGGCTTAATTAGGGTTGGGCTTACAAAATATCATTTTGAAATTTTTAGGGCTGTGGGCTAGAATTTTTTTGGAGGGTTGAGGGCTAGCCCTAAGGTTTGGGCTAAATTGACACTTCTACCATTATTATTGTTGAAACCTTGTTGAGGTCTCTGTTGATCTTTCCATGAGAGATTTGGATGATTTCTCCATGAAGGATTATAGGTGTTTCCAGAGGGTTCTCCCATGTAATTTACCTCTTCTATTGAAGGGTTCTCAGGATCATAAACTTCTTCCTCAGATGAACCTTCTTTAGTACTGCTTGGTGCATTTTGCATTCCAGACAGACTTTGAGAAATCATATTGACTTGTTGAGTCAATATTTTATTCTGAGCCAATAGGGCATTCAGAGTGTCAATCTCAAGAACTCCTTTCTTCTGACTAGTCCCATTGTTCACAGGATTTCTTTCAGAAGTGTACATGAATTGGTTATTTGCAACCATTTCAATCAGCTCTTGAGCTTCTGTAGGCGTCTTCTTCAGATGAAGAGATCCTCCAGCAGAGCTATCCAAAGACATTTTGGACACAAAAAAACGAGGGGTTAAGAAAAATAAAAAAAATAAATAATAGAAAAATATAACTCATTTAGATATAAATAATAAGAATTTTATAAATAATATAATAACATATATGAAAGTTAAAGTTGGTAAAAGATAAATAAATAGTTAGTATCCATGGCTAAAAGTTGGTTAGGAAAACGCAGAAGTTAAAAATAGTTGCTTCTTGTAAACGTTGGTTTTGGTAACAAAATCACTTCTACATTCATGAAAAAAAATTACCAAACCAAAAATTAAAGCTTTCAAAAAGCCTAAACGTGCTTCCTTTCTTCCAACGAATTTCCAAACACACTCTTGGTCTTCTTGGTAAACAATACTGGACTTATACCATCACGATTTGGAATCTAAATAGTACAACTAACCCAGCAAAAGCCCATTAAATAATTCTCAAACAACTAGCTAGGACAACAAGAAAACATGCTCTCAAACAAAATTCTCACGAGTCACGTCAAACAAAAAAAAACAAAAAAAAAAAGAGTTGAAGTATACTTATATACCAAGACCAAAGAAAAAAAAGTATACTTATATACCTGTCATATTTTATTTCGATTCCTCTATAATTTTTGCTTTAGTTTTGAGATTTTTTAAATAAATAATTTGAATATTTTACTTACGATTTACGAGTACATACATTTTAGACCATGTTTACAAATTTATACTTTATTATTTATCCTATTTATAGTATAAATATAGTAATTAAAAATGTATTTCATTTATAACAAGATAAGACATAATTAATATAAAATATTTCAAATACATACGGATTATGTCATCTAATCTATTTTATTTACTATATAAACGAAATAAAAATTTTAATAAAATATTTTATATTTTAAATAAAATAGGTATTGTAACGTATTGTTATGGATTTGTTTGAATGTCATTCTTAAAAAATATATTTTTTAAAATGATATTTTTAAAAAAATCTTTTATAAAAATAAAAGTGATTTTATATTTAGATATCACATGTAAAAAGATTTTTTTATTTATTAATTATATTTAGATAAAATAAGATAAAAGTACTTTTTTGTTCATTTATTATAAGAAAAATATTTTTTTAAAAGAAAAAAATCTTTTAAAAAAATATGTAAATTGTAACTTCTCAAAAAAGATATTTTTTAATACTTTTATTTTTACTATTAAAAATTTGTCAAACACACTAAAAAATAAAAAAAAATCTTTTTTATTAAAAATTTTTGTTTATTGATTTAATGGCGTACAAACAAACATTATATAAAATTCGTTGGCAGCATTTCTTTTCCGTAACTTTGTCAATTTTAGTTTTTTTAGATCCTTTTAGATTATGGCGCATTTGGATGTACAATTGAAAAAACCAACAAACTGAATGCCACATAATATATTGTTTGGGTCTTTTATTGAGGATAATATTGTTAATTTTATTAATTTAAAGACAAACTTTAAAATATTTTTTATTCATATTATTTTAGTATGTATGATTAGAGTTAATTTTGTACTAACAACATAATTTAGGATCTACAAGATCAAATCTAACTCATGCTAAGACATATAAAAAAAAATTGACTCATACTACACGTCGTTGAGCTTCTCCTTTCGTGAGAGCATCATCGGTCATCACACTATCCAACACAATAAAAATTTAGTGTTTTAAACATTAGTAAATAAAAACCATAGTTTATCCAACATGTTATTTATGTAAAGGTATCAGACTCAAAACAATGGTGAACAGAGATCATAAAAATCGAGAACGAGATGAAGAGGAGATGAACATTCTCGAGAAGAAAAAGAGTGTAAAAATTGTATTAATAGAAAACTAATTGAATTTATTATAGGATACAAATATTTATAGCAAAAGGAAAAGAAATTTCTAGTTTCTTCTGTAAGACTCCAAATTTTTATAAATTAAATAATTGACTATTTATAAATTATTGTATTATATTAAGATGTAATTTTTAAAAAAATTATTTTGATTAGACAAAATTTATTATTATTATTATTATTATTATTATTATTATTGGAAGGTACCTAACGTAGCCTTCAAAGGAACCAAAGAAAGGAAATGGAAGTTGATTTACTATGCATATGTATATATATAATAATAACACATGCTTTCTTTCATTTATGCTTTACCGAATGGAACTTGAGAGAAAAGAAAAAGGGAAAAGTCGTAAGGGAGAGAGATTAAGAAACCATAGAACATTCGAGCTTCTGGTTTTAATTTTTTGAGATTCGTAAATCCAATAAAAAATCTAATCCGATAAAAGTATTCGTATCCTTCTTCTCTACGTATTGGCGTCACTTTTGACCGATGAAAGTCGACGGTGACATAACTCTCCTGCCCCTTGAGTTCGGCTAACTGGAGTTCTAGGAAGCATAGACGATTTCTGATGCTTTCTCCTTCAGCAGCTCGATCAGAAAGCTTCTCCAGAGCTTCTGTTGTTTTGATTTCGTACGGAGGTAGGGGATTTTATTTTAGAATTAACTGTTTTTAAGCTATGAATGCCATGGAAGTCTAGTGGGTATTTGTAAATAATTTATGATTGTTTGAAGTGACTGAATTTGATGAGTATGTATTTGATTTCCTGATTGAAAAGAGGTTGAAAATGGTTCAGTTGGGACCCGAAAAAGGGTGGCTAACCCCGAGTTTTAGGGGAAGTGCTGCCAAAATTTTATAAAATCTGAGGTTTTATTTGAAAAGTTCTTTTAAAAGATTTGGTTTTGGAAAATTAAATTATTTAAAATATATTTAGTTAAGAAAAGATTTACTCTATTTTAAAGTTTGATTTATTAAGGAAAATATAATGTTTTAAACCCAATCTTTTAAGGAGAGATTTTGTTTTAAGTAAAGATTTGAGCTCGGTTTATTAAGAAAAGGAATCTCTGTCACAGGAGAGCAGAGAACAAGGATTTAAAGAATATATTAATTAATGAAGTGTCTGCCACAGGAGAGCAGATGTGACATTGTTTGGGCCTTAGTGCCAAATGTAAAGTGGGGACGCCCACACACTGAGAACTGTTTTCTAGATGTACGCTTATTGATTTGGAAAGTCACACTGATGCGGCCTAGCCGTATGACTTATAAGCACACTGATGCATCTGGAAAGTCATATCTGGGACTTGTGCCCGGGTAATGTCGGGAGCAGGTAGGCAACCGACACATGAGCTCATGGCCTGCGTTAGGGATAGACATGCATCATGTTGTTTGCACATTCGCATTTGATTGCGCTTGCTTGTCTTATTACTTTGTGATTGTATTGTTTATCTTGTTGTGACTTGCTTGTACATTGAATTGAATCTCTTGCTTGCACTACTTGTTTGTGAGTGTATTAAAGTGATTACGAGTTGACATTTGACCGAGGATTAATATGTGGCTGAGAGACAGAAAGTGTGACTAATTTTATATTTAAGTTTTATTTTGAGTTAAGAGATTTTAAAAGGAGGTAATTAATTATCTAAAGTAGAACCAAGAGTATTTTCAAAGGGTTTGATAAAAATATATTTTTATTGAGTAAAGTTAATTATTTGCATTTTATTCCATTACTTTTACGGCATTCCTATTCCCTACTGAGAACGTGTGGTTTGTTCTCACCCCAAATCTTCCACCCTTTCAGAGACACAGGTTCGGAGATTCAGTAAGAAGCTGCAGACGATTAGTAGATTTACTTGTGATTCCTGTTGTTTTTATAGGGTTCCCTCGCCCTTGTTGCTTTAAGTTTTATTTTATCCAGAGGGATAGGTATTGTATTTGAGCTCTATATTGAATTCATTGGTATAGCATTTATTATTATTAATAATTGTGTGATTTTAATTACTACAAATAATTTTCTGGTATTTTCTTATAAACTGAAATGCGATATCGACCTAAAGGCTCAATATTAAATAGTAAATAGGGAGAACAGGTTAGTAACGCCTTACTTTTGGTACGATCATGACGTGCTAAAAGTTAGAGTGTTACATCTTCTGGTTGGCTAAGCTAACTAGACAATGGTTAATTAACTACAGCTGATTGGGCATTTCTTCTTCAACATGCCTAACATTAGCCTTATTGCTGGGTCTCCTGAGATTGACCTATGGACTTTACTTCTTCAACATACTTGTCATCAACCCTGTTACTCGAGCTACGAAGTGCTTGACTCCCACTACCGCTTTTGTCTACAAATTTTATCTTCATCTTACACTTGAGAAAACTAGGGCTATATAGGAATTTGGTGAGGCAGTTAGCTACTTGATCCTGAGTTGGGATGTAAATTATATTGACTCTCTTTTTAGAGACATAGTCTCTGACAAAGTGGAGATTGAGCTCAAAATGTTTGTTTTTGTTCTGGAGGACAGGATTGACAGCCAGTAACACAACACTTTGGCCATCACAATACACATTCGATTTTGCAATGCAGGATATCCTCATCTCATAGAGTATATTTTGGAGCCATATTACTTCAGTGAGTCCAACAGCCACTCTTCTGTACTCTGTTTCGATGGAACTCTTTGACACTACATGTTGCTTACGACTTGACCATGAGACCAAATTTGGACCATAAAAGACACATAACCCATTTGTGAATTTTCTACCATCCATATCACTTCCCCAAATTGAGTATGTGAATGCATAAATTTGACTTTCATCCGACTTTTAGAACTTCAATTCGTGATGTGAGGTGCCTGCCAGGTACTTGAAGACCTGCTTTACTGCTTTCTAGTGACTCTCTAAAGGTTGGTGCATTAACTGGAATACTGGATAACTTATTGACTGCATATAAAATTTTTGGCCTGGTAATTGTTGCATATTGAAGCCCGCCTACTATTGATTTGTAAAGGGCTGGATTTTGAATAGTCTCTCCACTATGAGCTGAGAGTTTTAGACTCGAGACCATTGGTGTGGGCATTGCCTTTGCATCTTGCATTCCAGCTTTAACTAGCAGGTCTTTGATATACTTTGTTTGCCATAAAGTCACCACATTATCACTGCTATTTACCGCTTTAATTTTCAGGAAGTAACTCATTTTCCCTAAGTCTTTCAGTGAGAATACTGAGTGTAGTTGACTGATAAAAGTTGCAATTTCTGACTGAGAGCTACTTATCACAAGGATGTCATCCACATACATAAGAACATAGGTGGAAGAGGTTGAGGTTAATTTCGTGAATAGGGATGTGTCTGAACGAGTGTTACTGAAGCCAAATTTGTTGAGAGTGAGTTTTAGCTTGGTAAACCAAGCCTTGGGAGCTTGCTTTAGTCCATAGAGGGACCTCTGAAGCTTGCAAATACGATGGGGGTGGCAGATGAGACGAATCCTTTTGGTTGAGCCATGAACACCATTTCTTCGAGGTCTCCATTTAAGAACACATTATTGAAGTCAAATTGCATATCTTTCAGCCTCTAGCTAGGGCTAAACTGAGTATCACTCTTACAATTGGAGGTCTCACCACAGCGTTGAACACTTAATAAAAATTGACGCCTTCCTTCTGGTGAAAGACCTTTGCTACGAGGTGCGCTTTGTATTTTTTAATTGTACCATTCAGGTGTCTTTTGATCCGAAAGACCCACTTGTTGTCAATAATGGGTGTTGTGCTGGGAAGCAGTTTTGGCACTAGGGTCCAGGTGTTGTTTTTTATGAGTGCCTCATATTCTTCTAGCATTGCCCTCTTTCAATGGTCATTGGTCAAGGCTTGCCCCACTGTTTGAGAAAAGGTTTGAGCGAGGTCAGTGTCAACCCCTTGATCTACTGCTACATAGATTCTGGGCTTTGTTATCTGTGATTTGCTTCTTGTTTGCATAACATGATGATTTCTGGTCAGTGCTGGTAGGACAAGGAGAACTGCTTCAATTCGAGGGGGGCCTGCAGATGGGGGGAGCTACAAGGAAAGAGAGATTAGTAGTTATATGATCAAGATCAACAGACACATAACAAGGTACGATAGATAATCGTTCATGTATGGAATTGAAAACATTGGAAGTGCCATTTAATATATGCAATGCAGGGTGGGGCGTAAGTGTAGGGAGGGAGGGAGGTGGCTGGTTGGATTGGGGTGTGAGACTGCTATAGGGAGGGTGCTGTTAATGTGACTCTCTGTAGAAGTTGCTGCTGAGGTCCCTGAGGTGTGGGTTGTGCCCTAGGGGTGGGTTAGTTGAGAGTAAAGGTGGAAAGGTTGGGTAAGGAGGTGCAACTAGGTTGGAGGTGAGGGTATGAGGCACAGGCTGAGACTGATTTGGGGAAGAAAAAAGTTGGTTGAATGGGAACAAATATTCATTAAAGATTATATTTCTAGAGATCACTTCTTTACCGTTGGGAGAAGGCACTTGTAGCCTCGGTGGTTTAGAGCGTAGCCAATAAACACAGATTTTTGGGACTGATGGTCAAACTTGTGAGAGTTAAAAAGTCTGAGAAGGGGGTAAGCAGTGCATCCAAAAGGATTTAAAAAGTGGTAGTCCGGGATGGTGTTGGTAAGGGCTTCAAGGGGAGATTGGTTTTGAAGGATTTGGGTGGGTAAATGGTTGATAAAATAGGTGGCTATGATGGTTGCTTCATCCCAAAAGGTTAATGGTAGGTTGGCTTGAGCTAGCAATGTCGTGGAGGTTTCTGTGAAATGGCGGTGTTTGTGTTCCACTAAACCATTTTGCTAGAATGATAGGTTGGCTTGGGCTAGTAATGTCAGGGAGGTTTCTGTAATGTGACGGTGTTTGCGTTTCACTAGACCATTTTGCTGGTGAGTATATGGACAAGTTAGCATGTGTTGTATACCATTGGTTTTTAGAAATTGTGTGAACATTGTGGATAGATATTCACCACCATTGTCTCTTTGTATATCTTTGATTTTTAGTCTAGTTTTGAATTCAATGGCTGTCTTGTATTGCATAAACGCTTCAAACGCTTGGCTCTTAGTTTTGAAGAGAAATGTGTAGGTGTATCTGGTGCTTGCATCAATGAAGCATATGTAGTATCTAAAATCTGACTTGCTGTACAAGGGTGCTTGCCCCCTAAATATCAGAGAAAACAAGATCCAAAGGTGCATAATTAGTATTCGAGTCAGGGTAAGGGAGTTGGTGAATTTTACTAATGCAGTGAGCATTGCACAAAGAAAGATCATAACTAGTATGTTGATATATCTGAACATGGTACATTACATTGTTTTATAACCATAGTAACTATCTTATTAGCTGGGTGACCTAACTTTTTATGCCAGAGTTGGCTTGTGTTGATGACGGCCTTACAAATAAAGTTGGCCACAACAGTTAAGGCTGGACTAGTTACAGATTGAGGGAGCTGAGTTTCGGCCTCTTTAAGTGTGACTGAATCTCTGTTTGACTTTACTTCTTCAACATGCTTACTAAAAAAGTAACATTGTTATTCAACGCTTTGCTATTTGAACATGCTAAATCAATTGGTTCATTTGTAGATGAGGGAGAAATTGTAGCAGTGGTTGTGCTTTTGGCACTGGCAGTAGCAGCAGCGCCATTATTCAAGAGTAAGAAATTAATTGATTTTGTTTACTTGTGCATTGAAACAGGCTATTTTCTTATGACTTGTGTATTTGTTGGATTTGGGGTTATAGACTTTAATATTGGTCAACTATGAATACCATCAAACTTGTAAAGTCCCTCTTTAAGCAATCCTTGAAGTAGGATCTTCTTTGAGATCTGACATTTGACATTGCACAAGTGAAGTCAGAACTCAAAAAATATACCATTGTCTAAAATAAATTTGGCCACGCTCACTGAGTTTTTCGATATAGTAAGCACATGTAAAAGGTCTTGTAGTTTAAATTTTCTATGTGACAAGTATGCATGCATAAATGAGCTTTCAATGTGCTCAATTTCCATTGGTCATGGTAAAAAATGCATGGGGCAACAAGTTATCAACAAAAATAGCATAAACAGTTATTAATTAGATAGAAATTAAAGTGCAATTAATTTTATATGAATTAAAATTGATAGTTGAAAACTATTAAATAATAACTTAATCAAATTTATTAAATTATTTAAATATTTTTAATTATAAATTTTACATAAAATTATTTACATTTAAGCTTTTAATTATTAATTATTTCAATTTTGAAGACTGAGGCCATTTTGAGGTCTATCTTTAAGCAAACAAAGCATTAAAAGGGGTGCTCTCACGCAAAGCAACAAGTAATTATGGTGACAAATTAAAAAAAAATTTAAAAACTAACAAAGCTATATAATAGACGAATTTGAATAGATTTATAAATAATTTTTTAATTTATAATTTATAAAAAGTTACAGTATTAGTGTTTAATATAATTTTTAAAATTAATTTATAATTTTTTAAAAAGTTATTTAAAATATTTATAGAAAAATTTTAAAAAATAATTTTTTTAAATATAAAATTTTTATTTTTTTAAATAAATATTTTTATAATTAAAAAATTAAATATAAAATAAATTATTTATAAATTATTTTTAATATAAATTTTTATATGTTAAACTCTCTTTTTTAAAAGAATTTAATTAAATTATTTATCCAAAACTATTAATAAGAACACCATTGCTTACTTGCACGAGATTTTGGTTTAGCCTGTGATGATGATGTGTATCTGAACCTTTATTTATTCCTCTTTTTATAGGGATATTTTATTTAATAAATAAAATAAATATAATAATTATTGAAATAAATAATTTTAAAAGTTATTATCAAAATCTGTCAGCCTCTCTTATCTCGTTTATACTGTAAATAAGATATAATGAAACAAATTTTTACTAGCTATAAAATAATATCTAATCCTTGACATTCTCTATATTCATTTCATATCTTCTTTTGTCCTTTTTTTTTCACTAAAAAAAGACAATAATAACCACTAATAACATATACATAATTGTGTGTGTTTATTCAATTGTTCTATGAGAAATGAGAATCCGATTCTACTACGCATTTAGCGTGTGAGTTCGTTGTTCGAGTTGAATAGTTTGATTTTGAGCAACCTTAGTGGCACTTAAGCGAGAGAGGTTGGAAGGGTGGGGTATAGATTGCTGACGGAAATGGATTCTTAAATATGAGAGAGAGAGAACAATGAAGGGTGAAAGATCGCAATTGACACCATCCAGTTTTTTCTTCACTAGAGATGATCCACTCCAGTTGGGTAATGGAGATTACACTGTATCCATTTACACGTATCTCGTTTATATTGTGAACAGTCCACGTGTCTTATCTCGTTTATACTGTAAACGAGATAAAAGAGAGTGACAGATTTCGGTAATAACTTTTAAAATTATTTATTTCAATAATTATTATATTTATTTTATTTATTAAAAAAATCCCTTTTTATAGTGTGTGTGAGTTTGACAAAAAAAAAATGAAATACTATTCTATACATAATATAATATTTATATTTAATTTCTACAATATAAATAATAGAATTTGTTGTTGAGTACCACAAAAATAGGCTTTAATTTTTCTATCAAAATCGCGGTTTAGAACCATACATAAAAAGTTTCTTTTATTTTTTTCCTGATCTCCTATGTTCAAAAAATTGTTTTAAATTACATATTACGAATAAATTTTATCTAATCTTAAAAATTAAAATTTTCATTCTTTAAAAAAAAAATATAGTGTATACAAATTTTGAATTAGTTTTGTATTAATATTTATTTATTAAGAATAAATATCTTTTAAAACATATTCATCTAGCTACACCATTCACACTACTCAATGTAAATTAGATTTTTATTAATATTTATTTATATATTCTATATAAATATAACCTTTTTTTTTACCTTGAGAAGTTGGTAGAGATAATGATGATGAGTGGGCACCAAATTTGTGGTTCCTCTTCCAACATTGTTGATGTGATGATGATGAAAATGTTGTTTCATGTTAGGGATCATAAAATCACATGGGTGGTGGTTGCATTTTTTTGAAGAATTGGTTTGGTGCTTCATGCAAATGAAGTATGAGTCAAAATCCTTAGGTTTTATGATGATTACGATAGGATTCTGAAAAATTTGCCAATATGTGATGGCTACATTTTAATTAGCAACTATATATAGAGTGTGTTTAATTTTGATGTAGTGAGAGTGTAAAACGTTTTATACAGTCGTACAATCATACCTGTTTTTTTATAACTATTCATGCAATTAATATAAAAAGTAGTTATTTTTATTAATATGATGTTATGTGATTGAATACACGTGTAAAACGGATTTTCATGTATCAAAACTAAAATTTATATATATTATTCTTATAGAAGAAGGCTATACCTTTAGAACCACACAATCATCAAAATGTGGCCAAATCCTTAGACACGATTATGAGGGAACACAGCTACAGTTTTAACAATGTGATAGAACCAAAATGCAATTTCCGAGATTGCCCTCCATAGCTGTACCTTAAAACAACATTACCATTTAAAAAGTGCATGTACAAAAAATTAGACCAAAATTCCATCTCTATATTTTTATCTCTTAAAAATATTTTTGATCATTAACAAAAAAATTATAAAAAACTCACTTAACATAAAATTATTAAATTATATTTTAATTATACTGGTAAAAAATGACAACAAAATTTTTCTGTAAGATTCTTTTAAAAAAATATATTTCACAATCGAATACTTTTGTTTTTTTTAAATATTTAAGAATATTTTTATCGTTAATAAATTAAAAATAGTTTTATTAACAATTTAATAGTTTGAAGATATTTTTTATAATTTACTCAATTTCAAATAATACTAACAAGTAACAAGCCAATGATTATATCCCTCTCATCTCACTCTCTTCCCCACATACGCGACGAAAATAAAACAACCAATACATAAGCATAAAAAGGTTTAATCCTTATACATAATTAACAATACTATTATTAATAATGTAAAATAATTGACATTTATCTAATTAAATATTTCTAAATAAAATTGTTAATTTTATATTTATTATCCAAAGATAAATTCACTTATTATCTCTATATGATAATAATACTATATATATATATTTAGTATATTCAAAGCATAGAAATTAATTTTTAAGGTAAAAAAGAAAACAAAAAGCAAACAATTTTATTAGAGAGAAACAACAAAAATTAGTCAATATTCATTTCATGACATAAAAAAATTAAAAATAATTTATAAAAAGCTAAAAATTATATATTTAAAATTTTAAATTAATTATTATTATAAAATTACTCATCTTAAAATTTAAATTTATAAAAAAAATAATATTAATGGTAATATCTCTAACATTTTTTTAAATAACATTTTTTTAATTTTATTTAATTTTTTATATAAGATTTTTTTTATTTGTCTTATGCTATTTTTGTTTACGTTTAAAATTTACTAAAAATTAAATTCTTAATTTTTTACAGACGAACCCATTCAAAAAATTTATGAAACAACCTATTCAAAAATTTAAACTTATAAACAAAATAACATTAATAATTATATTTTTAATACTTATCCAAAATTTATATAAGAAAAAAACTAATTTATCTAGTCTAGTCTAGTCTAGAAATATCTAAAAATAAAATAGCTAATATTATTGAAGAGATTACTCCAACCATAGAAGTAGAGGTTCACCATTAAATCGACACCGAAGCATTGGGTCATCATCACCATGCCCTAGCATCCTCTCTGTTTAACACAATAGTTGGCACCAATCAGAACCTATCAATGAATCCAACGGCTCTGATTGTTCCATCTGTGCCCCCCTTCCATGCAACTGGGCCCCACACTTTATCCTTAATAATCCATTGTTGGAATAATTGAACTCCCTAGTACTCCAAAGTGTTCACACAAATCAATGCTAATATAAAAGGACACTATGCCCTACTCTTTAATGCTCCTAAGTCCTAAGCCAAAAGAAACAGTCCTAAATTAGGGTGGTCTTCCCTTTAGCCCGTTAGTTTCTCACACAACCCCATAAAGAAGGGGGGGGGGGGGGGATTTAGAGTAATAAATTATTTTTAAAAAAATTAGAATATTTTAATTTATAATAATTTTTTTGTAAAAATTCAAACATTATTTTCGTCAAATAAATTAATTTTGTATTTTTAATTAAATTTTTAATATTTATATTGAATAAATAAAATTTCAATAAAATTTATTATAAAATAATTAAATTAAAAAATATTACTAAGACAAATTACTCCTTTTTAATAAGATAAAAAAGACTAATTTGTTCAAAGAAATTATTTTTTTAAAATATTAAATTTTTTAATAATAAAAATATCTTATTTAAAATATTTTGAAGTTTAATTTAATTATTTATTCAAGTATTTAAATGAAACAGCTTGCCTAAGAATTATTTTTTAGTTTTTTATGAAATTTACTTAACAGTTCATAAAAATTTTCTAAGTTTTATAGCTGATGGTTTTAGATAATTTTTAGTTTTTAAGATTTTTTTAAATTTGATTGGTTAAGAATTAATTTATTGTGAATTTTAATTTTATTTAAAAATTTATTATTAATTAATAAATTATTATATATACAAAGTAAATTTTAAATTGCTAAAATTTATTTAAATAGATTAATAAACTAACTAATAAATTAATTTAAATTGGTTAATGTTTTAATATAATTTTTTAATTAACCCCTATTAAAAAAGGGGGTTATAATTTGAAAAGAAGGAAAAGTAGGTATACGTGGAGTGATTCTAGAAGGCCAAAGGGGTTGCGTCCAAAGATTGCAATGATTAAGAAATGGGATGTGTTGGAGTTATGTGATTGGGCAAGGTGTGTTCGTACGACAAGGGAATCCTAACCCTAACTCTTGTTTTGGGAACATTATTGCTTTTTTAGTATTTGCTTTCTATTTTCAAACTTTGTAGTTTTCCACTCTCAACACTCACATGGGTTGGGAGTGGTGTGATTGGTTAACAATGAATAGGTTTCAGAGTTTATTATTTTATATTTTTCAAAGCGGAAGTGGATGGCATTAATGCCGCACCTCTCTTAGCTTTGCTTGGTCAAAAGGGGTAATTAAGATCAAGCTATCTTAATTTTTTATGTCAGCATGCATGGTAAATTTTGTGTATTTATACAGTATAACCATGGACTATATTTTCATAATAATTCTTGAAATTTATAGTTTTTATTATTTAAATTTTTTATATTCAAAATTTATTTGAAATTTAATTTCAAATATGATATTAGTCAGTGATTTTTTTAGAGTTGAGTTAACAAATAAAATATTAAATTATTTTTTACTTGTCATGTTAAACACAAGATAGAATGATGTATTTTTGTTTTAACTCTTAAATAAGACAAAAATAAAATTATTTTAGAGAATAAAAGAAAATGTAATAATTTATACATTATATAATTTTTTTTATTTTTATCTTATTTAAATGTCAAAACGAAATAATATTATTTAACCTTATATTCAACGTGATAAGTCAGGATTAGTTCAATACTTAGTTTGCTGATTCAGTATCAGAAAAGATTCAAAAGCTAATATAATGTCTAAAACTAAATATGAAGATTAATATAAATAATTTTAAATTTAAGCACTAAAATAATAAAGAATTGAATTTAATCTATAACAATGTTACAGCGTATACATTTTTTATAATAAATAGATTTTGACATAAATATTGTTTAATAATTAAATATAAATTTGTTTTGTTTCGTTAATTAAAAATTATTAAAAAATATATAATTAATTAATAATAATTATATTTTTATACAAATATAAAAAATATTTAATATATAAATAGCATTTTTTTCTAGTATACAATATGCAATGTACTAATTAAAGTATTTCTAATACTTTTTATTATATGTGGTATCAATTCACATGACGATTATTATTGAATTAAGGGGTGGACGGCACTCATCATGAATATAATAATAGAAGTTTGTTTGAAATCATTTAATACGAGAAAAGAATAAAAGATTGGTTTTATTTTTTTTAAGAAAATAATTTATTTTTATTTAAAGCTTAATGGTATGATTTAGAATAATTATAATATAGTAATAAAATAGAATAAGTATAATATACTAATAAAATAGAATTTAATAATTTTCTTTTTTTTTATGATAAACTAACAAAAATATATTCTTAGCCATCTTTTTGCAACCTTCAGTTGAAATATGGCTCGACACAGATTGTTCCTCTCTATTTATAGGCTCTTCCAACACATAAATCGTTTCACGGTATCAGATATTGTATTTATACATGTAAATCGTCCAATGTGCCTTGTTCTAGTAACACATAACTCTTTCTGGAGTATTGAGGGATACAAAGTTTCATGTAAATCATGTTAAGGTATTGTGGGACATTGTGGGGCTTGAATTGCACGTAAATCGTGCTAGGAGCTGAGGGTTAGGAAACAGCACGTAAATCGTGTCAGGGTAGAGTATTTTAGGTTAAAATGCATTAACCATCTTAGCCTAGGACGATTTACGTGTTAGTTTTAATACGCAGTGGGTTGAGACAATTTATGACTTTTTCAACTATGCAATTCATGCATAAATCGTCCCAAAGTACAATGATTTATATATTGATTAAAACACACGAGTTTAGGACGATTTATATATTATATGGTTTAGGGTATTCACGTTTACGAAAATCAATTAGGAAAATCATGTAATATAGGAAGCCAAATATTTTATTTAAATAAAAAAGCCTATAAACAATGATATATAGTAGAGTTCAATTTTTATTTTCTTTTAAGTATAAAAAAAAAGACTTATTATAAATCTTTTTATTTTAGAACAAAAATTTTAGATAACTTTTATATATAAATAGACAAATATTAAGTGTTTTGGTATGTTTTGAATTAAATTTTCAATTAAATTTACACATTTTTTTTCTTTTTTATATACATAAGCACTTTTTTTTTTCTCTTTTCTATACGCACGAATACTTCTTCTTCTTTATTATTATCATTGTTATCTTAATGTTATTCATTTTTTTTTTAATATTGTTACTGTTGTTTAATTTTTTATTCTTTTTTTCATCTTTTTTTATTATCATTATGATTATCCTTGTTATCTTCATATTCTTTTTCTTCTATAAATATTAAAAAAATTAGAATATAAAAATTTTGATGTATAACACATAAATTTTAATATATAGGATAAAATTTTTTGAAGGACTATTCATACCCAACTAATCAAACATGCACAAATAAAATTTGATATACAACACAAAAATTTTGGTATACATATAGCACATAAATTTTAATGTGTAGTACACAAATTTTTGAAAAAATTATATATTCAGAACATTAACTCACCTAATAAATAAAATATATTTACAGCAAATTTTGTGTGCTATATGTAAAAATTTATCTGCTGTATACAAAAATTTTTATACCATAGCAATAAAATATGTATAACCTATAAATTTTGGTGTATAACACAAAAATTTTGGTACATAATACATAAATTTTGGTGTATAGTACAAAATTTTTTAAAAGATTATATACCTAAAACATTGATTTATCCAACTAAATTTATATAAAAAAATTGTATAGTATATCGATAAATTTGTGTTATGTGCAAAATTTTGTGTGCTACATCAATAAAATTTTGTGCTTTCTAACAAAAATTTATGTACGGCAAAAAATCAGAAGAGAAAAAATAATACGTATGTCTATACCTGCAATTTTTTTCACTAGATTTGTACTAATTTAATTGGACTTAGTTACAAAAATATTTATACATATAACATTTTTCATATAAATATTTTAAAATAGATATAAATAAAATCCTCATAATTTTATAGTTATTAAAATTAATATTTAATAAAAATTATTAGTTGACTAATATTTTTTTTATATTTGTCTTGTATTTAATTATTTATTTTTTATTAAAAATATTGACCTCTTAGTATTCTCCATTCCGATTATAAATAAACAAATAAACAGTAGAGAAGTTACCCATAAAATAATATATTGGTGCAAATTAAAATTAACATGAAAAACAAAACTGTCCATTTTTGTAGATTTGTCAAATAAATTAAACTTTCAAGGTATAGTGCATGATTTAATTTCTTTTTCCTTTTGTTAGTAATTTTATTTTCAGAGTTCTTCACGAAGCTATAATAAATAATAATATTAACAACAGAATATTTTGTGGGTAATTTAAATAGTTTACTCGAGTAACCATATGCATTCATCTAGTCACCAAAAAAAAAAAAAAAGCATTCATCTGATTCGAATAAGCCAGGTGATTTCTGTTGGATTTTATATTTGCTTAGATTCTATTCAAATCATACGGCACTACTCAGTAGTCACATCAACATAAAAATTGAAAGATATATTCCACTACTTTTTTTAAATATTTGTTAAACTTTTAATAGTTGAAAATTTCAAATATTCAATATATTAAAAATATTTATTAAATATCTTCCATTCTCTTAAAATATTTTAAATTGAAAATTATTACTTTTTACTAATCTTAAAAACTTAATCAATAAAATGACATTTTTATTTTAAATAAAATATAAAAATATGTATTTAAGTAATTTTTTATTATGTATGCTTAGTAAAATTATTTCTTCAAAATTATTTTTCTGAATAACAACACCTATAATATCTTTTGCCATGACTGAGATTACATATTTTCGTGAAAAATAATATTAAAAGGTTGAAACTTGAAAGTACACCACCTAATAAAAACACCCCCCTTCCTAAGTTGCACTTGTACATTTTAATTAATTCACAGAAATCAGGTTTTAAGGTCTTTTTTAATTATTATTATTTAAAGATGCAGCTGAAAAGAAAACACAATCAAACTAATGGTTACAAATGAGTCACCATTAGTAATAAAATATTTTTTATCAATTTTTTTTGTATTATATCTGAATTTTTTTTGTTAAATATTGAGAGTTAAATTTGACTAAGTCTTAATTTAAAAAATTAAATAAGTCCAAATATTAGCATGATAAAGTTGGAATGTGTTTAGCACTGTGACATAATGTTCAGGTAAAAAAAACTTGCATCCGATTATACATTATTTTTTGAATTTTTTAAATCATATTTTCAGTAATGAATCTAAATTAGTAAAATTAGATTCATATACATATTATTTAAATCTGTCACTAACTAGCACTAGCCCACTCTCTAGTGGCTTGGTATCTTGGTTTGGTCAACTTTTATTTGCATTATATTTTGATAATAAACCCTCGGATTTGTGGGGGTAGATACTAATAATATTACTTTATTTTTGCTAAATCATTTAAAAAAAAGAAAATAAAAGTTGCTGCCCAAGCTAATGTCAGAACCAATATACAAGAAGAATAGACAAACAGCCATTAGAATCACAGCTAGTGTCATTTTTCAGTTAAATTATTTAATCAAATCAAATCAAAATATCATTCAATATTACAATCAATATATATCTCACACATTGTCCCTGTCTATTTCATCTTTTATTTAAAAAACTCCTCTAATTATTCACTAACATTGGTCGTCATTGTATGCTGTGCAAGAAAATAATAATAATAATAACGCCTGTCATTTCATGCAATAATGGATCGATTGGTAGATGAATTATATTGTACTTGTAACCTATGTGGTAACTTGTATACGTATATAATATACGAGAGTTTAGGATCTGGATCTAGAGCACACAAATATAATGTACAAAAATCTTTACATGCATTAAAATTATTAGTGTTTTAGTAATTTTGGTTATTTATAATTTAAAATTTAAAATTTAATTTATTAAAATTAATTATTAAAACTCTTCATATTTCTAAAATTAAATACTTAAAACTTTTTTTATAAAAAAAAGTTTAAGAATTAGTATAATTTATTACTTTTTATCAATATTTTTAACTATTAATTTAATTTTTTTAGTCTAATAATTTAATAATATATTTTTTTATATTTTTATAAATTATTAATTAACTGATAATAAACAATAATAAATTTTAATTATCCTTTTAATATTTTCCGTAACAAAATATTGGTGTGTTGAGCTTCATGTGGCAATTTAGCAATGGATAATTGGTTAGGAAGTGGAATACGCTATATACAACATTGAAAAGAAAAAAACAATGCAAAATATATTCCAAATCAGAGTTCCACATATGCACCTTGGCAAATGTCATTTTCAAGAATAATCCCCCATTGCATATTCTGGTGTTGAAATGTTATTATTATATTGTAATGTGATTATATTATATTTAAAATGCATCTTTAAGAATTACAATGAAATAACTCCATCAACGAGCATGGTATATATATACATAAAGAAGTAATAGATAAAATAGTTATATTGAATTAGAAAAATGCCATTTATTTGGTGTGTTGCTACAAATGGTCCAGCTGATAGCAGCGGTTTTGTTAGGAATTTTGCAAATTGTCATTAAACGGTTTAATGGTGCTTGAAAAAGTTTCATCCTATAAAATGTTGAAAAAAGAGTGTGACAATTATCAACATACAACTCTTGATATAACTGCCGCTAAACCAACTATTGCGGTAGTTTCTAACCACTTCCTTTGTTAACATAAAATTTGTCATTATTTTTGTGATGGTTTCTAACCGTTGCAATTTTGGTAACTTGAAAATCTTCATTGTTTTTCGTGGCAGTTTTTAACCAATAAATCTTTAAAAATTTTGATCAATTCTCTTGTTTGAAACTTGTAAAGTTTGAGTTAATTTTATTTATTGTTTTTTTTAATTTAATTTTCTGAAATTTTGCCTAGTTTGTCATGATTATGAATATAAATAAGTCAAGCAGCTTATTAAGAACCTATGAATTTATCGATATTAGACTTGACTTGTTTATTAAACAAGTCATGCTCAATTTTTTGTAAAAAGTTATTTATTTAGGTTCTTCATCAAATTTGTTTTGTAAACAAGCTTGTTTATGTATATATTTGTAAATAATAATCTTTTATATTTAAAAATTATATGGCTTTAATTTATTAGAATTAGAATAAAGATTGATAGTTAATTATCATTAATTAAACTTATTTCTTATCTTTTAACCACCGTCGAGTAAGTAATTTATATATAGTACCGAATAAATATATTTATAAATGTCGTAACATGCTGAGTAGAATATATCGATATATAATAACTTATAGAGAAAGTCTAGTGAGCAAGTAAATTTTGTGATTTTTTTTACCATTAATTAACTATCAATGATGTTTTTAATGGTGTGAGATTGTATTTAATAGTATAAAATTATTTAATTTTCTTTTAATAATTAAATACTGACCAAAATTTAACAAAAGTACTAGTTTCATAGCATTCCTCTAAATTATATATATAGTATTTTATCCATGATGATGATTAATTTAGATGCATATTTCTAGACCTGTGTATTTTGTAAGGTTTAACCTATTTTAGTCGACTTAAAATAAAGCATAAGTTTGATGGCATGCTAAAAGGCTTTGATATTTTTCATTTTAATGTGTTTTTTACTCTGGCTTCATCTGGTCGAGCCAAACTTCTCAAACAAGTCAGGTAAGGATGAAAATAAAGTCTTTAATACGTGATAGATTAGGTTTTGCCTCAATGATTATAACGTAGACTTAGCATGTTTGACTGAATATTAGGTACTGAACTCATGCATATTATTCATAGTTTTATTTTATTTTATTTTATTTTAATTTTTTTTTGTGTAGTGATAAGGATTCAGGTTGGTTTTAGAAAGGCTCATCAAATATGGAGTATAAAATTAAGAATGATTGGTTGCTTAATTAGTCAATATGTTAATTTTGATCGGTCTATAAATTGGTCTTAATTGTTTTGAATCTTTTTATGGCTAAGTCTTTAAAATTTTCTTCCAAACTAAAAACTTCAGGTATCGTGATGCCAACAAGATTGCAAACAAGATTGGTCTATAAATTGGTCTTAGTTTCTTTCTTATTCATCACGATGCCAACAAGATTACAGATACAATGGCTAAATTTGGGGTTCAAGATAACTGTGATCAGAGGATTTGACTTCAACCTGTTCTGAGACTTGGTTGCACCTATTGCAACGTGATTTAGCTTAGACTCTATTTTTCCTTTTCTTGTTTTTATTTTCAGCACTAAAAAAAATGACTGACCTATTTCCATGCCTAGTATTGATGGCTTAATATTTAGTCAATTTTACTATTTTCTTCCCTCTTACATATGTTTATGTAGATTCTCTTATATTTTTAAGCAAATTTATTATCAATAAGTTATATCTCAAATGATATAATCAAAAATTTAAGTCTTACTCTTAAAAATTGCTTTCATATCACAGATATATGTGGGTACTAATTGACTAAAAGAAAAAATCTAAAAAAAACACACAAAATAATAAATATAGCAGAATATAATTTAACTTAAAATATAAACATAAAATCCATCCATATCATTTCAAAGTTAAACCACTTAAATCATATAAAATTATTCATGTATTATATGTCATGCTTTTATTATAATAATGTCTAAATCTTATATTACCAATATCAGTAGTAACTAGAATTATAATTTTATATAAGATAAAATCAAGAATTATATTATAATTTTGCGTCATAAAAGATTTAGCAGGTCTGCATAGAGTAGAAATCTCTTTTCCTATTTACATTGTCTCTATTTTCATAGGAACTCAATCGAACTTTTATTATTTATCTCCATAAAAATTAATTCCTAAATATACTCAATTCAATAGGATTTTTGTTGCCATCCCTAAATATGTCCTTTGGTTCTAGCTTTTAGTATCGTCTATCCGCTAGATATTGTAACTATATATATAAAGCAAAGTTTTAAAATTGTATATTTGCTTTTCAAATGATTACAACAACTAAGTTTTTTTTTTCTCCAAAGGTAATAAATTATATTTTATTAATTATTAAAAATAAAATATAAAGTTATTCAAAAGTAGGACAATATAAAAAAAATAAAAAATTTCTCAAAACAATATACTAAAAATATTTATCTAACAGAACATAGTCGAAAAACAAAGAAAAAAAATAAGTTACTAAACAAATATTATTGAAATAGCATTACCATTTTTATTTTTAATAATATCGCTTCACACTGTCCATAAATTTTTCACATTACATAGTTGAATAAATTAAAGTTATAGAAAAAAGTAATATTATCAAAATAGAAATAAAAATATCTATTTCTTAAATATTATTACCCTAAATATTTGGTGAATTAAGTCGAATTGAATCGATTCTTTTTTAGTGTCTAAGAATTAAATCGATTTAAGCAATTTTTATCTTTATTGTTTTATTAATTTAATCCACATATTTTTTGTCATTTAGTCCCACCAAATTTAATTCACTTCACCCCTCTAATAGTTAATAATGTAATTGCTACCATAAAGTAATAATTTTGTATTTTTTCACAGTAAAGTACGATTAAAAACTAATAATTATATTAGGTATATACTAAAATTAATTATTAATATAAAATATATATTAAAATATAAAATATATATACAAATACATATATAATGACTAATTTAAATGACTGATTTTAATATGTAAATAATATTTTTATAAAAAAATAATAAATAAAGTTTTAGTTTGATCTAGTAAAATTAAATTCAAATATTAACACAAATACACTCTTTCGTTATCCAAAATATTAACACAAATATTTTAGTTTTGGTTCTTTGGGTTATGGTCGGGGAAATATTTTATCTCATTTCTTTATGTTTTCACAATCTCATTTTTTCTTCTATTTAATTAAGAATAAAATGATATAATAACGTTCCATTATTTTTCACCAATCCAAACAAGAGAAGAAAGAATCAATACTGAAAAAAGAAAAAAAAAGAATGGAGAGTACACAAATAAGGGGGCAGATAAAATCTAAAGTGACGTAACAGAAATTGGAGGGAGATTCGTGTCGTTATCAAGCCGTCCACTTGGCGCCTATCCCCCCATCTCATTATGGGAACCCAAAACGACGCTCTTCTATTCGCCCACGTGCTCCATGCACCCTTTCACACCCGCCACGTCCACCCTTCTCACGTGCCTCTCATGTGACTCACACCCATCAAGTCTTCAACCTCCTATAAAGTTATCCCTCCTCTTTCCCCAAACCCTTGCATTTGGGTGCTCACTAATGAACGCTACTCTCTACATTTCACTGTTTTTTCTTTCTCTCTGAATTTTTTTTTTCAGTTTTCATCGCTTTCTCGTAACAGTTTTCAACAGAAAAAGAAATAAAAAAAATTGTAAGAAATAAAAGAGAAAAAGAGAAGGAAGAACTCACTGATAATGGGAGGTAAAGGTGGTTGTTGTGTAACGAGATATGCAACCGGTGCTTACGATATGTCCAAAATGGAGAAGATAATGCTTAGGTTTCGTCCTATAGCTCCTAAGCCAGTCGCCGGTGCCGCCGGTTCCGATGGTTCTTCATCGGAGAGCGGCGACGCTTTTTCCAGATCCGCCGGAAGAGTAGCCAAAAGAAAGTACACAAAGGACGGAAGCGGAAGCAACCGTCGGAGGAGGAAAACCGCGGCGTCGGCTTCGGCTAAAGTTTCGCCGTTGTCGCCAGCGGTGACTCTGCCGTTGCTTCCGGAGACTCCGGATCCGAAGGAGGATATACTTCCGGTGGTGAAGGAGGACGCCGTGCCGGTGTCATGGTTTGGTTTCGGCGAGTCAACGTCACCGGTGAAGGGATCGGTAGTGGTGTTGACGGTGGAGTGTGTGACGGACACGTGGCAAAAGGAGAGAGGAAGTTCGAACGAGGAGACGATGAGAGTGAAGCTTAGTCAAGACACGTGTCCGGGTTTTATATCTGACGGTTACGGGAACGTGACGTGGACAAACGGCGCGTTTAACGGAATGGTTGGTGGTAGTGGTTGTGACGAGGTAAAGGGAAGAGTGTGGCTAGTGACGAACGTTGTTTCTGCAGCTGCTGCGAGTGCACCGTACTGCGGTGGGTTCACGTGCAGGGTACGGGTGCAGAGAGAAGATAGCAACACTGATCTGACGGTTCCCTGTGATGTTTGGAGAATAATCGACGGTTCTGGATTTGCATGGAGATTAGACGTTAACGCTGCACTTACCTTGAGCTTGGCCTTGTAATTCAGGTACCGAAAAGAAAAACGCGCAAAGAACGAAAAACGGTGCCGTTTGAGTTGCGGTTTTGGGATTTGATCTTGAAACCCTTGGGCTTGGTGGTGGCGAGGGCTAAAGTGGCTTTGCTTGCTCGACACTGTATAACTGTAAATTAAATGCGTAATTTGCGTTTGGTGAGGTACTAGCTACTAATCTGCGTGAATCTGTAATTTTAATATATAATATATGTTTTGTTTTGTTGTGTTGGTTAACTTGCTACCATGACCAATTTTCACCGCTCCATTTCAGTAGCTACTTAATTAAACCTTTTTCTGTTGTTAATTGTGGCTAATTATGCTGTGTGTTGCTTATCCATATACATGATTGCTTTATATAGATCAGATCTTGTTAATTAACTCGCCCGATTACACAAGATGAAGAAGGGGTAGGTCCTGGAATATTGTTTATATAGTTGTTAGTTAATTAGCTTGATAGTGGATAGTGGATCATGAAATTAGAATAGGATTCAATAATTATATATATCTTCGTTCTTTAAATCTAGATTATTGTTTTGTTTTTTTTGTATTCCTTAATTGATTTTTATTATTGTTGTTGTTGTTACTCTGGTGATGGTCTTTGCACTTGAATGATAAACGAGCACATACAGAAATTTGAACTATACATGAAAAAAAAAATCAGAAAATTTAAATTTAGCGAGATTGAAAGTTCAATTTTATTGAGATTAATGTTAAAAAAAAATTGCATGAGAAGAAAGCTATGAGATCATGGAAAAAGATGCGAGAGATGGGGCAGCTAGCTAGCTAGCTAGCTAGGTGGGACAGGTGGATTTTGAATTGAAGGGAAAACTGTGACACAATAAAAACGCTGTTTAATTTGTGTGGTTGTTGGATGTGTATGTGGTCACTGGTTACTGGGTAGTAATAGTAATAGAAAAATAGAAATATTTGTATTTATTTGTTCGAAAAAGAAAAGGTATAAAAATACGGCACCATTAACCTCTTAACAAGTCTGCGATTGCATCACGTAGCTGCATCTGAGCAAAGCATGCATAATATACCTTTTTTCTAAATTATGTTTTGGTGTCTTTAATTAAGTAAAATTCCTTGTCATCAGTGTCAGATTTATATATGTTATTATATTTTTTTTTTCTTAGTTATTAATAAGCAAAAAGCAATTACCAGAAGCAGATGCTAGTAGCAAGTGCTGCTGACTCCTCCTCTGCTTATTCCATGGGAATAGAGAATGAGAATATGAAGAAAGATGAAAGCTTCGTTCTTAGCTTCCTATGTTATAGCTTCTGGTAAGTGACTTCCCCAGATTTCAACCACTCTTTAGCGATTGGAAAGAAAAAATAGACACACTTTTTGAGGACCTATCGAATGCGATAGAAATTTACCCAATTACCATGAGCTATTAAACTAACTTGTAGCACTTACTTACAAAGTACAAACCAAGAGAAGTAACCCTTTTGGTTTTTCACCCCAACAACCCTGATGTGTTTAACTTTAATGTTTACTATAAAATAGATATCTATCTCCCAATAATGGAGATCTAATTATGAGTTATATATTTGGCTAATTTTTTTTTTGGAATGGACAAACATAATGTGTAATGTTACGGTAGGTTAGGTGTTTTTTCTTTTTTTCTTTTTAATGTGGAGATAGAAAATATGAGAATTATATTTCATGATCTGATTTTACGGATACATAAATCTGACTATCAAATTTCTGATTTTAAAAGAATAAAAAAATTATAAACACAAAAGTTGACTTTTAAATTTTTAGTACCCAAATTTGATTTTTAGATTTTTTTAATTGTTTTCTAGAATTTTGTGATACACTTTTTATCTTTATAATACAATAAAGTACATTTGTTTTTCAATATTAAAAATAAAAAGTGTATATATTTAAAGTATTTAAGTTATTGGATTTTTTTATATATATTTTGTTTCTTATTAAAATATTCAGAGAATTTAGATTAAGACTGCTGATTATGAAATTAAAAGAATTTATTTTGACTAATTTTGATAAATTATTATTCTTCATATTAGAAATACTATAAACATGAGAATAAATAAGTATTTATTAATTTATTAGTGGTATATGTTAAGATAGTGATGATTATAAGAATTAAATTTTGTGGATACGTAATTGTTGTGTATTCTTTAGGAAATTTTTTGTATGATATTTTTTTAAAATAAATTTTAATTTTAAATTTATAGACAGATTAGTTTCTATTATTATTTAATATAAATATAAAAGTTCTTTAAAATTTTAAAATCAATTTATCTATTTAGATAAATCATTTGATGTAAAGATTGTTCAACGTACGAAATAAAAAAAATAAAAAATAATTTAATAATTAAAATTTGTTGAAAATTAAAGTATTGAACAAAAAAACATTTTGGGAATCTATTTGGGGTATTTTTATTTATTTCTATAAGAGAATAGAATTTATATTATATATTTGAGTTGTTAATTTGACCTTTTTTATTTAAATGTCTTAGTATAATCTTTTAATAATTAATAATTTGAATTAGCTAGTAAGCAATAAGCTTGACATAAAGAGCTAAAAATCAAAGTATTAATTCCTAATGGTATGGTTTAGTGTTCTTTTTCTTCCTAACCCTTCCTTAGTCCCTTGGGTCATGTTTGTTGGTGGAGTTATATTGATTTGTTACTGAGAGGGAAAGTTACTACTACTTTTAGGGTTTATTTTCTTTAAGATCACTATAATTATATGTTTAATTTTTATTAATTGATATGCCCCTTTCGTACCCTAAACTGTGGCAACTTCCCATTCGTTTGTACCATGAAATCTGTGACAAAGACGGAAACAGATCCTCCAATTAGATTGCAGTTTGAGCAGTGGGAAAGAGACATATAAATGAGAATATTTTGATGATAAAAAAATAGACATGGTGTAAATAATAGATTTAAAAGATGGTAGGTTTGGGATGTTTTCTATTTTGGATTAAAATTTATATATTTGTTTTGAACATAACATGTTATGGACTTATGGTTATGTCATCTTCTGAGACAGAATTGATGGGCGCTTAAAATAGAGAGTATGAGAGTATATTTTTTATCCGAAAAGTTCACTTAATTTAGCCATACATGATTTTATTACATATTTTTTTTTCTGAAAATTTGTCGGTATGAATTTATTTAAGGAGCTATGATTGTTTCAATATTAAATCTGAATACAGCATGGATGTATTTTTAAGTGGAGTTATAATCCCTAATCTTCTGTAATTACTATTTTTGTATTTTTAATTCTTTCATGCTCATTTTTTTATATATAACAAATGTTTTTAATAATTCGGTTGGTCTTTATATTTCTACTAAATTTTCAATTAAATTGCAATAATCGTGGATATTTGTTTTTATATATAACATTTTACCATTCATCTTACATTATATACAAAAGTAAATATTTAAAGAATTTTGTTAGGCAGACAATGACTCTTATGAATAATGTGAATAATAAACTCTAAAATTGACCCAATAAAGTAAAAACACAATACATTTTTTTTCAATGATAAAATTAAAAAAATCTATATTTTTCCAAACATGATTTTTAGATTTTAATTTCAAAAATACTATTTTTTTCGCATTTAAGCAAGTTCACTCGACTCCGGCAAACTCTATGAAAATTGGCATGTTCGCCTAACTCCGGAAAATTCTACTTAAGTTTTTTGAAACATGCACTTTAAATCTATATTATTGTCTAAAAAATAGTACATAAATTTACAAACAGTATATACGAGTACACAAAAATACACGGATAACAAGCATCGCTTTTTCAAGAATTTTTTTAGTTATAAATTAAAAAAATAAGCCATATTTAACCATGGATCGTCTCTAAAAATATACTGGTACACCGGAATAAGTCATATTTAATAAAAAAAATTTTAATTATAAATTTAAAAAATAATTATTTTCCAAAAATAATCCACTTCAAATATATCATATTGAAAAGTTAACAATGGTAATCATTATCATCGTTTTCAGAGTATATGAGAGTACACAAAAGTACACAAGATAATAATCCTTGTTAAATATGGTTTATTCCTGTGTATCTATATATTTTCAGAGACAATAACAATGGTCGCCATGGTTAAATATGTTTTTTTAATTTATAATTAAAAATTTGTTTGAAGAAGTCATGCTTGTTGTCCTGATTGTATATTTATGTACTATTTTCTAAACAATGATATAGATTAAAAGTGCATGTTTTAAAAAACTTGAATGGAGTTCGCCATTAGGTGAATTTGCCAATTTTTATAGAGTTCGTCGGTCTGGCTAACTTACTTAAATGCAAAAAAAATCGTGTTGTGGGAATTAAAGTCCAAAAATTATGTTTGGAGAAATATGGATTTTTTATTTATTTTATTATTGAAAAAATTCCCTTTTAAATTATCTACCAAAATCTTAATATTAGAATAACTATCTACATACTTAGTGAATTGAATATATCTATTATTTATATTGTTTAATATTTTTATTGTCTACTTATACTTTTTCATATTTAAAATGAACCTAATTAAAATGAGTAATATAAGGAAGCAACACTTATAATAAAAAATAAAAAATGTTAATATTAACTTGAATTGAAGACAAATACGAGATTAAAAATTATTAATTAATTATACATGTTCTCTTGCTAATAGAATAATTATACCCAAAAAATTATCTAAACACAACTCACACCCCTGTTTCTCTTTTGGAAGTATTTTCATGTGAGCTGTACTTACCAAGATTACAAAACTCAGTCTTTCCACTTTGGAGTTTTAATTTCAAATCTTGCTTCCAGCAGAACTCTGATTTTCGTAAATTCCGTCATACATGTTAATTTGTTTTGCATTTTTCATCTGTTTTGTCGGGTGATATTTTTTTTTTCACTTTCCTTTAGAAAATAATATATTCAGGTGGTTTATATATGATGTCTAATTATTATCTATATATATCGTTAAAGAAATTTTAGTTACACAAACCGGAAGAGAAAATTGAACTTTATTTAATCTACTTTCGTGCTTAGAGGTTTAAATTCTTCATTACGGTACACTATGAGTTGGTGTTGGTAACGGTAATGTTTTCAATTCACACTCTCTTTCTCTCTCGTTGTATTTCTTATACTTTCCTCTTTTTTTTTTTTTTTCTTTCCCTCTCCTTTTGATATATAGTTTTGTCTTCAATGTTTATCCTTTCTAATCTTGTGTAGCTTGGCTTGAGCATTTTTTATAGCTTGTCCTTTTCAGACTACTCTCAACTCAAGACCTTCAAGTAAGAAGAGTTATACCTTAAGTTGTGGAAAGACATGGAGTATGAGTATCTTGTACAAGACACTTCCATCTTCAAATCAGTATATGAAATTTGTTTAAATCAAAGAGAATGGATTCATTCAACATACCTATGTCCTTTGTGTTTATATCATTTTATAGTCTAAGTATATTTCATAGCCGTTTATCAATTATGAATCTGTAATCAATGGTAATGAAGTCCTTTCATTAGTTTGTAGAATATATCTTACGGAAAATTTAGTATTTGAATTATAATGGATTTATAGCGTGTGATTAAATTATAAAATATAACTAAGTTACAACGGATAGATTATCTTTAATTTCCTATTTTAGCCGAAAGCCGATCTTCGAAAATTTTGTCTTACGGAAATTTTAGTATTTGAATTATAACGGATTTATAGCGTGTAATCGAATTATAAAATACAATTAAGTTACAATGGGTAGATCATCTTTAATTCCTCATTTTAGCTGAAAATCGATCCTCGAAAATTTAATGCCTATTTCCTCAACAACACATTATTACATCCTAACCTAATCATATCATTGTGGATCGAGTTGTCAATTCGCTAAGACCAGGTGAAAGCGGGTTGGATACTCCCGGAGGCAAGTGATGCTACCAACCCATTAACCGAATTGTATAAGATCAAAACCAACAAAATGGCTCGTACGTACATGATATGAACCATGAAGATATTGTCAAGGAGTCAAATTTGGGCTTACCATGTGGGCTTCATATTAATAAGGAGGAGGGAATCCAAGTTAATGCAAACAAAAAAAATTGGGTTAAGATGTATGAGTGGAAATAAAGCGCAGGAGGAGGGAGAATCACTATCGGACCCGTTAGAACCACCAGGATTTGAGAATCTTAGATATGATGAAGAGCAGTGCAGCAAGACAAAGGAGGGCAGAGAGATAACATGTGGTAAAACAATGGTGATGCCAAGAAGAAAAATAAAGAAAATTATTAAGAAGGAAAAAAAAACGAGATGAAACCAAGAGTGTCATGCGGAAGAAAATAACAGACAGAAGACAAACTAGAGAGAGGGATGCAAAAGACATGAAAAATAGGAAGCAAGCTTGGACTAGTTGTACAAGATGAAGAAAGAGCAAAGAAATACCTTAGAAGATTGGAAGCCAAAGCTAGAAGAGACAAAGAAAACAGATCAGAAGTGGGCCACCGAAAACGATCAAAACGTAGTAAAAGGAAGGTCAGTGATTCTATCAATTTGTCTTAATAATTCTGCTATGGAGTTGTAGAGGATCGAAAGGAGCGGAAAAAATGGGGGTGATAAGAGAATTGGTGAGTAAAAATTGTGTGAAAATTGTAAGTCTTGTTGAAACAAAAGCAACTACCATAAAAGATTATGAAATTAATAAATTATGGGGAAATGTTGAGTGTGGGTGGGATATGGTGCCAACAACTCAAAAATAGTGGAGGGCTGGTGTGTGTGTGTGGGAAAAAGGATTTTTAGATGTTGAACAAGTAATTAAAGGAAATAGATGACTGTACTTGGTGGGGACTGTAAAAAAATTAGAAGAAAAGATTTGGGTTATGTTACTGTATGCACCAAACTCAGTTACAGAGAGAAGAAAAGTTTGGGAGGAACTGTTTTTTCTTAAAGGCCAGATCAATGTACCAGTAGTAGCATTTGGTGATTTCAATGAGGTTTTGCATACAAATGAAAGGAGTAGTGGAAGGGCTAGTACAACAGGCATGGGAGATTTTAGACAATGGTTACAGGATATGAAACTCGTGGATGTTTCGCTTGGGAGGGAGGAAATATACGTGGAGAAATAGTAAGACAGCCAGCGAGATTAATCGATTCTGTTTGGACCCGCTGTGGATACAAAGGTTCCCGAGTTTGAAAGCTAGAGCATTAAGATGTACAAAATCAGATCATGTACCAATTATCTTAGAAGAAGAGACAAAGAATTGGAGACCGAAACCATTTAGGTCTATGGACATCTGGTTCTCACATCCCCAGTTCAAGAAAATGTTTGAAAAATTAGGATTTCCCCGCCCCTCCATTTCATTGTCACGTTGCTTTTCCTTCGATCAAACTACCAACCCCCCATCCCGAACGTGAACCCCTGTTTCCCCAAACCTCAGCCTTCCAATCCTCATGTCGAACATCGTCATCCATCCCACCACATCGCCAACCGTATATATCATTGAAAGCCGCCCCCAACGTTCGCCATAACGCATCCGAAATAAGTACCTGCGCCCTCAGTAACACCATTGACAGTGTCCCAAAGCTGCCAACAAAAATCCCGCATCTCCCGACCGCTTCGTTGATGGAACGTATATTTGGAGAAGAAGGAACGAATGTATCATTTATTGATGTGGGTGATGAGTATAATTGTACTGATGGCAATTATCAACATGTTCACGAGGTATCTTTTGTCTTTTTTTATGATTGTGTCTTTTAATGGAGGTGTTTTTTTATACATGTATCTTCAAGAAGTGTCTTTTTATGCATGTGTCTTCTAATGGAAGTATTTTTTGTGGATGTGTCTTTTAAACAGAGATGTCTTCTCGAAGAGGGGCAGTGCTGGGGTTAGGGGATAAGGTTGGACTTGAACAGTGAAAAATAGGGTTAATTATATTTATGAGTGGTAATTGGGGGTGAATTAAGTTTATCATGAGTGATTGAACATGTGTTTTTTTTTTTTTGAAATAGGCCCTAGAGTCTAATGGTGCGGTATTTTATAACCACAGACTAACCGGCAAGTGCACCGGGTCGTACCAAGTAATACCTTACGTGAGTAAGGGTCAATCCCACGAGAATTGATGGATCAACCAACAATGATTGATTGATTGGCTTAGTTAGACAAGTAGAAAAGGATTTTGAGATATTCAAAAGGTTTAAGTTCGAACTCAGAATATTAAAGATCGGCAGATAAATAAGTTGGAAATAAAATATTGAGAAAACAGTTAAGGCTTCAGAGTTATCTATTTTCCCGGATTGATTTTTCTTACTAACTATTTTAATCATGCAAGATTTAATTCATGGCAAACTATATGTGACTAGACCCTAATTTTTTAGACCTTTCTAGTCTCCTCTAAAATTCATTAACTTCCAATTCCTTGGTCAATTAATTTCAATTAGAAGGTGATGATCAAATTCCAGTTTATATGCCACAAGAATCCTAATTATCCAAAAATAAGGGGATTATATGTCACATATCCCGTTAAATACAAACAATTAGAAATTTAGAAAAATATATTTTCAAGTTGTTGTTCAAGTAAAGAGCTTTTCCAAGTTATACAAGAACTCAATTAGAACATGGGTCATACTTCCGTTCCACCCAAATTCATAAAATAAAGAACGAAAATAATTATTGAAATATAAATCAAAACATGAATTAAATTAGAAAGATCAAATGAATCAATCCATATAAATAGACAGAGCTTCTAACCTTAACAGTGGAGGTTTAGTTGCTCATGGAATGTGGAATGTAAATTTGTATAGAATTTTCTAATGGAATCCCCCTTATGGAACGTCTATAGAACCTCCAATAGAAGAGAAGTCTCTCCTTTTTATAACTAATCCTAATTAATTTAAAATCTAATTTCTAAAATTAAAATAATATCTTTTCCTATTTTCAAATTCAAATTTGAATTTAAATCAGAATTAATTAACTACTCCGCGTCTTGTAACGTGGGGACCACTTGGCTTCACTGGATCTGCGCCTAACTTGGGTGCTAAAATGGGGCCCAGAAATCACCCCAGCGTTTTCTGCGTTTTTTGCACGTGGCGTATGTCACGCGTGCGCACCAGTCACGCGTACGCGTCGATGGTCTTTTTCGCAAGTCACGCGGACGCGTCGGTCACGCGTACGTGTCACTATGCAATTCTTCAAATCACGCGTACGCGTCAGTCACGCGTACGCGTCGCTCCTCACTGCCATCTCCTTTTGTTCTTGTACTGCAGAAACTCCATCAAATCCAGTCGAATGCTAGCTAAAATAAATAAAATTGCAAAAGACTCAAAGTAGCATCTATATTGGCTAAAAGATAATTAATTCTTTATTAAACTCAACAAATTAAATACAAATTCACTAAAAAAAGATAGGAAAGATGCTCACGCATCATCTAGCCCAATGAAAATTGGCAGGATTTGACAAAATTTCTGTTGGTAACATAGCAAAATTAATAAATTTAAGTGTGTTATTTGCCCGTGAAAAAGCCGGTCACATAGTCCACTCACGAGTAATCAATATTTTCACCGCTATAACTTAGTATCTAGGTTTCTCCTCCCTTGTAGTTGTAGATAGTTAGATTGAACATCTCTTATCTAACAAAAAAAAAAAACATATGTGGTTTAGAACCACAGACACAAATGTATAATAATAAGATGCTAAAAAATGAAAGACAAATAGAAAAAAAAAAACACATATCTTGACCACCAAAATGTGTACAATCTTAAATAAGTTTAAGGATGAAAAAATCACTCAATACAACTTTATTATTTTTCCAATTTGCTTTATCACCACCTCTTTCTTCTTGTCACTTAACTTTATTTCCCTCGTTACTTCACCACCTTCTTCATCTAATCACTTCTTTCACCTCTTTCTTCTAGAATCACTTCTTTCACCTTCTCCCTTTATATCAATAGAGTTGTCATCATCACCTAAGGATAACCCTTTTTTCTCCCAACAATGCTTGTTCTTGAAAAAATCAGAAACCAACCTAATAAATAAATTATATTTCTTATTGTCCTTCTCTTATTTTGTCCGTTCACATTTCAACTTACTTCACTGTTATCATTACCACCACTACCACCAAGAATTATTTTTCAATGCCAATAATTCGTAGTTGTGATGCATGCTAGATTTTCAAGAATCATTCTTTATCATAACTTAAGGCTATGCAAGCAGTAGAGGAGAAATAAATTCACCAACAGATGCCGCAACAACACTAGTAAATGAAAAATATCAAGATATCCTTATAAGATTCACGATAGGAAATAGTTTTGAACTTAAAGAAGTAGCGGCTTCAGTGAACACGGAAAGTGAGAATGCATGGGGTCTCAATAAGTTCTGACAAGGACTTTTAACTTGCAAAAATTCAAGAAGTCTTTATTGTCGTGAGACACAATGAAACAACTTAGGTAGTCGCGCAAATTATGCACACTCACAAATAGAGACAAAGATAACTCTCAAGGAATGATTGTCATGATACTAATTTTCTTAAAAACTTAAGTTGATAAGAGAGGACAACATGAATGTTTATATCTCTAATACTATCCTTTAATAAATTCACACAATGTGGGATCTCAATAAATTCACACATAGACTTTTAATTTGTAAAAATTCAAGAGGTCTTTATTGTCACAAAACACAATGTAATAGCTTAGGTAGTTATTGCAATTTATGCACACTGGAGAGGACATACAAAGATAATACTCGAGGAATGATTGACATGATGGCCTCTTTTGAATTTGTTTGATTTTTATTGTACAAGTCTTTTTTTAATTTGTCTTATGTTATTTTTGTTTTCTTTTGGAGTTTACTAAGAATTGAACTCTAGATTTTTTAAACATAGAGTTCTGATACTATATTATGATTCTACTTCTTCCAAAAGTTTAGGTTGAAGAGGTAATATAAATGATTATATCTCTAACAACCGTAAGTAATACCAAAGTAAGTATGCCAAGAGAAACTATTATACTAAAACCTAAAAATAAAAGGGGTTTTATTGTAGTCGGTGACACTTTGTTCATAGGGTTAATATCATCGGCCTATGACCTTTTCCGAAAAAAGATGCATAAACGCATGATGGTCTTTACCATAAATCCTGATACCAAATTTATATGAAGTCTTGAAATACAATGAGCAAAATTTATTCAGTAAACTTTTATTTTTCTCCCAATATCATTGTGCTTTTAAACCCTTATCGACTTTTTCGTATCGAGAAGATTTCGATGTGTTTAACTTTTAGGAATATGAAGAGGATGATACTTCAATATTTGGTAATTTTCAAATGACAAACTTTGAAGTTGGATATGATGTTTTTAATGGAATTTCATTTAAGTCCATAGAATATTCAGTATAGTCGTTGATGTTTAAACATGTAATTTGTTGAAAAGATATTTTTATATAACTTGTCCTTTTCAATGTACTCTCAAGGATTTTAAATAAAAAGTTATACTTCGAATTGTGAAAGAATACAGTCCGTAAATATTTATACAAAATATTTCGATATTCAAATCAAAATATGAAATACTTGTTTAAATCAAAGAGAATAGATTCATTCAACATATATTTTTTGTGTTTATGTCATTTTATAGGGTAAGTATATTTCATAGCCGCTTATCAATTATGATTTTGTAATCAATGATAACGAAGTTCTATCATTAGTTTGTAACATATATCTTATGACAGTTTTGGTATCCAAGTATAAAATAGAAACGTTTGTGTTTATATGATTCCTTGATAATGTTTGTGCCTAATTTTGGTTGCGGACTTCTTGATAAATCACTAAATTTGGAGGGCGTGATTATTACATCCATTATATTTGGCACTATGTGGAGTGCTGTATGCATTTTTTAGCCTTCTTAATTAATTAAACAACCGATGCAAGTAATTGGAGATGTATGACACATGGTGGTATATAGGCCATTAATGCTAATTAATTTGATTGATCAAATGTGTGATGATAGGTCACTAGTTTTAAATTTTTAATGCATAGCAAGACTTGGATTGTTGGATTATTATTGATGTGCCATGCAGCATACTTAGTCAAGTCACAAGTGTACCACTTAGTGTAATATAAACATATGAAATTATTTTGATATTTTACTTATCTTTTCCTATGGAGTTAGTTTCATTCATTGCTTGTTACCGTGTAGATGTTTTACACATATATTTTAATTAAAAAAAATCACCTTAAAGTCTTGAACGCTCCTAATTAAATATTTGTTATTTTATTTTTTTAAAACAAATATTGGGTATATAAAAATGATTTTAAGATACCAGTAGATCATTTTTTAGAAAGATATTTATTTCCTCACTTAATTACTATAAGATTGATGATAATATTTTTTTTAAGATATCATAAAATCTAAGAATTTTTTAATTAGTAATAATAAAAAATCCTCAACGAATCACCTAAAAAAAATAAAAAATTCTCAATTCTCTTAAACAAATAAAATCTCTTAATAATTAAGTAAAATATACGCTTAATACTTGTGTGTTTTGAAATAGTGGACAATGACTTATTTATACATATTACACGTAGCAATTATAATTTATGTACATAAATGATTGTGTCTTTTCTATTGCTAATAGATACAATATTTTGAACATATACATAGTTCTTAAAAAGTTGTGTTTCTTTAGCCAATAAATACAATATTTTGAATATACATAATTCTTAAAAAGTTGGGTCTCTTTAGTCAAATAGTACTAAATGGTTAGGAACCTTTTATTAATATTAATTAATCAAATTTATAAATACCCTTCGATTTTTTACTATTTATAAAATTTAAATGCCATACAAGTATATGCATAAAGAATGTGCCACTAAGACTAAACATTCTTTTAGTGTAAATTTTAAAGTTCTAATGAAATAATAGGTGTCTAATCGATTAAACCTATACTCTATATTCTAGTACAAAAAATCACACACGTTACTTATATCCTCCAAGTTTAAGAGTTTATAATTTTAAACACTTATATGACCTTGTACTCATCTTGGTTTCATGAATATTTACGAGAATAAAACTTCTAAAATTCTCGATTAGAGCGGAACCACTCCTATATTCATATATGTGGAATATTTTGATAAATAATATTATCATTCTATTAAGAGTTTTAACTCGCCCTCCTAATTTATTGTAAATAGCACTAAATTCTATACCTTGGTGCTCCAATTCCTAAATAACTTGTTATTACCCATTAAACCTTGAAACTAGTGGTCTACTAGAATAAGGTTGGGTTCTCATCATTTAGCAATAATAGATTTTAATCCCATTTTAGCAGTAGTCTCTTTGATTTTATCCCTTGACAAACCTTTAGTCAAAGAGTCTGCTAAATTTTTTTGAGATCTTATATAAGTGATGGTAATTACACCATCATCTATTAGTTGCCTCACAAACTCATGTCTCAAACTTATGTGTCTAGACTTTCCATTATAAATCTTATTATATGTTCGAGACATGGTTGATTCACTATCACAGAAGATTGAAATGGTTGTCGTCTGCTGTGGCCACAACTTTATATCATATAATAAATTTCTTAACCATTCTACTTCTTTATCTGTGGCAGATAAAGCTACAAACTCAACCTCTATAATAGAATGTGTAATATATGTTTGTTTCTTTGAGATCTAACTTATTGCTCCACCACCTATGGTGAAAATCCATCCTGAAATGAATTCGTTATCACTAAGATTTGTAATCTAACTTGCGTCGAAATAACCTTCTAAAACTGCGAGAAAATTAATACAATGTAATCCTAAGTTTATGGTTTTCTTAAAATAACCAAGAACTCTTGTTATAACTTTTCAATGTTAATTGCTAGGCTTTTTGTAAATCTTGATAATTTGCACACAGCAAATGTTATATTAGGTCTAGTACAATGCATTGCATACATTAAACTTTTCTAATACTTTTTTGATAATAATGAGATTGACTTAAAGTAAAACCAACTTCATTCTTATGTACCTTTATGCCTAATGTTATATCAACTTCATTCAAATCCTTCATCTTGAACATAGAAGTTAGATACTCCTTCGTTACACGAATTTCTTTTAAATTTGTTCCGATGATTAACATATCATCAACATATAGACAAATGATTACTCTATAATTTTTAGTAAATTTTGAGTAAATACATTTATCTGCACTATTATGTGAGAAGCCATTTGATAATATCACTGAATAAACTTCTTATGTCATTGTTTAGGCGCTTGTTTTAAGCCATACAAAGACTTAATTAATTTGCAAGCTTTTTTTTTTCATTTTCGGGTAGCACATAGTCTTTCGGTTGCTCCATATAAAAATTTTCATTAAAATATCCATTTAAAAAAGTCGTTTTAACATCCATTTGATGTATAGGAAGCTTGTGAATGGATGCTAACATTATAAGAGTCCTAATAGAAGTCATTCTTGCCACAGGTGCATAGGTATCAAAATAGCCTAGACCTTCTTATTGTCTAAACTCCTTGGCCACTAACCTTGCTTTAAGATTTGTAATGAACTATTAGTGTTATACTTTTTTCTAAATACCTACTTACATCCTATAGGCTTTGATCCTGTAGGTAAATCAAGCAAGACCCAATTATTATTTGATAATATTGAGTCCATTTCATCATTTATTGCTTCTTTCTAAAAGATAGAATTCCTTGAAGCCATAGTCTCTTTGAACGTTTGAGGATCACCCTCTATGTTCATCACAATAGAAATCTTGTTTGTCATAGAACTTCTAGTTCCTTCTACCAAAAAGGTGATAACCTAAGAAGAAATAAAATTTGGACCCAAGTCCTTTTCTTTTTTTACTCCCAAACTCTTCTTTGGTTCAATCAATTCTTTGTCATTTAGACGTTTATTATTTTGATTATTTATTTCTTGTGAAATATTAGTATCATTTTAAGGATATTCTGAACTAAAAATTGAATCATTGATAAATTTATTTTTAAAAAATTCTACCTCTTTTGATTCAACAACTACATTAGACACTAAGTCTAATATTCTATATGCTTTAGAATATTCTAAACACCCCAACACTTTTAGATAATTCAAATTCGGTTTTCTTTCTTTCTAAATTTCATAAGGAGAAAAGTTTTTATGTCTTGATGGTATCCTATTATGGATATGACATGATTTTAATAATGATTTACCCCACAAATTGTAAAGTAATTCTGCATTTAGTAACATTGAATTAACCATATCCACTAAGGTACCATTTATTTTTTCTTCTTATTGATTTTGTCTTCTCTAATATGATTCACTTTAGAACTTTAAGAGAGATACACAACATTATGTTTTCGAGTTTCCTCCTCTATACGTATATGCCTTAGTAATTTCTCAATTGTGAAGTTCTCACCAAGATATAAAATTTTCTTCCAATAACCATTCCATGATGAAGATAATTTTAAAATAATTGCTCCAACTTGTGATGATTCAGAGATCACCACTTGTAGATCACGAAGTCTACTTATAAGGATTTGTAATTCATGAATTTGATCCATAACAGGCATAGTATCATTCATAATAAATTTATCTATTACTTGTCTTTAGTATTGTACTTTTCTTCAAAAAATGTTTAAATCTTTAATGGTGATTGAATTGACATATAGAGATCATAAAGTCAGTTGGATAAAGTATTGAGAATATGACCTCGACATGCAAAAGTATCTTCATCACATTTCTTCTTCAATTGAACAACCTTTTCTTTCTCTTCCGATGTGGAATTTTCAGCGGTATCGGTAATTGGTGTAGTCTTTGGGTCAATCACATATGCAAGATTGAGAACTAAAAGAAGAAACATCATCTTGTCCTTTCAATGGTTGGAGTTCGTTCCATCAAAGCGATATAACTTGACAAACTTTTGATTCATGACTTTGAACGTTGTGTTTTGATCTTGTGCCATCTTCAAATATCTCTCTAAAAATTGTTGGGTATATAAAGATGATTTTAAGGCACGATTAGATCGTTTTCTTTAGAGAGACATTTGTCTCCTCACTTAGTTGCTATAGGATTGATAATACTTTTCCAAGATACAATAATGAAACCTAAGAATTTCATAATTAGCAATAGTAAGAAATTCTCAACTCTCTTGAATAAAGAAAATCTCTTAATAATTAAGTAAATTGTACACTTAGTACTTGTGTATTTGAAATAGTGGACAATGACTTATTTATACATATTGCACTTAGCAATTATAATTTATGTACACAAATGGTTGTGTCTGTTTTATTGCTGATAGATACAATATTTTGAACATACACAATTTTTAAAGAATTGTGTTCGTTTAGTCAATAGATACAATGTTTTGAATATACACAATTTTTAAAAGGTTATGTCCCTTTAGGCAAATAGTACTAAACGGTTAGTAACCGCTTTTTAATATTATTAATAATAATAATTAATCAAATTTGTAAATACCCTTCAACAAAAAACTCAACACATTAAGGTAGAGGATCAATGGAAAAGTACTAGACAGATAAAATAAATTAATCTCTAATCATCTTCGATAATGCCATCAACAACCCAAAAGATCAAATATCATTCCACTCTTTGTAACTCCTCATCAACCCGTTGACAACTTTCGCAACACTTGTTTTTTATTCATGAAAATTCAGTCATTCCTTACTAACCAAGTGCTCCAAAGTCGAAATGATAGCAAAGAAACCAAGCTCACTAACATTCTATCAATTCGACTGCAAGATTGTCCCCTTAACCACATAAATTTACGGTCATTCAGTTCTATATCCACCAGTTTCATATCGTATATCCATGTTTTAAAGTCTTCCGCGGTTGTTGTTAACACACTAGCACCTTTCCTTTCTTCCAACTGCACAACTTCATTGAAGTCACCCATATAGTAAAGAGGAACTTGACATATCTCCGATAAAAAAACTCAACTCTTCCTACACATCAAGTTTCTCTTCTCTTGCATGCACAATGAAAATTATTGTTTGTCAATTCTCTTTCTATATACAACATCTCTCCTCTTTGTAACAATTACTTAACCTAAACATCATATCATTCCACATTATTAATAAACCTCCGGAAGCACCTTCCGATCCCACAAATTCCCAACCCACTACATTATTATCCCAAATTTACACTACATCAAACTTAGCAATCATATCTTTTTTTTGTCTCTATCAATCCTAACATATTCACATTATTTTTATGCTTAATTTTTTTTACCATTCTCCACTTTCTAACACTCTCTAAACTCTTCATATTTCACGAACTAAAAATCATTTAAAAAATTTATTACACATCTTATTGCAATTTTGGAGCGATTCTTTCTTATTTTCTTTTTCTGTTTTGTTTGCCTTCTTTTGTGTGCTAATGTCTAATTTTTTTATTTAGGTCCGTTAGAATGTCTCTCAATTATAGTTAATGTCTGATTTTTGCATACATGTCCATAAGAATTGAATTTAAAATATGATGTTTAAAGAACTACTAGCTATGCTAGGTTGAATCTATTTGTTTGATTGTTTTTATGTTATTAGAATTTTTCAATCAATCGTTTACATAGACGAAAACCAAAGCAAGAATTTCCTACTTTTATATTGACATATTGTCGCTACAAGAGTAAAATAAAATAAATTACGCTACATATATACCTCGCTCTTATATATATAAAAAAAATCAGTTTTAACATTATTTTTTAATAATCAAATACGTATTTTCTTTATTTTATTAATTAAAAAATTTAAACTAATAATTAATAACAATTGTATTTTTATATAAGTATCAAGAATGTTTTGTGTATAAATAGTATTTTCAAATACAATATGCATATTCTAACTACCAATTTCACCACTAAAAAATTGTTGTTTTGTTCTAACATACAAAATTAATAAATATTTAAATAAAACAGTACAAAATATATTTTTTATTTCTAAAAATTAATACTTAAATCCAAGAATATTAGTTAAAAAGTCAAAGCAATATATTACAAAATATTAATTTGAGAAGTATTTTTAAATAATTTATCTGATAAGAAAATAATAGTAATATAATTATTCTAATTATTGATGTGATTTATTTAAATTGAAAAATATGAATTACAGTTAATATTTAAAAAAAATCAAATGTCCTTTTCAATAGTCATATACACCCAACAGAATTTTAGTTAATCTGATTCATTTTCATGAAATTATATTAGACAAAATATTATATTATCCAAAGACAAATAGAAGACTATATGTATACTATAAATCAGCCACCACTTTAACTATTTTATATAAATATATATATTGTTTAACTTTTTTTTATGTTTATTTTGTATTTTTATATATTTTATATAAATAACAGATTCTTAATATATATGTAACATGATTATAAATCACATTGACACCAATCTAATTTTTGTAAAATTCATTTTACAAAAGCAAGTTGATACCAAGATATGTCTACAAACATTAATACATAAACATTTAATAATTTTTTTTATTTTTGGATTGGACAGATAAAATATTTTTGGGGTAAGGAGGATATAATTAGGGTTGACAATGGATAGGGTAGGGTAGGGTATGGACTCTACCCTAATCCTACCCGCGAATTGAAATTTTTTTTAAAACTCTATCCTACCCTACCCGTGGGTTGAGAATCTCTCAACCCTAACCCTACCCGCACCCTAAAGTTCTAAACCCTACCCTACCCGACCCTATCCGTAAAAAAATAAAAATTTTTCAAACAAATATAAAATTCAACCATTCCAAATTTTATACATATTAATAAATTAGAAATAAAAAACAAAGTTCAAATTAAAATTAAAAACAATAAAATCTTAAAAAAATCCAAGATAAAATTACAAATAATATGATCATCAACTAGCTTAGTGGTTATTTCAAGTTTTTATAAGAAAAAGATTGTGAGTTCAACACTCACTTTCTTCACTACATACATAACTTATATATATATATATATATATATATATATATATATATATATATATATATATATATATATATATATATTAGGGATGCGGATATGGTAGGGTAGGGTATACCCTAAACCCATACCCTACCCTATCCGCAGACAAATTTGTACACTATCCTACCCTACCCGCAGCGAGTAGGATAGACAACCTACTCGAACGAGTTGGTCTGGATTGGATACCTATGGATATGATATATATTGCCAGTCCTATATACAATTTTCAAAGGTGAGTCTCTCTATAGCAGGTTCAAAGCCATTTGCTTTGTTTACCAGGAAAAAAACATTTGTTTTTTATTTTTGGGACCCGCTATTTGTTTTTTTTGTCTTTCTTTTATTGGATCAGGCTTTTTTTTACAAAGTGTCCGATGCTGGTCTAAGAGCCTAACTCTAAACTATGTTTAGAACCCAAATATTGAAAAAATAAAAATAGCCCTCAAATAAGAAATTGGGATTATAACCTCCCAGCCTAGAAAAAGAAATAAGCAATTTATTGAGAACCAATTTGGATAGGTTGAATGGTTTGTTTAAGCAAGTATCAGGAGTTTAAATCCGTCTTGTATATACAGCAACTTATCAACCAACAATACACCCTTAAATGGAGTTCAGATCTTATCGTGCATAATTTTTTAATCAGTATTATAACGCTCATAATTCCCTTCATACCTCATTGCGTATCGGAAAGTCAATGTTCAACGAAACAGATCAGCTGTTTCATTTTCTTTTTTTTGTCCAAAAACTCAACTAGTATTATTACTCACTTTTTCTTAAAATATTTTCGATTTGGGCATTTACATTATGATAATGCTACTTGTTCTTTAAAATTTAGTCTTTGGTAAACTTTTTTAAGAATCTAGTATTATTTAAAATAATTTAAATACCCACTTTCATATACCTGTTATTTAAAAAATCAGGAAAATTACTTACTTTTTATTTTCTTTCTCTTCTAAAAGTTGAATAAAGGACAATATTTAAAAGATATCTAATGACACTGCTTATGTTATACGCCTGCTACTCACATCAATTCATTGGATAACAAAAAGCCTAACCCAAATAGCTTTTTTTGGCTAAATGATACATTTCAAAACAAAAAATTTATACGGGTCTACAAATGATGAGTCCATTACTCCAATATTTAATTACAAAACTAATTATCACAGAATGACTCTTACACGCGAAATAGGACACCTCCAATTCTCCATTTCACAGCACTCTCATGCCCATGCATAAAGACAGCATACCATGCGGAAAACATACGTCAGCAGGATAGAATTTTTCATATAATGACTCTCACATGCAAAATGGGACACCTCTACTTCTCTGTTCCACAACCATTCTCATGCCCATGCATCGTCCTCTCATATTGCTACGTAAAGACAACATACCATGCTGAAAAAATACGTCAGCATGATAGAAATTTTCAAGAAAAATATTAATAGATTGTGTACTTATCAATCTAACATTTTCTATTTTTAGTATAAATTTAAACTAAATTTTAAGAAAATAACGATGCATTAATGAGTCATAGTAGTTAATAGATAGTTTTGTATGGAAATACAATATCGTGAGAATGATATGATAATATTTAAAAGATATCTAATTGCACTGTTTACATTATACACCTTCGACTCTCACGTCAATTCATATGATAACAAAAAGCCTAACTCGAATAGCTATTTTTGGTTAAACTATATATTTCAAAACAAAAAAATTCCTAAGAGTCCACAAATGATCGGCTCATTACTTCAACATATAGTTACAAAATTAATTAGTACATAATGACTCTCACACGCGAAAGGAGATACCTCTGCTTTTCATTTTCACAACTACTCTCATATCCATGTGTCATCCTCTGATACTGCCACTTAAAGACAGCATACTATGCTGAACACATATGTCAACATAATAGAATATTTTTAAAAAATATCAATAGAGTATCTACTTATCAATCTAACTTTTGTTGGAATTTTTTCAAAATTTCTTAACCCAAAGATCATCCATGTTAAATTATTAAGAAATAAAATACTTGAATATGGAAGCGTACCTAAATTCATAAATATGAATCATGATTGGAAGAGTTAGGATCTTGTGGTTCTTTCAATCTTCTTCAACCAAAGCCTTCTATGTTCCTAGGCGGCTGAATTGTGACTCTTCTGATGGGGAAAAGAGCGATAAAGGCGGCTTTGGTATATTGGGGACGGAAATCCTGAAGGCACTATTTATATTTGAGCATGGCAACCATTAAACTCTAAAACCCAAATAAAATAGTATCTAAAGTCTAAAAGATAATATATCTAAAATCCAAAAGATAATATCCGGTTTTTATTATCATTTAATTCCAAATCAAAAGTAATAATGACTTATTCAATTTAGCATTTAAAACAATAAATGAGATCACCATTATATAAGTCATTTAATTTAAAATAGCATAATTTGTTATTATAATTAATATATGTGTTGCCCACAAACAAATTAGGAAATTAAAATAATTTCCTAGCAATGGCTATACATATATTCTTTTTTCATATAATCACATCTTATAAACTTTATGCGCGCATCTGAATGCTATTTCTCTCATTATTTTAACAATCTAGTCTGTCTCATATATTAGATATGGAATCACCGCAACTTTTATCACATTAAATGTCATGACTAAACCACGCCAGTCACCATCCTAATATACTTAACGACATATATCAGATTTGGATGAGTAATATGGAAATTATATACCAAGTGATCTCATGCATGTCTATTTCTAGATGGTCCAACTTTAAAACTTTATTGAGATCAAACACAATACAAATATTGCAAAATGAATATTTTACATAACATGAAATAAATTATCAACTTAATTCTGTAGAAAAATAATTCAATTATCTGTCATAGGACATATAGTATAAAATAAACTCCCACTAAACCAAGGCATCACTAATATTGACACCCATTCGAGCAGTGTGCTCATGAAAGATTTTAGGGATCAATCCCTTGGTTAGTGAGTCTACTAGCATATACTCTGTTCCTATATGTTATATGAAAATCTGTTTTTCTTAACCTTTCTCCTTGACAACTAAGAGCTTGATGTCTATATACTTTGATTTTGTCAAGCTCTTATTGTTATTGGAGTATAGTACTACTGACTTATTGTCGCAAAATATCTTTAATAGCCTTTTAATGTCATCTACTATCTAAAGCTCAGTGACAAAGTTTTGTAACCATATGCCATGAAATCAGAATCAGTGTACCTAATGATCTCCAAATTTTCTAATCTCCGATAAATAAGCATGTAATCATTTGTTCTCTTTAAATAACGCATTACGCATTTAACAACTATCCAATGATCCATGTCCGGATTGCTCAAGTATCTACCCAACACTCCCACTATAAATGATATATCGGGACGTGTGCAGACTTGAGCATACATTAAGCTCCCTAATGCTGATGCATAAGGTTTATCATGCATTGTTGTCCTCTCAATATCATTTGTAGGGCATTACTTGAGATTGAAATTGTCTCCTTTAGTTACGGGTGTGTCCGTTGGTCTACATATTTCCATGACTTATCTACTTAAAATCTTTTGATATAGTTATTTCGTGATAATCCAAGAATACCTTGAGAGCGATCTCTTAGTATCTCGATTCCTAATACAAAAGAGACATCATCAAGATCTTTCATTTCAAATTTGTTCGATAGAAATTTCTTAATTTCATGCAACAAACCTATATCGTTACTGGCAAGTAGAATGTCATTAATATATAAGACCAAAAAAATGTATTTACTCCCACTGAATTTGCGGTATACACATTCATCTATGATATTTCTCTCAAAACCATGAGGTAATGACTTGATGAACTTGTGATACCATTGACGGGAAGCTTGTTTGAGACCATAGATGAATTTTCTCCTTTCTCTATTGGATCTCCTTAATGAAACTTCTTGAGGTTGTTGAGCTTGCTGTATGGATTGAAATTGAGGAGGATTCTCATTATTTTCCTGTTCTATAGCAGTATCTTGAACAACAATGATATTCTCATTGTTCTCTTGTACTGTAACTAGATCTACAGTAGGATTCTCATTGTGCTCTTGTACTATAAATGTGTCTTGAATAATAATAGGTACAAAGACCTGATCATTGTCAGTTATAGAATCATCATCAATAGCAACATTCCTAATATTTCCTCCCCCTAAATTCAACATCCTCAAGAAATCTCGCATTTTCCGTTTCAAAATAGGCCTTGATGCATGATTGTAAAACTTGTACCCCCGTGAGCGCTTAGCATAACCAACAAAGTAGCAACTAATTGTCATTGAGTCCAATTTTCTTTCATGCGGCCTATAAAGTCGTGCCTCAACTGGACATCCCAAAATATGCAAATATTTTATACTGGGCCTTTTCCCAGTCCAAATTTCATATGGGTTTTGTTAACTGCTTTGCTTGGCACTCTATTAAGGATGTACACTGTGGTCTTTAAGGCTTCTCCCCAGAGTGATTCAGGCAAGAAAGAATGACAAATCATACTTCTCACCATGTCCTTAAGAGTTCGGTTCCTTCACTCTGCAACACCATTCATGCTAGGTTTGCCTGGTATAGTGTATTGCGGAACAATACCACACTCCTCTAGGAAAAGAGCAAAAGGCCCGGGATATTGCTCACCTGAACCGTTATATCTATTGTAGTATTCACCACCACGATCAGATTTGACAGTTTTAATTTTCTTTCCAGGTTGGAGTTCAACTTCAGCTTTTAAAGACTTGAAAACATCCAAGGCTTGGGACTTTTCATGAATTAAATATAGATACCCGTAACGAGAGTAATCATCTATGAATGTAATAAAGTATTGTTGTCCATTCCAAGAGACAGTAGGAAATAGGTCACATATATCGGTATGTATCAGTTCTAAGACATCTTTAGCTATCTCGGCACCTAATTTTCTTTCGTTTGTCCTTTTTCCCTTTATGCACTCAATGCATACTTCAAAGTCTGCCAAATTTAGGAATCCAAGAATTCCATCCGACACAAGCCTCTGAATTCTCTGTTTAGAGATGTGACCTAGGCGTTTGTGCCATAATGATGCCGAATTCTCATTTAGTTTTTGTTTGGTACCTGTTTGCATTATTTCATTATTATAGGAATTCAAATCAAAATAGATTATCCACCAAACAACCAGAGTAAATATTATTCGAATTATAAATGAGGCTGACTTTATTGTTTTCGAATGAACAAAAATAACCTAATTTATCCAAACAAAAAACAGAAACTAAATTCTATTTAAATGATGGTGCATAAAATGTCTATAATAAATCCAAGTAAAATAAACTCGTGGAACATAATCTAAAGGCTTCTATAGGTTCGACTGCAACTATATTTTTGTCTGCCACATAGATGTATCTTTCAGCATCACTTGGCGGTCCCAGGCAACCCTGATAGTAGCACTTACATGAGTAGTAGCAGCAGAATCTACCCACCAAGTATCAACAGGTGCATAACTTAAACTAGCCTTAGAACAAACGAAAGTAAGAATTGTACCCTTCTTTACACGCCAACTGACATATTTGGTACAATCCTTCTTCTTATGTTCCACCTTCTTACAGAAGAAACAGGTTAAAACTTGATCCTATTTCTCAGCTTTTTCTGCTGAGAAGGCACATCCACAGTAGTATCACGCTTTCTTTTATATTGATAAGATAAAGCTATGTGAGCACTTTCAGTCTTATCTTGCTATAGCCTCTCTTCTCCTTACACACAGTGAGATATAAGTTCGTTTAAGGACCAAGTCTCCTTTAGAGTATTATAACTCACTTTGAATTGCTCAAAGTGTGCAGGAAGGGAGATCAAAATGAAATACACGAGTAAATCTTCTGACAACTCTAACTTTTAGTGCTTTCAATTTTGAAGCAAGATGAGACATTTCCATAATGTACTCCCTTATGTTCCATTTACCTTTATACCTCATGGAGACAAGTTTGCTCAAAAGGATACTTGCCTCTGCCTTTTCATTCTTAGTAAAGAATTTTTTAACATCTTTCAGGAACTGTTTGGCATCTTTATCCTCATTAATTGAGCTCCAAAACGCCTCAGGAATTAAACGTTTCATGATCATAATGCTCATTCAATTGGATCTCTCCCACATCTCTATTTTAACCTCATTGAGATTTTTTGGAGTGAAAGTGAGTTTCTCCTCTCGAAAAGCTATATCCAGATCCATACAATCGAGGACAATCTCCACGGTGTCCTTCTAAACTTTAAAGTTTGAACCATTTAGCATAGGAATACTGCTAATTTATACAGAAACATTGGTAGCTGAAGCCATAATTTCTTTATTAGAACAAAAAAAGGAATATGCAGTAAATATTAGTTAAATAATGGGAAAAATCCATATTGAGATATCTAGAACAACATTAATTTTCAATCTTTGGATAGAAAATTAACTGTAAGTAATACTCTTATCGCAGTAATCAAATATTGTCAAAATTTCTGTCACACATTAAGCCTTTCTTTGGACCGACTGAATGCGCACATGGAAACTTAAACTTCGCAACATATTTATTACTGCATATATTTTCTATTAATTGGCCAGACAATAACCTTCCTTTGGGCCGATTATTGATCACATAATTAATAAAAAATAAACAAAAGTGTACAATGCTTATTATTTGGCCAAACAATAAACTTCTTTTCTGCCAATTATTGTCCGCATAAATAATAAGCATTCCTTTATTCTTAATTATTACCCAAACATGTATTTACGATCAATATGTGTATGTATTTCGGCCAAATATAGACCTTCCTTTGGGTTGACTAATATTCGCATGAATTACATATTACCATATTTTTAATATTTTAAATAAATTAATTTTCACAAAAGAGACTACTTTGGCAGCATAATGTTCAATTAATTTATTCCAAGACCAAATCTATATAAAATAAGTGGGTATAATAATCCAAATTGTTACTAATTTTCTTATGTAAAAATTAAAAAAGAACATTTAAATCGCAAAAGGATTCAAATTTTAATGGTGTCTTTTTAAACCTAAAAAAAGACATAATTATAACTATTCAACAAATTTATATGCCAAAAATTTTTTTTTATCTAACAAGATTAGAATCAATCATTATGATTCAATCCATGCGAAACAAAAAAATAATGAATTTGCCAAGAGAATGAATCTATATAGAATGGTATAAAAAAACAAAGATTTTTTAAAAAAAAAAACTGGGTTCATATTCACAGATTAAATCATAATGCACACAAAAAGCTTTATTGTAACACCCTACCATACTTAATCTTATGCTTAAGTCATAAGACTGAGATAGTAAGGTATTACGACCTCTAAAAGTAAAAATATATATAATAATAATAAAAGAGATATTTAACTAGGAGCCTTGAAAAACGGGTAAAACAAAATCGCAAAATAAAAGCGCAATGCTCAAGAAACGAGATAACTTGCATGCCAAGAAAGTTGTAGTTAACAGGTGAAAGATAACGAAACTGGGAATTGAGGATCAAAGATACAAAGTAACAAGCTCCTAACTCAGCCTGCAAAGCCAAGGATGGTCGGAGAATATTTACATACATATATACATATCCCAAAACCCCAAAACATATAGAAAAACCCTAACTCTCCTTAAGTCTCTAAGAGGAACAAAATAAACAAGTTTCTTGGAAAGGAAGCTAAGTACATATATACATAAGCTGATAAACACAAAAACCCAGGGACTGCTCCGCCTCAGTGAGCTAGACGCCTAGAAAGGAGCCTCTCGACCTGCATCTGAAAACAACAACACAGTATGGGGTGAGAACCGGAGGTTCTCAGCATGGTAAAGGTGCCACGCATATAATATATAAGTTTATGGAATGCTAGAGGCAATCTTACAACGCCGAAACTCAGATTATAATCTTAAAATATTAAACAGAAACAATAAGAGGTGGTCTTCTAAGAGTTCCAAAACTTAACTAAATCTTGACCTAAACACTAAACCCTTCTATCCTTCCTCCGTTTCTCCATCTCCAGTGAATATGCACAAACAGATAAACAAACAAGGCAAATACAGGAAATTTTGACAAGTATTACCAATAACAATTATAACAAGTAGTAGATTATAATCATGTAGGCAATTTCAAGTAATTCACAAGCAAGCAATTCAAATAATGTGCACATGATGCCTGCCTGTCCTATGACTGTTGATATCAACTGTCGGTTACGTAGCCATCTCGACATGTTCTCAAGCTCAAAAATACACGATGGGGAAAATCCCTAAGCTGACGTGGGGAAAAGCATGCCCCAAGCTCAATGATATCCATGGGACGAATCCCAAGCTGACATGGGGAGAAGAGACAACACCCCAAGCTGACATGAGGGAGATAACACCCTGAAACTCAGTATATTCAATTATTTCTCATAATTATCAGTTTCATTTTTGATACTAATTCATATCTCATCTCAACATTCTCAATTTTACTTAACCTATTGCTCATACATTTTATTATTCTTGATTAATTAATATCATCAATTCTCAATTCCTCACATTACTCTCTTACCTGCCTCATACATTTCATATTATAGAAAATCAATCATTCAAGCCTTAACATCATAATTCATTCATATACACACCTCTCTCTTATACAATCCATCATTTTTAACCTTGACTTCATTCCCAAATTATCTCTATTTCCTAACTTCAGCTAATTACCAGGCTTAATATCACTTTTTATGACTAAGATAGTGAAAATAGAGGTTTGGAAGTCTGAAATTGATTTTAAAACATATAAACTAGTTTTGCAGAAAAAAGGGTAGCACACGTGGTAGTGTGAAAAGGTAGCACGCACGCGCATTCTCTTACCATGCGTACGCGCAGCTGAGAACATCATGTCACGCGTACGCGTGGGTCATGCGTACGTGTGGTCATGCATGCTGGCTCATCACGCGCACGCATAGGCTACTCGCGCATGCGCAGTTTAAAATACCATGCCACGCGCACGCGTGGGCCACACGTGGGCGTACGTTGCTAAAAAAAAAGCACAGTTCACCCAGAAAGCTGCATAATGCCTAGAAATTTACTTTGCCCACCTGCATAGCACATAATCCACACCCTAACTTCCGACGCTAATAACTTTTGCTACAAAATTTCATTTTTAACAAAATTTATACCGTCCAAAAGCTTGTAAAATCATCTTTAAGTTGAAATAAATTCCACCTCCAACCGAAATCTGAAACTCCAGTTATGAGCCGCTGAAGTTTGGCCAAAAACCAAGTTTTACAAACCCTCCAAAACCTCATTTTCATTAAAAGTCATTCTCAACTCAATACCAAACCTGCAAATCATTAACAAGCACATGTTCCTCAACACCATAACAATCTCCATAGTAAACCATATCCCCAAATCAACAATATCATACATACACTTCCAATATACACTAACAGAATCATAATTCACCAATTCAAGACTTGTATATATACATGTCCTCAAGTAATTAATCACCAAATTCATCATTTATCCTTTGGTCAACAAGCACCAACACCGAAACCTACTTCTTCTCAAGAGCACTAAGCAATAATTATACACATACGTTTCAACCTATCCTATGGACACCTAGCCTAAGTTTTCACAAAATATTACATATTAAATACGCGAAACCTAAACCATACATTGATCGATTTCCGCGTATAATCCAAGACACCTCCACAAAGCAAGCTTTCAAAGCTTCCTTGCCACAATTCAGCATCTCAAGTTTCCAATCAAGTCTCTAATATATACAATTCTTACTCCATCTCACATATACTCATACACCTAACACAATTGTCATATATACACATACCCAATTTAATTTCCAGCTCACTAATTCCAAGAATTAATTAGGGGTTAAGGATCCTTACCGTACCCAAATGCCAAATGAGCAAGGGTAAGCATTTTTCTCAAGCTAATCAGGTCCTATAATACAAGAGAACCAAAATCTCAACACTCACATACCTAATATTTGAAAATCAATAGGGATAGAAAAACTGAATTGAGACAGAAGCTTACCAATGAAATTGATCCGATAGAATTGTAGAGCTCGATGCGGTGGACTCGTGCCGCAAACGGTGCGGCGATGAGAGCTCGGATGAAGAAGTTATGGCAAAGGAGGTGTTTGAATGAGGGTTAGGAAAATTACTTACTTTTTATTTTCTTTTTCTTCTAAAAGCTGAATAAAGGGCAATATTTAAAAGATATCTAATTGCACTGCTTATATTATACGCTTGCTACTTACATCAATTCACTGGATAACAAAAAGTCTAACCAAAATTTTTTTTGGCTAAATTATACATTTCAAAACGAAAAATTTCCGGTCCATAAATGATGAGTCCATTACTTCAATATTTAATTATAAAACTAATTATCACATAATGACTCTTACACGCGAAATAGGACACCTCCAGTTTTCCATTTCACACCACTCTCATGCCCATGCATAAAGACAGTACACCATGCTGAAAACATATAAGATAGAATTTTTCATATAATAATGACTCTCACATGCAAAAGAAATTCTTATACAATGACTCTCACATGCAAAACACGACACCTTTACTTCTCTGTTCTACAACCGCTTTCATGCCCATGCGTCGTCCTCTCATATTGCTAGAATACGTCAGCATGATAGAATTTTTCAAAAAAATATTAATAGATTGTGTACCTATCAATCTAACTTTTTTTTTATTTTTAGTATAAATTTAAATTAAATTTTAAGAAAATAACGATGCGTTATTGAGTCATAGTAGTTAATAGATAGTTTTGTATGAAACACAATATCGTAAGAATGATAGGATAATATTTAAAAGATATCTAATTGCACTGTTTACATTATACGCCTTCTACTCACGTCAATTCATAAGATAATAAAAAACCTAACTCGAATAGCTATTTTTGGTTAAATTATATATTTCAAAACAAAAAAATTCGTAAGAGTTCACAAATGATCGGCCCATTACTTCAACATTTAGTTATAAAATTAATTACTACATCAAGACCAAAAAAAAAAATTTAATTATTACATAATAATCTACTTTTCTTTTTTACAACTACTCTTATATCATGCGTCTTCTTCTGATACTGCTACTAACTGAAAATGTATGTCAGTATAATAAAATATTTTTAGAAAATATCAATAGAGTATGTACTTATCAATTTAACTTTTTCTATTTTTAGTATAAATTTAAATTAAATTTAAAAAAATAAAAATACATTAATAAATTATAGTAGTTAATAGATAGTTTTATATGGAAACACAATATTCTGAGAATGAGACTTTCATATGCTTGTGATTGTGAAACTCCAAACTTTTTAATTTTTCTTCAAGTTGGTTTAGAAACTCAAACTCAAAACACAATTAAAATACCAATTTCATGGAAAAAAAATATTTAAATGAAGAATTAAGGCAGTGTTTGGTTGTTGTCTCAAAAAAATAGAGACATAGACACAAAGACACAAATACACATGAACACAAAGATACACAAATTTTATAACATGTTTGGTGATAATATACAAGACACATGTATTTAATTCAAAAGTCTATTTTATCCCCAAACTAAAACAACTCAAGTGTTAAAAGATAAAGGATAATGGTTGGAATTTTAAAAAATAATTAGGGATAGAATTGGAAAAATCTGTGTCTCATAGATTGTGTCTTAGTGTCACAGCTTGAGAGAGATACACTAAATACATGTCTTTAATGTGCATCTGTGTGTAACCGTATCTTTTAAAATTTTATGTCTCAGCAAACAAACAGTGTACACGTCACGGACATTAACCAAACGGAACATAAGAGACTAGTTGAGAGGACAGGAGTGTGTTGTGTTTGTGGTTAAAACTCTGATTAATCACAAGAGGGTCCACATTTCACATTCCACGTGGCGAAAGCGGAAAGGACTAACACGCAAAAACACCCCAAAAATATGTGCCGTCAGATATGCAGTCGTGTGAAAAATGTTTGAACGGCTGAGATCTTCTCAGCAGCGGCGGGGAAGGTTGTAGCGTGGCTTTAAGTAGAGAGAAGAGAAAGCGAAACAACTAAACCAGCGATCTCACAGCCTTCGCTCTGTAGATTTCGTTTCGTTTCGTTTTTTCGTTCTCTCTCTCTTTCGCTCTCTCAATTTTCTCTCTCTATCTCGTTCGCTCACACAGAGAAAAGGCTGCTTCTTCTTCTCATTCTTCTTCTTCTTCTTCTGTTAGGGTTTGTGGCTCATTGCATTTCATGCGTGCTCGGTGATTGAGATCCAGGTTTTCTTCGAATTGGATTTATACTTAGGGTTTCGAGATTTTTCGTTCTTTCTATTTGCTTCCGTCGCCGCATTTTCTCTACATCCTTATCGATCTAGGGTTTATGATTCCGTTAGTTTCTTTTACCTATTACATTCTTTCGATTGCTTTGTAATAATATTGTGCTCTATTTTGGGGGAAGAGGTAAATAAATAGAAAAGGAGGGTTTCTTCATAGTGTGGCTTTCCCTCTATATACTAGTTGGTACTCGCATAGAGGTTCTGCATTTTTTGAATAGGAAGAAACTGGCTTTATTTGATTGGACCGGCTATTTTTTATTTTTGAGGATCAAGTTGTGGAGAATAAAGAACTTTTAGTGGATTGGATAGGTAATGAGAGAAGAACACCCACCATTGGGTTTTGTAGTGCTGTGTTGCATTAAGATTTGGAGATTAGACCTGATTTGTGCTTCTGAGAATTTGGGTCTTATTCAGAGATTGCCGTGTGGTGTGGGAGAAGAACATGTTTCATATTGTTGTAGTTGATATGTGCAGTTATTGTGAGCTTATGCTATGGCACCAACTGTACCAATAGACTTTGCTGGGCAAAAGCAATCCAGGTTGTACTCTCACTCACAGACAATGGGCAAGTCTAGGAAATACTCCAAAGGCTTTTCTACTGGATTTGTTCCGGATTTCCGACATGCGGTGGAGACTATGGGTGAATCAGAGGGGTTGGGTAGCTCCGGACGGGTTGATATGGAACTGACAGCTTCGGCAAATTCTTTTGCGCCAAAGAGGAAATGCATTGGATTGATTGCTGATGGTTATGGTGATTTTGATGTGCCATTCCAGCATTTCAAATTGTCAAAGATGTCAGATTTCGAGAGGAAGGACTTGAAACAGAGGTTAGCACGGGAGCTTGAACGTGTAAGGGAACTTCAGAAGAAAGTTGATGGTATGAAGCCGAATGTTGTTGCATTAACTTCCCCTGGCGATATTAGGGGCTGCAGTGCGGGACAGAAAAGACCTCAGCCGGAGAGCAAGTATAGAACACAAGAAGCATCGGTGCCACAGGGTAAGAAAAGGCCCTTACCAGGACATAACGGTCCAAAGACCAAAAAAAGTATGTCTGGGCAGTTTGAGCATGCAAAACCTGCTGATTCTTCATTAGCTGCATTGATGAAACCTTGCGAGACATTACTTAACCGGTTGATGTCCCATCAGTTTAGTTGGGTTTTTAACACACCAGTTGATGTTGTTAAATTGAACATTCCGGATTATTTCAATGTCATCAAACATCCCATGGATTTGGGTACAGTGAAGAATAGAATAACGTCTGGTAAATATTCAAGTCCTATGGAGTTTGCTGCAGATGTACGGCTAACTTTTTCAAACGCAATGACTTATAATCCTCCTGGGAATGATGTACACCTCATGGCAGAGACTCTTAGTAAGATGTTTGAAACGAAATGGAAGCCGATAGAGAAGAAACTTCCTGCCATGAACAGTGCTCGTTCTGAGCCATCAAAGCCAACTGCTTATGTAGAAACTGGAAATTTTAACCAAATTCCTCCCATGAAAAAGAATAAAATTACCCCGAAAGAAACTAAAGTGAAACCAGAGCCTGTTAAAAGAACCATGAGTGATGAGGAGAAGCATAAATTGAGTATGGAGTTGGAGGCAATGCTTGGAGAGTTGCCCGAAACCATTGTTGACTTCTTGAAAGAGCAAAGTTATGGTTCAGGTCAGGCCAATGATGATGAGATTGAGATTGACATTGATGCCCTAAGTGATGATACCTTATTCAAATTGCGGAAGCTTCTTGATGATTATGTGCTGGAGAAGCAAAAATCCATGGCCAAAGCGAGACAGAGTGAAATGGAGGTCCGTCTCTCTCTCTATCTGTCTCTGTGTGTGTGTGTGTGTGTGTGTGTTATAGGACTTGTGTATTTGCTCATATAGGGTGGGTATTTTCATCTATTAAGTGTCACAGATGTATACAGCTGGGATTGCCTTTTTGTGTAACCTATCTGTTGGATAGTCCGTCATGATGTCAAACTAAAAGATAGAAGTGGGCATTTGAAAAAATCCAATCACCTGGTTGATGTTTATATTTCAAAATATTAATATTAAAAATTTAATACAGCTGGGATTGACTTTTTGTGTAATAACCTATTTGTTGGATAGTCCGTCATGTTGTCAAACAAAAAGATAAAGTGGACATTTGGAAAAATCCAGTCAACTGGTTGATGTTTATATTTCAAAATATTAATATTAAGAATTAAATGGACCTATATAGTGCTTAAATTTGTGATCTTTTGATATGCAAAATTCAATCTAACAGTTGTACTAGTGCAAATTCAACATTTTTAGAAATGAAATATTTGGAGCAAATCTGTGATTTAGTCTTATGTTTTTCTTTGTGTGCTGTACTATCACGATGTGCATAATATAGTGCATGTCTTTAAATAATCTATGGAATGTGTATCATTCTGGCTAATGGTTTTTGTTTGCTTGATTGATCTTTGTGCAGCTTGTGAATGAATCTGGGTTTAGCAACTCGTCAATGCAACCACCTAAAGGTATATTTGATTTGTTGTTTTTTTCTTTTTTCCTGGTTATAACTTGATGATAGACATGTCTATGATAAGTTGATCTTTTTTTATATATATTATTTTTAGTTATCTTTTTTTTATTTGGGTTCATATGATAAGTTCATTATTGAAACTACTTGTAATTCTTGAAGTTCACTGTGCAAATGCAGGTAATGATCAAGTTGAGGAGGATGTGGACATTGTTGGTGTGAATGATCCTCCTGTTTCAAATTATCCTCCAGTAGAGATTGAGAAAGATGGTGCCAACAGAAACACTAAATGCAGTAGTTCAAGTAGCTCCAGTAGTGAATCTGGCTCTTCTTCCAGTGGTTTGTGTAGCTGCTTACTTTTCTTATTTCTCATATCACAATGAGTTTAGTCTTCTGATAATTTGTAATTTGATCTGTATTTTCTTGTTGTGGACTCCCTTATTGTTCATTGAGTATTAGTATGTCCTTGCGTATGATATCTGAACACCACCCCCCCCCCCCCCAAAAAAAAAAAACCAAGAAAAAGAAAAAGCAGCAAAAAAAGCCTTCTCTTGTCCAAGCAATTGCCTCCAGAACTTGGTCCTTCTAATATTCTTATGTTCTGTAACTAGACTAGTCTTTTAACATTAATTTTGTGTTAGATTTGACTCCTAGAAAACAACTTAGTCTCTATTTATCTGCATCAGTAGGATTTCTTAGATATTTTATTTTTAATTGCACATTTTTTGTTGCCCGGACAGTGTTGACTGTTATTTTTATGTTCTAATTATTGGATAAAAGAAAATCTCATGATAGTTTATGTTTATGGTTTTACTATTTTTTATTTTCTATAAATGAGATTGAGGATTTTAGATAATGTGATGATTGAACATTGCACTTTTGCAAGACATTTCGTAGGGTATTCTTTAAAATTCAGTTCTTATCTCAAGATGAAGGCAATATAACCCTTGATAATGAATTTCTCTGTATGTTGGATCTGGAATATGCTTTTCTTATACAACTTTGTTGCGTGACAGATTCAGACTCAGCTAGTTCCTCGGCTAGTGAGTTAGACACTGCCAAATCCCCAGATCCTCCTAGTGCCAAGGTAAAAGGGATATCCATGAGTTGTCTAATAATATGGTGTCGATCCATCTCCCTTTTTATTAGGTGGGGATGGTTACATGTGTATTAGACACTTATATAATATCCCATCATAAACAATGTCTATGAACAGACTGCTGAAATTTTATTAATTCCTAGTTGTTTGCAATGTACCCCTACTATTTTTAATGAACCTTCATTTCTGGACAATATTGCAGGAAAATGTAGGGCCTGTCTTTATTTCCAATCAAAACAGACAGGATCCTGGTAATTCTGAGTCCGAAATGGGTGAGTCCCCAAGTTGGTGTTTTTTAATCGTGTGTATATTTTCATCTTAGGCATTTCTTTTGGTGAGGAATTGAGGATGGTCCAGGAATTGTTGCCTTATAGCTCTCTTTCATGTATAGATTCAATTAATGTGGATGGCCAAGCCGAAAAGGATTCACAGACCAAACTAGTGACTACTGAGCCAGAAAGCCTTCAAGAGGGTAAGCTTGAAACATGAAGAAACTGTCTGCTCTTAGTTTTGGGGGCATGATCTCACCCTTCGTAATATAACATTTTAGGGGAGAGTGCTCCACCTCAGAGGCAAGTCTCTCCCGACAAGCTCTACCGGGCAGCTTTACTAAGGAGCCGGTTTGCTGACACTATTCTTAAAGCTCGAGAGAAGGCTCTTGAAAAGGTTTGTTAAGGTGGTAATGTGGTAGCTAGAGATTTTTGTACCCTACTCTTGGAAACAAGTCTGTTGGCTCTCAACTCGGTACATCTTAAAAAAAAAATTCGAAGTTTTTAATTTTTCTTTTCTCACCAATAAAGTTCTTTCACTTCACAGGTTTCTAATCTGGTAATTACCATCATTACCACCTTTGATAAAAGCCTTGCCAACATTAATGCAAGTGGTTTTTAAAATCTGGTCTAATTGGTTCCACCTTTGATCTCAGGCCGAAAAGCAGGATCCAGAAAAACTTAGGATGGAGAGAGAAGAACTTGAAAGGAGGCAGAAGGAAGGTGTGTTTCTGCTTTTTGAACCTTGTAATACTCATTCTGTGGTACCTGTAGTCTAATTTTCTCAAATTCTACTTTTTCAAGGTTTGCATCGTTTTACTAATTTGTCTTTTTCAATTTGGTTTGCATCTGTAGAGAAAGCACGGTTGCAGGCAGAGGCAAAAGCTGCAGAAGAGGCTCGGAGGAAAGCTGAAGCAGTAGCTGCAGCTGAAGCTAAGAAGAAGAGGGAACAGGAGAGAGAAGCAGCTCGGTTGGCATTGCAAAAGGTAACTTCTAAAGAGGGGTAGAAAATGTAAATCAATAAGAAACATGAAACATACAGTTCCTTAAGAAAGCCTCTGTGGGGTCCTAAAGAATAGCAGTGAACAATAGCAGACAATTCCAAAGTCCCTATGTAAATCAGTAACATAATCTCCCTTAAGAGAGTTAGAAAGTGATTCCGAGATTTGTATTCTATCCCACAAGTCAATAGGTAATCCAAAAGATTTAAAAATCTTAATGTCTCCAAACTAACTTCATTGTTCCCCACAATTATTATTTTCTCTATTTTACAAAGAATTTGCAATGAGACATTGTAAAATCATGCAATTGATTCTGGTATCATCCATCTATTTTTTATAAAGGGGATTGGATGGGATTTGTAATTTTCTTCCTAAAATACTCTACATGATATATATGTGTGTGTGTGGCTGTTTTCAAGACTTGAATCAAGCCCACCTAAAGTAGAGAAAAATATTTACTGTCTTTGACTAATCTCACAGGATTAATCCACTAGTACATAACACTAATATCTTGTAGTTCATATGTTGTGATACAAATTGAGCTTCTTTTGTTCCCACCGAATGGTGACTTTTTTAGATGGAGAAAACTGTTGACATCAATGAGGGCAGTCAATTTTTGGAAGATCTGGAGTTGCTGAGTGCTGTACAAGGTGAACAGTTCCCAAGCTACATAGAAGAGGCGAGCCCAGATCCTCTACAAAGTAGATTGGGTAGTTTCAAGCTACAGGGAAATCCTTTAGAACAGCTAGGATTGTATATGAAGGACGATGATGAGGATTTGGATGAAGAACTGCCTCAGGGTGCTGCAGGACAACCAAAAGATGAAGAGACGGCTAGTGCTGCTCCTGGTGAACAGTTACCAATTTTCAAAGACGAGACAAATCCAGATCATCCTGAAAGTGGATTGGATAGCTCCAAACAGGAGGGTAATCCCTTAGAGCAGTTGGGATTATACATGAAGGATGATGATGAAGATTTGGAGGAACAACCATCTCAACGTGCTGCTGGGAAATCAAATGATGTTGAAGAAGGAGAAATTGACTGATCTGTCCCTTTGTTTTCCTTCTCGCTCATGCAAGAATTTGGTGGTTGTGAGGAACAGTTGTAGGGTTACAGGGTGCTCGTTTTTCCAGCACCCCTGTAAGTTAGAAGATGAGCTGTCTCCTTGACAAGTTTGAAGATGGTATAGTAAAAGTTTATGGCTGGACTGCCTGGACATTGGATTTGGTTTGGGCTCTCTTCAATATTAGTTTTAGTTTGGGAAACAGTTTAAAAATGTGGTATACCAAGGTAGACCGCATTTATTGTAGGGGTTTGATGTGTAGATGGGAAGTGTGCCAATTTTGCTTGCAAGAAGTAACTCCTTTGCAACGAGTTTATGCATCACCTTGACTAGTTAGCCTCAGTTGCAAAGTAAAATATGTTAGAACAGAGGTTAAAATCGATTCTTTCTATTTATTTCAATCTTTAAAGTTGCTTGTGGTGCTTGTGAGAGGATAGCTTTAGTGTGATGAGGCAAACTAGGTTGCATATTTTAGATGTTATTTGTACATTTTTCGTATCGGAATGAATAGGATCATTAGCATGTTTATGGGGATTGCGAGCTTTTGCAAATTTCCTACCCAACCCAACCCAATGAATAAATTACAAATAATTCATGAAAGACAGTAGATAATACAACCAATTTCATTAAAATCACATGCTGAAGTTTACTGCATAGAGTTCCTACACCGCCAAAAATTTATGCACATTTCTCAGCAGCCTAGCTGTACACTATTTTTTTTTATCTCAATACATTATGATTATAGTCTCACTCCTCAAACATACCCTCGTCTGACATTTTGAAAGACTCGGTTCCATTAACATGAATCTGTTCAGACAAGTTGCCATCTACATTTCTCAGCAGGCTAAAGTCAAAGTCGTCATCAGAATCAGAGTCTTCGTCCTCATTTGATCCCTGATCTTGCTTGTTATCTGCATTCCTCCGTTCTTCTTCCCTCTCTCTCTTGGCCTGGGCTTTTCTTACTTCTTGTTGCTTGATGCAGTCTTCGTATGACATCTCATACCAAACAGTGCCCTTCCCCACAATTGATTTGTTATGTTGATCTGCTATGCGTTCTAGCCTGCTCTTCTCTGAATTCTTGGGTTCTCCCCAATAATCATAACGATATAAAGGGTTTTCAGGATCAAATTGGTCTTTACCAAAGTGACTGGCATCCACATACCTTCCTGGTTCTTCCAATGGCAGACCAAGCGCTTTGCGACTGATAAGATGAAAAACAAGGGAGAAGAAACATTTTGAATAGAAAGATCTGTAATAACAGGGAATCCATTTGAAAACATCAACACAACATTACCAGCTGACGTCTCTAAGCAGGGCTTCTCTTTCCTCAAATGATCTGCGCCAATGCATGGCATCATACTCATCCATCTCGATGTGACGCCTTAATTTGGAAATTTCGTACTCCTCGCCTCTGGCTTTTGCTTCCGCAAATTGTTTATTATGGTGCTGCATCCAAAAAGGTGCAAGCCATATGGGTAATAGAAATTTGAACGATAATTTGAGGGGGAAAATGAGGCATATTCAGTGAACTTATGTTTTGGCGCTTTTGTTTCATTATGCCCAACAAATTTTAAGTGACCCTTACAACGTTGAACTCTCAAACCAGCCATATAATGTGTGGTACCAACAGCAACACAAAAACCTTATTTTAAATAAAGGCTGGGGAGGTTGGAAGCTTACCTGACGCTCAGCAAATGCAGCCTCTAAGTCAAGCTCTTTGACACTTACTTTCTGCCAAAGTATCAGAAACAAGAAGTAAATAAAAAAACATAAGTAGCCAGATGCATGCAATCTCATAAAAATATCACTAACCAGAATAGTTTTGGGTAATATTGTGTTCTTATATTTGACTTCTGTATGCTGAGCAGAATTTTGTTCATCAAAGTCTTCTTCATCAGTCAACTCTGACAGCTTTTTGCCTTTATATTTATTTGGATTAACCTCCATATCCGTCAAAATCATTTGCTCAGCTGCATTAATCTGCCATAACTGCAAAAATGTAGTAGTTACTAGTTAGTGATGATGTCAGGTAAAGATGGACCAACCAGAGAGAACTTGAAATGTGGATGAATGATGAGGGTGGAGACAAAACAAAGGTCATATCCCATGTCCTGAAGGATGATTCTGCACGCGCATACTTACATTTTCATGAATGTTGTTAAGATAACTAGCATAAGCTTTTAGGAATTATATAAGATTTGACAACATTGATTTGCCAAAATACTCCAATTCCAAAATGGAATAAAATTTTAAACAGAGGTGCATCTAATTAACCTTGTCAACATATGGGTGATCTGACAACAAAGGTTCTTCCTCCGGCTTGTCTCCAGGATCTTTCCTAGGAATGGGAGGCCTTCCACAGTCTCGCTGCAAATTTCAAAATATAAAATCAAGAGAACAACTATGATAAGGTCAACCAATGCTTTTGAAACATTAAATTATTACTGCCACCTTTTTAAATAACCATGAAATTAAGACACTTAACAAAGTCAATTGAACAATCTGGCCTAATTCAATTGAGTTACAATTCTAATATCATGTGCAGAATCCATGATTAAATTACATCATTGTGGAAACTTACACTTTGCAATCAACTTTGTGAAAACATTTTCAATTAAAAGTTCTTAGATATAGATAAATGTCACGAATCCTTAGAGATCAGTGTTTGTGAAATACTTTTTCTTTAACAAGATTGCAGTCAACTTGCATAACGAGGGAAAGACACAAACCCGTATTTCATCTGGGTTAGTATCGTTACGTTGAAATATTGGTGGGTACTCGAATCTGTTAAAGCTGAAATATAAAACACAAGTTGAATATGATGCCTCAATCTAATCAAAATAAATATCAAATACTTATAGAAAGCTGAATATTGCAAATAGATAATCATACATCAGATGATCTATATTTGGATGGACAAACCGAAGTTCGATCGGAAACCGGAAACGGTAGGGATCTCGCTTTGCCTGCCAAAAAAAAAAAATACAAACACTATTAAATAAAATTGATTCAAAAAAATTATGATGATATTTGTACATGAGGGAAACTTAATACTATAGTGAAAAAACTATAATGATTATTCAGATTGCTCAGGAAACATACAATATAGAATCAGACAAATAGACCATGTATCCTAACTAGAGGAATAGTTAAGGGTTCAGTAAAGTGCATGGTTAAAGCGAGAGGGTTGATCTCAGTTACAAAATAAAATAAATAAATAAGAACATGGCCAAAAGCTTCTATCAATCCATCAATACAAAATGTGAAATCTCGTGAATGGTAGTATAAGCCAAGAGCTTTATCCTTGGAACAGTCCAAGTGGCCAAAATAATATACAGTCCAAGTGACAACTAATATAGGAAGTTATCAACTTGGGATTTTAAACACTCACCAAAACTTCAACCATGACATGCATACCCACTTTTATGTGATGGCGGATCCAATACCAGTCATTGTTCTTTATGGGAACCCACCTAGAATACATCATGCTATATGAGTCTTCCAGAAAAAAACACTTGCGAAAATAAATAAATAAAAATAATTGGAACATGCTCAAATAGTAAAACTGGAAGGCAAAAAATATTTAAAGCCTCTAAGTTACTAATGATAACAAGATGAGTGTGCTGGTTATATGGCAACACTATGACAGTAAATAAAATATGCAATAATTGATGGCTTCTGGAGAGAAAACATCACATTTTGAAATTTTACACAGAAGGACTGTTTGAAAATAAAATAGAATAGTGTCGACATCCTTCCAATAACCATGCCAAACGAGAGAGATTATGGTTATTATCTTCTAAATAAACTACTGTTCCTTTTTCTCTAGTAAGACCGTAAGAGAATGGATCCAATATCTCAACTCAAATGCTTTAAATAGTCCCAAGTATGAAGTATATCTGTCTCTTAAGGCTTGACCTCGTTCATGGTTGTTGATGCCAACAGATTAGAGCATCTAAGTGCTATGGATGCTCATAAGTTGCTTTTCCCATTTTAGAAAATTCATCTTGTTTTTGTATACTAATTCCCTACATTTTGTTCATGTATGCATTAAATAACCTTTTACTTTCTAAACTTATAGCTAATCAATTAGCAACATCATGATAGTGGAAGCAACATGTTCACTTGAGTGTGTATTCCAAAATATTAAGCAAATTAACATCCTGAACAGAAAGGACTCGAAGAATTCTAAAAAGAACAATACGAAAATTGGTAGTTACCCCTCATATACGCCGCCAATGTCAACAAATGCCCCTTGATAGAGATGCAAAGTTGTCACCATCCCTTCACAAATCTGCATAGAAGAAATTCTACGTAATTAATATTATCATAATAACAAATAGTATATGTGAAAAGTGCTGTTAGGCATTTACAATTGCCTGCATCTCAATTATACACATTCAGGTAAGTTTTGGTTCTTGTTGGAAAAAATGTTTCGAAACATATGTAGGCATGGAGATAAAACAGAGCCAACCAAACCATGAATTACATAAGAATCATCTATTAAGTTATTAATACTATATAACTGTTCAAATTAGGACATCATAACAGGTGAACATGAAAATTCAGTCATCATTATTAAACGGAAGAAAATCATTGCAAACCACTAAAGCATAGAGTTGGTCAGCGGCTGAGAATTGCAACCAAGTTTCATGATCAGACTTGAAACGGTCACTACAAAGAGCTACCAGAAAATCATCAGGAGCCTTCTACCATGAAATTAGGTTTCCCCAAAATTGGTTTTCAATGATATGCCCTTACCCTATAAGCCACTTGAACTCATAAATCATAATCAGCAGGTTGGTAATGCAAGCATCCTAACACCTAAAAACACTTGCAGTATATGCAATCTTGGAAAATTGACAACAGGTAAAGTGTCTAGAAGACAAAATTGCAGCATTAATCAAAATGAAAAACAGGAGCTAGAGGGCTTACTTGACCAGGATAATAGAATGGAAGTTCATACTGCAGAAAACATTAAAAAATCCAAACAGTGAGCACCATGTTGTAATGTTCCTAAATTGAAAGAAACAAAAAATTTGCTACTTCATCCAATCCTACCATGCCCTCCTTGTAGTCTTTCCCTCTTTTCCTCCTACCAGGGTGATAATCTTGGTCATGCTGTCACATTGACACAAAAACACACTTATCAGCAATCAACATAACTCCAAACAACAACAAAGTCATACACAGGATGAAACCAGAGTACGTAGGGGGAACATTTAGGTAAACTTACTGGAAAAAGAAAATTAGATATCTCCGGGGGAGGGGGGTTGTGGTGGAGAAAGGAGAGTCAATTTCCTTTTTAGCTGTTTCTCACAAAAAGCACATTATTATACTACTTTTTTACATATTTATCTATGATTCATTTTTTATCCCAAGCACTAGTATCCAAAATTCTAAATGCCATAACCAAATAGGCTGCAACTAATCTGGTCAAGACATCCACCATGAGGTAAAGGTCTTCACCCAGAGAATTCATTTAAACAGAATAAGTATTTAATCACTTGATCCATGGACTCAATCTTTATCATGAATTATAAGCTTCAACTTATTTTAAATAAATCTTTTAAAATAATCAGTATTTGGATTTCTCTCTTACTTTTTCTTTTTGCATTACAGAAGCTGAAAATAGTAGCATAGAAAAATCAATTTTCAGTTTTTGCAATCACATAAAACATTTGGGTTATAGAATCATTTTCTCCAAAGCAGAACAAAGCACAACCTATATATCAATATCATGAACACTTAAAGCAAGTAACATTTGGATTGAATTGGTAGGAAAACAAAAATACCAGATAAGATTCCTCCTCCAACCTATCCCTATTAGCTTCAACCCATTCCTCATACTGTTTCAAGAACACCTTGTACCTATCCAATGCAAGCCCACCAGTATCATAGTCTTCATCCACAATCACACCACCGTCAAGTTGTTCCAAACTCACTCTCCTGGCCAGCATCTTATGCGCCTCCCTCATGAACGCCAGCTCCTCCCTATCCACCTCCCATCCCCGCGGCGGCCAATCCCTCGGCGGCACCAAGCGCACCACCATAGGACCCGCCCAAAGCGTCTCAATAGGCTCCGGAATCTCCCCTTTGATCTCAAACTGCTTCTCAGAGAATTCGTCCTCGTCCATCCCCAATTCCTCCATCTTCTTCTTCCTGTAGCTAGGGCTCAGCATGTTGAACGCTTCAATGGCTTCGGGAGTTTTCAGAGGCACCTCTTCGCCTTCGTTGAGGCTCTTCCGGGCGAAATTGGCTTCGGGAGTGAGGATTTCCTCCCATGGCGCCCAACCGCGGTCGATCCAGTTTCGGCGGCGAGCTTCGTCTTCGGTTTCTTTGTTCCTGTGGACGAAGTTTTCGGGTAAGGTTTCGTCGACGGGGAACTCGTCGGAGGCGAAGCATTTGAGGGGAGGATGGTGGCGGTGGAGGCGCAGAGGCGGTGGCGGATGACGGTATCGAGGGTGGAATGAAGAGGTGGAAGGAGGGTTTAAGGGTTTAGGGAAAGTGAAGAAAAAGAGATAAGGTGATTCAAGGCTTTGCATTTTTGCTGCAGAGTCTGTAGTGTATTACTCACTCACTCACTCTATCCACTTTTCACTTCTTCTCAACTGAATTTTTATGCAATTTCTCCCATTTTTTGTTTTATTTTGAAGAAATTGAAGAAGAAAATTATTTGTACAATTTTATATGGTGGATGATGGGAGTGGATTCTCTACGGTGAAAAAAAAATAAATGGTGTTCACTATTTGATTTTATCCTTCATTATTTTTTCTCTCCTATTTAATTTTAGTCTCATTTATAGAATTAAATGTGAGAGATCACACTTTATTCTCTCAATATTAAAAAAATCGTAGACAATAATATCTTTTTACCAAAACGGTATTGTTAATATATCTTACCAAATATACTTATTAACCATCTAAAAATTTATAATATAATTTTGATGTGAAAATCTCATTATCAGAATATTTTTTTAATTAGAACTTTAGTGTTATTTTTTAAAAATATTGTGTTATCTTAAAATAATAAAAATTCTAGTATTTTTTACATATTTTTTGAAAAATTTACAAAACACCAAAAAATTTATATTTTTTATTTTGAATTTTCTTCCTTGACGGACAAACTACGTTTCCTTTATTTTCAAAATTTATGTAATGCTTTACAGCCCATGACCTCAAGGAATAAAAAGAAAAAGTAAGAAGGAATTTGGGAATTGATAGAATAAAGAGATAGGGGTGCATATAGTACGGGTGAAGTCGGGTTTGATAAGATCCAGATTCGACTCGAAATATACACCGAGTTTATTTATTAGACCCGAATCTGACCCTAGACCCGATGAAACTAATACATTTTCGGGCCACAATTATACCGGGTAAAAATTGGATCGTTAACATTACATTACATTGATACCTTTTTGTAAACTAGCATGTAAAAATATCTAAATTTCTAAGACTCCAACCATTATTTAACATGGTAAAATTCACTTAGAAAAATATAACAAGAACCAATCCTTCTTTAAAATTAAAGCATAACCACAATTAATACTAAAGCAAAACCACAATCAATACTAATATTGTCTAATAATACCAAATATTTAAATCAATACAAATAACACAATATTATACATTAGTCTAAAGTCTTATGCATTCTAAACATAAAACATTAACTTATATAGCGTTTGGTGGAGAGACAGAGACGGAAAGACTGAGACTGAGAGCAGAGACTAAGAGACAGGGATTGAAATAAATCTCAGTATTGTGTTTGGTGCAAAATGGGAGACAGGAATTGAAACAAGAATGAAACTCTAATTTAATTTGCACAAAGGGTAAAATTGGAATTAATTAATTGAAATGAAAGTATTTTAGGTATAAAATGTTATTAAAGTTTCAGTCTTCATCTCTAAAAATTTCAGTCCCTGTGTCCCTACTTTTTGGAGGTACTGAAATACTGAAATTTTGGAGACAGAGACAGAAATTTTAATACCAATCTCTAAACCAACAAACACAATACTGAGTCTCAATCTTTCAGTCTCTGTCTCAGTCCCTCAAAACAAATAACACAAAATATTAAGGTTTACAATACTTAAATTCCACATAAGAATAGTCATGACTCATCACTAATAACACAAAATATTAATTGTAAATGATGACCGGGCCACCGGGTCGACTTCGGATGACCCGAACTATGGCCTGGACCCGACCCGAAATAATAATCGGGTCTACTTTTGAGACCCTTACCCGACTCTAAACCCAATAAAATCACACCTAATTAGCCACTAAAGTGTTCGGAACCGAACTAGGTCTTCGGGCCGGGCCGGGTCTGTGCACCCCTGTAAAGAGATAAGGAGAGAGATAGGAGGTAGGTGATAATAGAAGAAAGGTATCTGATTCTTGAATGTAACTTGAAATTTTTTCCAAAGGCGAAAATGATTTCTCCTTGTTATTATAATGAGGCATTCAAGGGTTCAGCTAGGACATAAAACATGGTCTGAACCAAAACTCCAGATTCACCACCTGAATCTGAAGTATTATAAAAGGATAAGGTGATGACTTGAATGAATATTGCTTGCTCCAAATTTCTGAACCATTAGACAGAAGATGCCCCAATCGGTTGTGTACCTGAATAAAATATATTTGACGAAAGAAATTATGAAACAAACTCTTCCCGTTACTCAGTTTGCTATCTACATATATGGATATCAATAAGCGTACACTTTAATTTGTGAGTAAGGTTAAATAAACAATAAAATTCAAGATACACAAGCTAATGTTCCAGCAGGAGATTGCATTGGAGTCTTTCCCTTAATACTCCACTCAATAAATGGTGTAGCTTCATTTATGTCATATCCACTTAATAGATCAAGTGTCTAAAGAGTATGGTACTGAATTTTATCATAATGATTCATATAAATGGCATGTATCACTTCACTCACTATGCTCAACTAATATTAAGTCATCCCAAGATTTCCCTTGATCAACGGTTAGCAATTTCATAAAATAAAAATCATATACATATTCTGAATCAAGATAATAATCAGCTGTTTTTGTAAACAGCAAATGCTAGATCAAAATTTCCTGTCTTTGTATCACAAATTTGTACCGGCACAAACATTCAAATGGATAAGATCAGCATTCAGCAGGGTACTACTTTGAAGTAGTTAATCATAAAGAGATTAATGAATAACATACTAACCTTTATTAACAAAATAACAATAAAGAATTATTCAGATACATTGACTAAAAAAAAGCCGAATAAATAGAGTATTTGATACTTTTCGGTTAATGCAGGTGATTGCTTGTTCAAGCATCCCATCTTGTGTTGAATTCTTTGCAATACTGAGGAACAGAGTAAGAACATTACCTGAAATCATCTGCAGATTGGCGAGGGTGACGAAACAAGAAGAATCATACTGCCTCTAAGGATCAATTATCAAAACAATACCTCCATATATATGAATATATTGAAAGTGAGGAGTGGACTTGAAGTAGCAGTAGGGCAACTTGTTAAATGCATCTTCCACCTACCTACCAAGCTTGGCTTTTTAATTTGCTTACATTGACAAGTTATTTATTTTCACCCTAGGGAGGAATCAGGCTTCCAATTGTTGCGATTAACAGACTTTACTAATAAATAATTCTTCATGAGATTGAAGGTTCTTTTGTCACGACACAAAGTATATAGACTGAGGAATATACTAAGTATATTAGATATTTCAGGAGCACAAAAGTATATTTCAACAATTTTCATGGATGAAACTTACCAGTTTTGCATGACCTATCCAATATGATATATCCATTTTCATCTCCAGCACACTTAAAAAATAAACAAATAAATAAATAAAACGGTTAACCAAGTTACAGAAAGAAAATTCATATGAGTTCCCAATAATTAGATAAAAAGAAAACTCAAGATATTTGGTTAATCTGGTTCAGATTCATTGCATCATTGACTTGATCTGATTTTATTATTAAATTTCATACATTGAGTTTGATGTCACCCAAATCAAATCGAGCAGCTTCTTGAGGCTCATATCAATCAACTTGGATCCAGAATGACCATACCTAACGGTAAATCCAGCCACCAGGTTCGGGTCAATAACTGTCTTGATTCTAACGTTCTTATTAACCCCGTTAACTTGTGCACTTGCTTTGCTATCTGTGCTAAGTGCTGCGACTCAAGCTTCACCACTGAACTCACCACAGCCATTTCTATATCTGTGAGTGTGTTGTACACGAACTCATACTCCTTCACAATCTCCTTCAACAGCCCCATGCGCTTCGTATCAACGAGAATGTTCAGAAAGTTGCGCGTGTGGGATTGAAAGTTATTCAATTCTTTCAGATTATATAGGGTAAAAATGACATGGAAAGTTGAAGAGGAAAGCATGCTAGAGTGAGGAATCATGAAGAAACTTGGAGCTTGGAATTCTGCTGGTTCTGCATACGCGAGCACCTGGTCGCGTACGCGAGCTATGGATTGAATCTTGTTAATTTCAGTGTTTATTACTTTAATTGTAGTTTTTTCATTCTAATTTTGCTTAAATATTTTACTAGTAGTTTCATTTTAGTTTATCTCTTTGTTTCAATTTGTGAAGCTTGTTAATTTTAATATTTTATCATCGCATTGATGTTTTTATGTTTCAATAGTTTTATTTTAGTTATTATTATTGATAATTATTAGGGGGTAGTTTTAATTTGGGTTAAATACTTTTTTCGTTCATAAGATTTGAGATTAAAATTAAAATTGTCCCTAACCTTTTTTTGTTATTAAAATCATCCTAACGTTAGAAAACATTATAAAATCGTCTTTTTTTTATTTTAATTTTATTCTTTTTATCAAATTATCCTTAATAATTAAAATCAATAATAAAAATAATATTAAAAAATAAAAACAAAATCCTCGCTCGCGCCTGCAGCCCCACTCCTGTATCTCTTCCAATTCCCTTTCGTCTTTTCCCATCCCCTTCCTCGTAACCCCCCTAACCTGCACCCCCACTTTCGTATCTCTTCCCTTTCTTTTCTCCCCATCTCCTTCCTCATACCCCTATTTTCGAAACCCCTAAATCCCAATTCTTCTTATCTCCCTTTTTGCTGCCCTATTATCTCCGTCTTTGCCTCCTTCTCCACCTTTTTCTTCCTCTCCATCACCAACCTCAACCCTTCTTCCATTGGCGTTAGCCTCACCTTCCTCAGCCACCCACCAACGGCAACCATGTTGGCATCGATCTCAATGACGTCGTTTTAGCTCTGGCCGCTGCCATCACGTTGTTCTCCATCACTGTCGTTTCTTTCCTCGTCAGTAGCAGTAGTTTCCCACACGTTGTTCCTCTTCTTTCCCTCAACTGCGACGGCAACGGATGGCAGCAACACTACCCCTCTTTTGAGTTCTCTGTTTCTATCTTCGTTCTTCCTTTTTTTTTGAAGAACATAAAATCATCTCTTTTTTTTATTTTTTTAATGTCTGTTGTTGCTGATTTTAGATCTGAAATTATTGTTAATGATTATTGAATTATTGTTTAATCTGAAATTTTTGTTGATTTATTTTGTGGATGATTTATTTTGGGACTGTTGTTGTTGCTGAAGGAAAGTGTTAGGAGTAATGAATGGGTGATAATAATCTAAAATGATAAACGAGTAATAGAGATAAAGGAGTGTTGGTTATGGTGGCAGTGGTCATGGTGAGGAAAGGGAGAGGGAGGAGATGCGAAGCAATGATGATGATGTGAAGTTAATGACGAGGGTGTGGAGATTTTTTTATTATTTTTGTTTAAGGGTAAAATTGTTTAAAAAATATTGTTTATGGACAAAAGGACAATTTTATAACGTTTTGTAATGTTGAAGATTATTTTAATAATAAAAAGAGGTCGGGAACGATTTTGATTTTTGCCTCAAAACTTAAGGACGAAAAAAGTACTTATCCCTTTTAATTTCTATTTAATTTTGCAATTTAATTATGTCTTTGACTATTGCATATCAAGTGTTTGATGAAATGTCTTCTTTGATTATAGGAGTAGTTTTTCATACTCTTGGTCTAGGTTAAAGAAATTGAGTGACCTTGAGTCATTGGGTCTAATCGAATTGATGATTTAGGAGTCCTTATTAGCCAAGTTGATACTCATTGACACTAATCTTCTACTAAATTAATTAGTAGCTAAATTGGGACTTATGGGTTGATATTAACTAAGCCTATTTGACATATTTCAATTTTAGAAGTAAACTTAATAGGATTAACTCCTCATAATTGTCAATATATAGTTATTAGACAAGAATAGTGTTCCGGGGCTTACCTAGAACCGGACGGTGGTTGGACTTGTTTGAGGCCCAAGCGCTGGAGGAGTGTGGTCTCCGACTTGGTTTACGTCTGCGAGCTGCCTCCGAGTTGTGTGTTCCAAGAGATGGGGGGTGGTACCTGCAAAGACACTCCGATGCCTAAGTCAGCATGGGGTTAAGCAGGTTTAGAATGTATTGGAACTTGGTTATACCTGAGGAGTGTCAGGGTATTTATAGTGGTGATCCAATAACCACCGTTGGAGTAGTGCCACCTTTTTAGGTGGATAACCGTCCCTTTATCTAGGGATTGTTGGGATATGGCTTCTAGAAGTGGTTAGAGAGATTTTAGGGGCAGTTACTTATTTGAATAAGTGTTATCTGCCAGCTATTTCTTGAGCCTGACTTCTTTGGAAAGAAGTCTGTGTTGAGTCCGACCTCTTTTGAAGAGGTCGGTGAATAACGAAGGCCAATCTTTGGATTGGGCCTTTTGGTGTATTTGGACCTGGGCCATACCGTTGGGTCAGGGTAGGAACAGTGCCCCTACTCGAGTCCAATCTCTTTTGCTTATGAGTTGGATTCGAGTATTGAACTTGGTCTGTAGCTGACGTAACTTTTAAAACTGGCGTGATTTTAATTTTCTTAACCGCCAAATCTAATCAAACGTCGCGTCTGTTGGGGTTTTCGCATTTACACGTGGGAGCAGTTACATTGGTAACAACGCGTTTCTTTAATGATCGCGTCAATTTACCCTTATGCCCCTGGCGTGCTATAAATACTTTTCCCTCTTTAAACGACTTGTTTTTGGCCAAGTCTTTTTTCTAAGACTGATTGGTACAACTCGTTCTTTCTGAGTTATTTAAGGCTTGTAGGCTTTGTATGACTGGTTTTAGCACATCGTGCTTAACCAGAAAACATTTCTTATCCTAATTTTGTACAACTCGTTCAGTTCGAGCTGTTTTGAGGATGCATGACTTGTTTTAATACAAATCACCTTTCTGAAACTTATTTTGATTTCTTACGACTTGTTTTGATACAAATCGTTTATTTCAAAACTCGTAATTATTTTTTTAGTATAACCTCATCTAGCTCGTTCAATGCGAGTAGTTTTAAGGTCTTACGATTTGTTCCATTTCAAATCGTTTAATTAAAACGTGGCTATTTCTTGATCTAATTTCATACAACTCATTTAAATTCGAGCTGTTTTTTAGGACTTCACAACTTGTTTCAAGTACAAATTGTTTATTTTGAGTCCTTTTAAACTATCAGATCATCTTTATAACCATCGGACTTCGTTGCTTTATCCATTATGCCCCTGCTCGAGGTCGAGCTTTATGAAGTCGGACTCGAGCTATCAAGCAAAAAGGATTTTCGAATGAAGCCTTTTTTTGTTGAACTCATTCATTCTGAGTTTTCTAGATGACTTGTTTTTTATACAAGTCACTTTTTTGAAGCACAACTCGTTATATATCAAGTTGTTTTGCGCAATTTAAATTACTTAGATCATATGGTTATTTTTTACTCAATTTTGTTCAACTCATGGGCTTGAGTTGTTTTAAATCATCAAGCCGTATTATAACCATTGGACACCAATTTATACCTCGTCGCTTTATCCGAGCAACCATTGAAAAGGCCAGCTCGTGATTTTTGCGCTTTGTCGAGCATAAATTGGCGCCTTAGGTGAAGGGATTATATGCTTATTCCCTCCCCTTTCTAGTTTTTACAAGGTTGTCGTCCTTGTGTATGATACAACTTGTTTTATCCAAGTTGTTTTGGAGGATAGTTTTTACGTTTCGATTTTGTTCAAAAACGTTTACAATCCTTCCTTTTTAACTCGTTTCTATACGAGTCGTTTGGTTGAAGTGATTCATTTTCATACAAATCACTTTTAAAGCTTTGCTTTTAGATAGACACGACTTGTGCTTAACACAATTTCGTTGAAAATATGGTTGACTGGCATAACTCGTTTAATCCAAGTTATCCTTATGTTGTTGTGAATGCTAGAACAAGTTTTCTTGGAACAACTTGTTTTTGTGAAAGTGTTCCATTTTATACGACTAGGTCGTTTATTTTTAGAACTTGTAGAGATGAGATTGTGGGCTTGAGATTTTGTACGATCCATTTGTTATCCGTGTGGATCGAGTTGTTAGATCGTATTTATGCCTTAAGGGGCATATTTAGTTAAGTTACTTTTGCGACTTGTTCTAAACACAACTTTTTCAACCCGTTTGGCCCGAGCTGTTTCGAGGTGTTTTCTTTCCAATTCGCATATGTAACTTCTTTCCACCAATTGGTTCTTCGTCGCTTCATCCAGGCGATTTCTATATGATCGGCCCGTGATTTTTGCGGTTTATCGAGCTTCAATTGGTGTGTGTTAATTGTAGAAAATCAATTTTCTTAAGGAATTGTTTTATCTCCTTATGTTGGAGGTGTGTTGCGACCTGGGTAGTTTTTCACCCTCGAAGTTAGACACTTTGTAGTAGCCCTTTTCTAAGATTTCAGTAATCTTAGAAAAAACCTTTTTGATCTTTGTTTTGAAAAACCTTTTTCTTGGCTGACTGTCCCTTTCTTTAAGTTAAGTTTTCCTTAACAACTCGGGACAGCCTTTTGCCTTAGTGCTTTCAATAGGTTTCCTGATCTCTTTTTGGTATTCCTTATACTCAATTTTTGATTTATTGAGCTCTTATGATTTAGGTTATTTTTGCGATGCGTTTCCTTTTTTCTCGGTTTTTCCGACTTGTAAGTCAGATAATTTTCGAGTTTATTACGATCGACTTTTATAACCTCTTTACACCGACTTGTACCTCGTCGTTTTATCCTGACGACCATCTAGGTCGGTTCATCGGATTTTCACGCTTTGTCGAGCTTAAGTCGGTACGTTTCGTAGAAAGAAAGAAAAACGAGAAGGAATTTATAAGAGATAAAAGATCTTTATTTATTTGCGAAGGTACTTTTATTGCTACTAAGGGTTTTTCACTATCTATGATCCCTTAGTCTCTACTACGATGCCTCGTTAAAAACCCTTCTTCAGAAAAAATCCTTTAATTTTTGGGAATAAATCATGAAGTTGGAAAAAGAGTACATCAGGGAGTAGAGTTCGTTTTTAGTACCTTTTCATGTTACAAGCATGCCACGACCTTGGTAGCTCGGTGTTGTTTAAGTCAGTCACCTTGTAATAACCTTTTCCTAAGATCTCAGTAATCTTGTAGGGTCCTATCCTTTTTGTTGTCAGCTTTCATTCGCCCGAACTCAGTAGCCTGATATTTTTTCTTATCAAGATGAGGTCTTTTGCGGCGAATCTCGTAGCCATCCTTTGTCTCAAGAGCTCTTTCCTTATCTGAGTTTGCTCTCAGGTTTCTGGAAGGGGGTCACGTTCTTCTTTCGTGCTCTAGCATCATTGTAGAATGTTGTCTTTAGTTTTTAATAATTTTGGACTTAGCTTTCATGATAAGCCAGTGCCCCTACTCGAGGTCGAGCTTCATAAAGTCGGACTCGAGTATTCAGTCATGCCATTCTTAAATCTTACTATTTGTTGCTATGTGACTTTTACAAGTTATTTTGGACTCTCTTTTTGGGAGGTCGGATAACTTGTTTTATACTTGTTGTGTCAACTTAGTAAGGTTGGATACTTATCTCTTGGCTTGAGGAGGCATTCTTATAAATCGCCGTCCTTTCTCAATTTGTTTTAAACAAATTGTTGTGACGTCGGGTTTACATCCTCTTCGTGTTGATGTTTGATTATGATCACGTTGTCCTTAAGTTATTTGTGCAATTCGTTTTAGGCTTTGCCCCTTGCCAGTTTGATTTAGTACAAGTGGCTTAATGAGGTCGGACCACGATTTGCATTTATAACTTCTTGCGCCACTTTGGATCTCATCACTTCAAGTCAGAAAAAGTGTGCATTAAGGAGTAAGGTGCGCTTTCTAGCTGTAGTATCCCTTTTGTTGTAAACATGGCACAATCTAGGTAGATTGTTTTCGAATAAGTTGAGTATGCTGTAGTAGTTCTTTTTCAAGTCTTAAGTGACTTTGTTGGATCTTTTTATTTTGGTGTTGGCTTTTCTTCGTCCGCTTTTGGCCCGATGTCATTTTGGATCAAGACGAGGTTGTCAGTTGAGAAATTTCTTCGTATGACCTTCTCGTGGCCATTTATGCTTGGGATCTGGTTCTCGAAGTTGTACCTCAAGAAAGAAGTCGGACTTTTCTTTGTAAGCTCTAAAAGGAAGTCGGATTTTTATTTGTAGACTTGAATCCTCAGAGGAGGTCAAATTATCTTCATAAGCTTGGATCTTTAGAAGAGATCGGATTTTTCTTTCTAAGCTTGGAAAGAGGTCGGAATTTCTTTCTAAGCTTGGAGGTTTTCGACCTCATTGTAGACCCTGATCTTTAAAAGAAGTCGGAATCTCTTTCTGATATTCTTCGAGGTTTTTGACCTCATTGTAGAGTTGATCGTGAAAGAGGTCGGATTTTTTACAGACTCCAAAACGAGGTCGGATTTTTTCCTTGTCGGATCTAAAGAGGTCGGATTCTTCTGAGCAATGAGGTTTTAGACCTCATTGTAGAGTCTAACCTTTAAAAGAGGTCGGACTTTCTTCGTGGGATCTAAAAGAGGTCGGATTTTTTTTGTGAGCTCCAGCTCATCCGACCTTGTTGTAAAGTCTGACCTTTAAAAGAGGTCGGACTTTTCTTCTTGAGCTCTCTAAAAGAGGTCGGATTTTCTTTGGTGAGCTCCCAACTCATCCGACCTTGTTGTAAAGTCTGGCCTTTAAAAAGAGGTCGGACTTTTCTTCATGAGCTCTCTAAAAGAGGTCGGATTTTCTTTGTGAGCTCCCGGTTCATCTGACCTTTGAAGAAAAGTCTGACCATCATTCTCTCCAATGAAGACTGGGCCTTTGTCACTCTGACTTTCTTTTTTCTTTGGATCGGATTCCAGTTTTCTTCCCAGAAGACATCCATCTTTATTGGTGTGCAAACAACATCAAATTCTACCGCAGGAATATTTCTTTCCATATTCATTGGCAGTGATGTAATTTGTGAGCAACCAACGAAAGATGTACCATGTGAATTTTTCGTGTTATTCACTGCTCTGTTGTAATTGATATGTGAATCCAATGAAGAGAAAACTGGATTCATCACTTCATTGTCAGATTGGGTTGCATTCAAATGGATTGATGCTGCACTTTTTGGCATAAGTTGAAAAGAGAGGTTTCATTGTTTTTATCAACAACGTTTTCCCTTCTTTCTTCAATTACTGACTAATATGGGATATTTTATTTATTTATAAAACCTGTGAATTTGGAACATGCAACTGCTCCATTCCATGAGTGGGTATCATGGACTTTTCCGAGATTGTAAGTCGGCACAGATGTCATTGTCCATCCTATTTCACGAAGAGGTTGGGATTAGTCACGTTCCCTTTTCTCCCCTTCTTTTTTTATACGTAACTTCTTTTGCCAATTAAATTTTCTGAATTGAAAATTCTTTTATTCAATTGGCTTTTGAGTTTGTCTTTTTTTTTCACGTAACTTCTTTCGCCAATTGAATTTTCTGAATTGAAAATTCTTTTATTCAATTGGCTTGAGTTCGTCCCTTTTTTTTTTCACATAACTTCTTTTGCCAATTGAATTTTTTGAATTGAAAATTCTTTTATTCAATTGGCTTTCGAGTTCGTCTTTTTTTTTTCACGTAACTTCTTTTGCCAATTGAATTTTCTGAAATGAAAATTCTTTTATTCAATTGGCTTTCGAGTTCATCTTGGTTTGCTTTCTACAATGGCCTTGGGACAGTGCTTTCTTCTCTTTTAATCCAATTTAACTGTAGAAGTAGAATCATCATCCCTATTTGATATCCTCTGCTCATTGGGAGAAGTTTTTACGGAATTTCTGGTATCCATAGAAACTGTATTCCAGCTTCTTTTTAACATGCTTGCATCTTATTCATGTCGAGTGGTTGTCTGACTATGTTATTGATCATCCGCCATTATCAAGAGTTGTGCTCCAGGTCCCCGGCAACGACGCCAATGTTCCGGGGCTTACCTAGAACCGGACGGTGGTTGGACTTGTTTGAGGTCCAAGCGCTGGAGGAGTGTGGTCTCCGACTTGGTTTACGTCTGCGAGCTGCCTCCGAGTTGTGTGTTCCAAGAGATGGGGGTGGTACCTGCAAAGACACTCCGATGCCTAAGTCAGCATGGGGTTAAGCAGGTTTAGAATGTATTGGAACTTGGTTATACCTGAGGAGTGTCAGGGTATTTATAGTGGTGATCCAATAACTACCGTTGGAGTAGTGCCACCTTTTTAGGTGGATAACCGTTCCTTTATCTAGGGATTGTTGGGATATGGCTTCTAGAAGTGGTTAGAGAGATTTTAGGGGCAGTTACTTATTTGAATAAGTGTTATCTGCCAGCTATTTCTTGAGCCCGACTTCTTTGGAAAGAAGTCTGTGTTGAGTCCGACCTCTTTTGAAGAGGTCGGTGAATAACGAAGGCCAATCTTTGGATTGGGCCTTTTGGTGTATTTGGACCTGGGCCATACCGTTGGGTCAGGGTAGGAACAAATAGTAATCTCAATTCCAATACATTAGCCAAGAGTTCTTTTGCCATTTGTACTTGAAAACCCAAAAATCCCATTCACTTAATTCTAGTCTTAGTTATAGTTAGTTAGTTTAGTTAGCTTTAGAGTAGAATTAGATTCATACATTGATTTGTTAGATTGCCATCCATTTAGGTATTGCTTTAATTGCTTGAATTTAATTTCTTATTATTTAAGCTTTTTGCATGTCAAGTTTACTAGTTTAAATTCATGCTTATGTCTTTCAACTCTAGAATTCTAGCCAATTTTAATATACACGATTATCCATTTTTGTGAGAACGATCCGGGAGTAATACTCTCAGTTATTTTTATTGAGTTGAACTTGTGACAACTAAATTAAACTTTGATTGAGAGCTAGTTGTCGATTTGGAACTACACTTGCAACGCAATCTTCATTGATAAATTCTAGACCGACAATTGGCCCCATCACCCCACAGACGGCGCCAATGTACAAAAAGTCTCTGGTACGGGTTGTGAGATGGATCGGGGACTTTCGCCGGATTATCTGACTAAGCAATGGGGATGGGTACCTGCAAAGACACTCCGACGCTCAAGTCAGAATGGATCTAAGAGGTGTAGGGTGTGAGGAATGAGTGAGTACTTGAAGGGGTCTCTGGCTCCCCTTTATATAGCTGGTGGTAGTTATATCATCTTACCTTATCTGACTAAGATACTTTATTTGACTAAGATAAGGGAGGTATTTGAATTCGAATGTCTGGTAGTAGTTATCTCATCTTATCTTATCTGGCTAGGATAAGAGAGGTATTTAAATTCGAATGTTGTTAGATATTGTAGGGCCGTTTTAGGCCGATAAAAGGAGGTCAAAACCCCGAATAACCGGATCGGAGGCCGTTCCAGTGTGAAACCCGAAAAATGGGTCCGTAACATTTTTCAAATTTTTCTTCCTTTTTTTTGAATAATCTCAAAATGTGTTTGATATACATGACAACAAGAAGAAGAATCAGAACCCATCCAAACCACAACAACACTTAGGTAAAGCAAAAGTAGTGGCGAACTGCTGGCCAGAGAGGAGAGCAGCAACGAAGGAGAAGGACCAACGCAGCTCAACCAACCAAATCTGGAACTAGGTGAGGAGATTGAAACTAGAAGTCGAAAGGAAGCAAAACAGAGGCGAAGAACGAGGCGGTCTGACATGGAGAAAAATGAGGCGTCAAGTGGCGAAGAAGCATGAACGATTAGGGCAAGCGAGCAATGCCGAGCCATTCGACCTCTGGCATGGTGGTGACAGAGGGATGATGGTGGTCCAGTAAAAAAGGGACAGAGGAAGTGAAAGTGTGAAGGAGGTGGCAAAATCTGAAAGGGAGGGAAACTTTAGGATTTTTTTTAAACTAAAATAAAAAATCTTTAATTTCAAAAAAAAAATTATTCTATCTTTAATTTTTAAAATTTAATTTTTTTTTGTTTAGAAGAAGCTTCCCTAACCATGGGCAAACTTTACATAATGCGTAAAAATCACCTAATATTCAACGAATTTTATCTTATTCATCCAATTAAATACACGTTATACAAGAATGATACTTTTTGTAAATAAAAATGTCATCTACCTCCATTAAATATTTATAATGATTTTTTTTCAATTTTTAAGTGTGTTATTGACCATTGGCATATACTATAAAATTCTTTAAGCCGACTCTTAACTATTTTTTTTATTATGTTCACTCTTATTCTTTCATTTTACACCATATTAAATATCTACTATACTATAATAAAATATATTAATGAGAATAAAGGTGAACATAATAAAAATAAGGATGAACATAACAAAAATAAATAAAAAATGATTAAGAATATGGTTTAAAGAATTTTATAGTATATGTCAATGGTCAATAATACACATAGAAAATGAAAAAAAAAATTATTATAGATTAGATAAAAATAGATGACATTTTTATTTACAAAAATTATCATCTTTTTATTTGTAACATGTATTTAATTGGACAAATGTAGTAAAATTTGTCAAGAATTAGACGAATTTTAGGCATTGTGAAAGTTTGCCTAGGGTTGGACAAATTTCTTTTAAACAAAAAAGATTGAATTTTGGACACTAAAGATAGAATAATTTTTTTCTTAAATTAAAATTTTTTATTTTAGTTTAAAAAAATCCGGAAAGTCTATCTAATGTATTGATGTGGGTTTTTGATTGAGCAGTAGGTGAGTATATATATATATATATATATATATATATATATATATATATATATATATACGGTTTTAAAATACACATAAATCGCTAATGGAGTTCCGCGGCTTACGTTGATAACGAATTTGACAAGAAATCGTAGTAGGGGTTTCATAGTTACTATGTGAATGGGAAATAAGCATAAATAATGGAAGGGTCCAGTGATTTATGCTTGCATCAAGTTCCACTACATATAATTAACCCAAATTTAGAAGTTATTCGCCATCATTTAGATATATTATTTGTTGCATTGCAAATATCTATTTAGGTTTATGATTGGGTTCCATTCTTTTTTCATCAAGTATTAATGGATTTATAAACATTTAATAACATGAATTTGGGTGTCTGAACTCTAATCTCATTGTATTTATTACAATGCAGGAAGGTGATTATGAGATGATATATATTGACAGAGCATTTAAAGTGGCCATTGCTCTTTTTTCTCTTTCTATGCTTGGAGATTATGATGATAAATTGATAATGATGTTACTATTTGAAATAGAGAGCTTGTGATGGATTATTTTGGATTTAGATGCTCTCCAGGAATTAAAGTAAGGTATTTTGTATATAAAGGATCAAAGTATCTTCTTGTGAATATCAGCAAATGTAGCATCAAAGTTTTTCCTCTTATAAATATATAAACATTTATTCCACATTTGAACCTAAAATGTTATAAAAAAAAAGAGACAAATGTATTTTATAGTTTTTGGATTTGGGTGAGGTAACTGAAGGATCATGTGTGAATTATAACTTGTGAGTTAATACTTACTATTTATGAATTTTTTCTACTCCAATATTATGATAGATTCATTGACATAGAAATTTGCTTCAAAGGGTGATCATCATCACCATTAATATGATATAGAGAAGTTAATCAATCAAGTTCACGTTTATATAGTCATAAGATTGTCACCATGAATGCATACATGCCACGTCATCACTCACCAGTCACCATGATTTATATGCAAACTTTTCAAAAGAATGCAAACATTCTCATTTCTCTATAACTTCATGCTATGCTCTTAAGTCTTAACTAACTCCTCTCTCTGTATATTTATATGCTTCTATTATTATATTGCCATCAAAGATAAAAGGTGTTCATGTAAAAGAGTTAGTTAGAATGTACTTATTCACACAGAAATTATGGAACCCCTATCATGGTTTGCGGAATCTCCTCTCGCGGTTTACATAATTTTATAGAAAGTTATATTTTCGTATCCAAACTGCAAAAATTGTATTTCCGTAATTTTAGAGTCTAAATATTTTATTTTAGTAATTTGCCCATATATATATATATATGGAGTGAAAAAGATGGATTGATTGGCGTGTGACACATGAAATGAGTGACTGATTTATGTTAGACTATATGTATGGTATAAAAATACAAATAGAAGACAAATAAATCTCTTATCAAACTAAAATACAAGTAAATATCTGACTTATATAAATAGAAGGCACAAATTTTTCTAACAGATGGTTTGAATTCAGTACAGAAAAATCTATATCTCCCTTATTTACAAAAGTTAGAAATTTATTTATATTTAAGATGAAAGATTAAAAACTTATTTTTTATTTTCTTTAAAATTTTATATCACCGCTCGATGATAACCAACCAGAACGTATTGACCCATTAAACTAAATAATTTCAGACGGTCAGGTAGATTTATCTTCATGCTAATTTTAAGTTATATGAGCGGAAACAAATATATTATCATGATGTATAGTGTAGTATGCCCAAGTGCATGTGAAAACCACATTAGTGATGTGATATGTAATCATCGTCGAAAATTATAAGCGAGGTTAATATGCATGCAAAATGGCCAAAAAATATATGCAAGTATAAAAGAAATGGAACATTTTAATTTTACAAGGTGCAATCACATAGAGAATTACAACATCTACCTCAAGGGAACAAAGCAAAGGAAGTATAATCCACAAAATTTAGGGTGAAGAGGAAATGTGTTAACGCAATTTCCAAAGTTAGTAAGGTTTACCGTATAAACCAAGCAAGGATTTCTCCCTCTCTTCTACTCTTTTCCTTGCAGCTTCTCTTGCCTTAAGAGCTGCTTTCTCTTCTTCGGAGATAACCTTGGCTTTGGACTTCTCTTCAGGTCTCTTTCTCTTGCCAACAGTAAGAGATGAAGGGGCACCCTTCACATTTCTTTTGGGATTCAAAGAAGAACTAACAATTGGCCCTGGTGAAGGTCCATTTTGAGATTTATTTTCTGTTTTCTTTTCAATTGATTTTGATTGTGAAGTTGACAAAGACTTTGAATTTGATCCACTGATCCCAGCATTTGACGAAAACTGAGGTGAGGCATATGCTTCTTCCTGAGTCACCCACTTCCCTGTTGAAATTTCATTGAGTAAAGGTCCCATCCATAACTAATAGGGTAAATTACTTGAAGGCGATATTGCAGACGACACCCTTTCATTTTAAATAATCTATGATATTGACTTATAGAAATCATGTGTAATGTCACTTAATCACAGACGAAATCAAATAATCAATATAATATTACTTCATATAGTAAAATGAGAAAAGGAGAAGAATAAGGCCCAAACCTATAGCATCAGAATAGTAAAACCCTGATTTTGGATCATAGCAAAATCCATTTGTTTTATGGTAGTAGTAACCTGAACTGTCATCGAACTGCCATTCTGCAAATTATGCAGTCAACTTCAGGTATGCATAAAATAGAATTGCATGACAAAATACGCTTGAAACTCGCAATGCATAGTTACATGAGTTGAGTATATAAAGCTAAGTGGATATTTTATCATGCTTAACAGCAGCAAAAATGTATTTTTGTTTAAATCTCAACTCAGAACAAAAAACGATACACAGTATGAGAAAAGGCAAAGCAGTTCCAAATTTCTCTAAGGGGAAAAAGGTTAATAGTTATTCGACTAATTTTTCTATTTCATTGATCTTGGTGTGACATGAAAACATATCTAATTTTCAACATTATCTAGTAAGTTTCCTGAAACACAACACAGTACTCTTAATTATTGAAGGATAGTTAACTTGGTCTTTTATTTATAATCTACAGATAACTATGTCTGCTCAATCTACCACAGATAGTTGATTGATTATACAAGAAATTGCAAATGTTAAATAGACAGTTTTTATTTCCTTATCTTTTATTTATGGAGTTAATTCTGGGATACCCATAGAATGCTATCAGACTATGCTAATTAATTATTAATAGTCCTGTATCAAGAAAATAAATAAACAAAAACTCATAGTTATAACCTTCGTCATCCAACTCATGAGATTCTCTGGTTTCCTCAAACTTTGCTTTATCCTTTTGATAGCTGCGTTGTGCTTTCTGCAAAAGAAAACACAGATATAACAAAAGTTATACATCTGATCTGAGTGTAAATGTATATAAAACATTAGCACTTGTCCAGATATTTCCAAATCCTGTACAACCTATATTTTTGAGTTCCTAATCCGTAGTTGCTAAAATTGTATAGTCCCTTTGGAATTTGAAGACTGTTCTGAAATCAGGTCTTATATTTGGACTATAAGCAATGGTATATATGTGGAATTGTGAGTTATGCATTAGCCATGTGGATCACATAAGATACTGTTTATTATCATAAATCATGGTCGTAGACAAGCTATTAAAACTAAGTTATGAAAATGGTTTTGTATATAATTTTCTAACCCCATCTGATATCTATCTATCGGACAGTCCTCAATCTGATTTACTCTTATTACTAAAGAACCAACTAAGGTGATTTTATCATCTTTCTTTTCTAACTTTTTCACAAGTGCTCATCTCTCTCAAATACAATGATTACTAAAATTCACAAGCAAGCTTTCTAGTGAAACTAGACAAAAGGCATATACATAGAAATAAATCATACGCTTCTGTATCAGAAGCTAGTATATACTCAAAGGGTTTTCGAAACAGTGGAAGAAAGAGCCAGGTAAGCATCATTTTAACTAATAAGAGAAGTGTAAAAAGATCTTACCGCTTCAATTTGCTCGAGGGCGCGAGCTGTTTCCTTCTGCTCTTTCTCCTTAGCAACATTCTCCTTTCGCATAACAGCTAGCCTCTTGGCGACATTATCTTTGTGGCGTTGACCAAGTTCATGATTTCTAATGCTCGAAGGATTGTTCGATATATAAATTTTACAAAAGTCACACCATTTATTACCTTGGCTCACCCAGTACTGATAACAAAAAAAAGGTAATCAATAACAAAGTGCCTCCAATCAAAATCCATTACAACTCACAAGTCTAACTTACACGCGTCATAAAAGTGAACAAACCATCACATCTCAATAATACACATTAATATTTGCATCCTTCCGTAACGAAGGAAGCAGAATCATATAATGCAAACAATAGAACAACCTTCAGTTGAAATAATTTGTTGACTTGACAACATTAGCAATCAAAAGTCATATCATATTAACAATGTAGTGAAATGCACACAGCTTACAGTTTCATCAAACTACACTTCTTTGGATTATTATAATTTACAAAAGCAAAATACTAAATAGGTACCAAAGCTGCCACATCTAGTATCACAACTGAGAATTACGGCGGAAAAGTAATTTTGAGTGCGGGAACATAGAACGTAAATTTAAAAGAAAATCATAGAGAAAGTTAAAGCATGGAATATAATCAGGGAAACTAAAGTAATAAAAATTAGGTGTTTACTTCCGTCATGGCAGCAAATTAGGGTTCCGAATAGGAAGGTATGAAGAGATTTCGGAGATGTAGGTTAAGCTCTGAAAAGCTGGGATTGGTTGGAACTTTGAAATTAGGCGTCCCTAAATGTCTTCAACTTTCAAAACGTCGACAACGAAGAAGATGAGCTCGAAAACTCGGTCAGAGGCGTCGGATCAGAGACACTGCAACGACGGAAACAAACAACTGCAACGGAACCCGCAAACTTTTTAATGGGCTTCTATGCTAAAGAGTTCCATCTCGGTGCTCCGCATTTTAATATTATATGGGCTGATCTAGGCCCAAAATTAGATTAGTAATATAATTCTAGCATTCCAGACGCCAACTAAAAACACAGGAGATAGAGTTTTCTAAGCCCAAAAAAATGTTAAGACTTAAACTCCTTCTTCTTCGGTTTGACCTCCACCGTTGGGTTGCCAAAGAAGTGGAACACCTGTAGATCCGAGAAGATCTTGTCGATTTCCTCATTGTCGGTGGTGGTGACATTGTGGGTGTCGTTGGATTTGGCAACGTTGGCAAGGGAGGGCGTAGCTTGCGGCGGCAGTGGAAACCATGCGGGCACCAAGCGCTCCAACGGCGCGGCCGGGCGGATCTTGGAGTTTGGATTCAATGGAGTAAGATAATTGGCTCCTATGAATACGTGGACATGATTTGGTGCAACGGGAATATCCTTTTGTGTGGATTAACTACTAACTTGGTATTAAATAAATATAACCGTGTATAAAATATTTTTTAAAATATATTATTTAAAAATATAATAAAAATAATTAACAAATATTATATTTTTAATAAATAATAAAAAAATTATATTTAATAAATAATTTATTTGATCTGAATTTTTTAAAGACATTTGAATAAATATTTAAGATATATATAAAAAAAGTTTGTAAAAAAATTAATCTCTAAATTTTCTTTTTATGTTTCAAACAAATATAGTCATTTACACTAAAAAAATTCACTTTACATAAAATTATAAAATTTTAAAAATAAAAAATTTATTTTTCTAATAATAATTATAAAAATTTTATTTTTAAATTTTTTTAGAATATATATTTAATATTTAATATTTTTATTACGTTTTTTAATTTTTGAGAGCTTATTTATTATTAGCTTATTTTAAAACTAAAGATAGTTTACTTTATTTAAAAATATTAGATTAAAAATATATTATTGAATTATTAGACTCAAAGTGGACTAATAACTAATATCGACAAAAGATAATAAATTTTTTCAACTCTTAAATTTTTTTGTTTGAATATAACATTTTTTATGAATAATATATAGTATCAATTAATATATTTATTATTATTAAATATAATATATATAAAATCTAAATTAATATCAATAAATTAAAATTCTTATCTCTTTGTTTAATAATTAATAAGAATATATTGATAGAAAATCATATTGGTAGAAATCTAAATTAATACTGTATTTACTAATAACTAACATGTATATATGAATGACATTTGTGTGGAAACAAATCATTTTGATAAGAGAAAGTCTAGGGAGCCAATAGTCTAAGCGTACAATGTGTACAATGGAGGTTTAGGAAGTATTAGAGATATGACCATTAGTGTTACATTGTTCTATTAGGTTACGCTTTTGGGATGAGTGGTTGTTCGATTCTTGGTGAACTCCAAAAATAGTTTAATTTTCTATTGAGATGTTTATTATCCTTGGTATCCAGATGGTTATCCTTGGTATCCGGATGGTTATTCTAGATAGTATGGTGATGTTCATTTTATTCATGGATCAAAGATTTAGTCCATTGTACACATTGTATATTTAGTCCATTGACTCCCTAGCACTACTCTTTTGATAAATCTACATGCTATGCAGAAATGTGTGCTGAAAACTTTGAAAGATACCAAAAAGAAATTTTGACTAAAATGGCGCATAATCGGCCATCTTTTTTCCCCGGATCCCATATGGCCACATCCCCTTCATCTCTCTTCTTCCCTCCTTTCCTAACAACTATGAATTCTCTCTCCTCCGTTGGACAACTATGAGTTCTCTCTTCTCCGTTGGTGACCTCTCATTTTCTCCATTTGCCATCTTTTCTCCTACAAAGTTTTTAGTTTTACTCTGATTTTGGTGTGTCTATGCATATATCTTTATATATATTTTTAGAACTCATGTTGTTTTAGCTGGTTCAATCTGTGGACTATACTTGTGAGTGAGGAAATGTTAAATTGATGATTTTGAACACGAACCATACATGCTATACACGACCACCTAATTTAATTTGTTTAAAATATCTAGTCTTACTGATTTACTATATTACATTTTTAGAAAATTAATATACTCTTTTAATTTTATTATGACAATTTTAATATACTCATTTGTTTAAAATAATTTCATCTATTTATACAATTTTTAATAAAATTATTTTGTGTGTGTTTATCTTTCATAGATTACCTAAGAATTCAACAATTGATATGAATTTGTGTCTATTTTTCGTGATAAAATAACCAATGTTGGATATGTGCACAATCTCTAAGTGGTTTGTGACCCGACTCACATTAAATAATGCTATGAAAGAATAATTTAAAATTATTTTATTTAACTTAATAAATATAATTTCATAGGTGTAATATGTATAATTACATATTTATAACCTTTAATATTATAAGTTATTCTGAGTAATTATTAAATACAAACAAAAGGCAAAAAAAAAAAAAAAACAGTGAGATCGAATTTTGTTGTATGTTAATTAATTTGAAATTGGGTGCACGCAGTCTGTTGATTTATTGAAAAAAATGGTGAACATAAATGCCAAGAAATGGTAAAGATTAAGCTCGACCCTTTCATCCTCCAAGATGAGAGAGCCTTGGCTGTTGGCTTGGCAAGTAGATCAGTGTGAAATTTCCAAAGAAATGGTGGATCCTCTAGAAGAAGTAAATACATCATCAATCCCTGCAAATTGCAAGACCTTCTTGGAACCCTAACAGCAACAATTCTAAAACCACGAGGAGCAGGCACCATACGGACAGTGACGGAACCACAATTTTCGGTGACCTTGCAGAGAACGGTGTGTGGCTTTCCAATCTTGTTACCCCAATAACCTCTCCTCACAGGAATCACCGAAAGTTTTGCCAATATAATGGCACTGCAAATGGCAGTTGCCATCTCCTTGCTGCACTTAACACCGAGTCTGACGTGACCGTTGGTATCACCGACAACGACGAAGGGCTTGAAACGGGTTTTTTGACCGGCACGTGTTTGTTTCTAAACGGGCATGATCTTCATGACTTCATCCTTCAAAGAAGGACCAACCAATGTGTCAACGATTTGGTGCTCCTTGATTCGGAGATAGCGGAGGTAGATTTGTTCGAGGCTACTGAACTTTCCCCCTTTCATGAGGCGACCCAGCTTCGTCACTGGAACCTACTTCTCCTCTTCCTTGCGGCATCCACCGCCCCTGCGATGCCCACCGCAGCCCTGTTGCCCCGACCACCGCGGCCTCTGAAGCCATGCTCGAATCTGCCACGATCTACGCTGCCCGCGTTCAGCCATTGATGAGAGAGAAGAAAGATAAATGTAGGGTTTGGAATTAGGAGGATGGTGGTGTGAAATAAAATTAAAGGATAGAGCAAGGATAATTTAAAAATTTTATTTAATTTTTTAAGATTTAGTTAATTTTGTATGTAAAAATTTATTTTTTATAGGTATAATTTTAATTTCTATTTTTTATGGATAAAATTGTTGGCATCTAAATCTTTCATAGGTAGAAATAATTATTTACTCATATATATATATATATATATATATATATATATATATATATATATATATCTGAAAATAAAATATAATTCTAAATAAATATAACAAATCATAAATAATTTATTATTTAATTTTCAAAAATTTAAAATTTTACCGAACTAATGGTGGTGGTAGTAGTGAAGAGAAGTGTAGGAGGAACTGAAATTGGTTAGAGTTAGATGAGAGAAGGGTAAAATTAAAAAAAAAAAGAAATTAATTAAATGTTGACTGGTACAAATTTGACTGTAAGAGTAAAATTGAATCAATCTTTCTATGAAATAAAGTGTATTGGTATCACAACCACATATCGGTCACTGAAACCCAAGACAATGCTATGCAGGAGTAACTTTTGTGGAAAAGGCTTTTAATCTCTGAAGTTGGGTGGCAAATTTTTATCAGTAAAATATTTCTTCCTGACCTCTTCTGCAGTGCAAAATCTTACCTGCGAAAGTGGATTTAACCAAAAGAAAATAAAGATAGGGAAGCATTTAGACTCGATATTTAACACCAAACACTGCGGAAAATAGTAAAAGAGAGTCATCATCTTACATACAATATAATTAAGTAAAATTATAACAGATCTCCTCTTTCTTATAATCATAAATAGAGAGTTAACATAACATGGCTAATGCTCACCAGAGAAACATAGGACTTTAATAAGGGTTTGGCTATCTGCCAAATTGGCTTAAACACAAAAGGGGCATCCACGAATAGTACTTCACCCAATCTCTTGGGATAGTAATAATAGAATACATCAAACTGCAGAAAGTGAAGGAAATACATTAGGTTTTTGGAATGCTCCTTTAGTACAATTTCTTACCAGTGAGGCACTTGCATTCATAAAACACAAATTACACCATGGTAATACATATTTATCAATAAAAAAACTAGTAAGAAAAAATAAATATACCAAGAATGTCAAATATTTAAGATCAGCATTTTCTGTTCCAAAACCTCTGAGATCAACTATTGCAACCATCTGCTCCTTCCCAGTTGGAAGCTTACTCAATGCCTTCTCAACCAAGAAAACACACAATCTTTCATCATCTTTGGGGTCCTGTGCCTAATGATATAATCAGAGGTAAGGTACATCCACTGACAAATAAATGCAATGCAATAAAAGAATGTACTATGGTAAATCCAACATAGTAGACATTCATGGGTCTTGCTTGTGCAAATTGAAATTAAATTGGACATAATTGCGACCATAAATTCATGGCAATTTAGGCAATCTTGTACTCAAATTTAAGAATTATTATGCAGAACATTGCGGCACTTGGAAGCAATGGACGGACAAGGTAGAACAAAGGGAACACAACTATGAGCTAAACATGTAGGCAAGTTCTTAACAAATCAAAGAACCATGGGCAAATGAAAATCATACAAAATAAGCTTACAAAAATTGAAGAACCTGGCTATTCAGTAGAGCAAAGCAATTTGCACTTGCATCCGAGTAGCCATGCTTATTTTCCTCTTATTGTATATATAATTAGAAACAACACAGGCAAACATAAATCAAAATAAAAGATTTCTATTACTGCAACTTCCAGACTTACTTCAGGAAAATGTTTTGAAGCAACCACCATAAGTACAGGTCTGCCATAGATATCTAGAAAGTCATGCACATATGCCTTTCCAGTTTGAGCAACATCTTTAACTGCCTCTTCGGTAAGCTCCGCCACATTAAAGTCTTTACGCCATTTCTTATAGAGTATAAGGAAAGCATAAATCATGTAAAATTTTCAAGCAAGGGCTGTTCACTTGGTTTTGTAGTTGGTACATGGGAAGGTGGAAAACTTGGAATGAAAATCAAATTATGCTTGCTTGCTTAGTTTAGCAAATGATCCATAACAGTTGAGTACAAAATGCACTCAAAATTCACCAACATTTCCACTTTTCCATATTCCAATTAGCAAATGTCACTATCCCTATCATGTTTGCAAAAATTTAGTGATGATGTATATAAGTAGGGAAAGGATACAATGGCTTTAGTCAACTTCTTAACAGCTTCCTTAACAGAGAACTTGCGGTCTTTAAGGAACCATAGTATCATGTCTTCATCATCCCTTCCATTTTTTCCTACAGGGAGGCTATAGTGTTCTTTCTCAAGCTTCTCCTTCACTGCCACAACTAACTACAAAATTCTCAACAGACCCAACCTATAAGTGTGCCTTTAATGAAATTAGTAGCGTTCAATTAATCAATTCTAATATTATCTAAGGTGTGGTCAATTTCAAGAACCCTAAGATAGAAAGGAATGGGAAATTGGAGGAAACAAAAAGAAAAAGAAGAGTACCTTGCGAGACTCATTAGGATCCAAGTCGAGTGGAAAGTTAGAGCTGCGAACGGTGAGATTGGAAAAACGATGAGGATTGGTTGTTACAGGAAGCTTTGACCCAGCGACGGAATAAGGAAGGTGAAGAGTCATGGCTGGGCAAACTCGTAGCAGCAACATTCTGAATTTTTTTTTTCTAGCGGTATAGTTTATTGTGGAAAAGGTGATTGTGGCTGGGAAGTTAGTTAGGATGAAGCTAATAGCAAGAGAGTCGAATTGTGTGGCTGACCAGCTTGCCAGACATGGAGGATGGAGCCCTTGGAGTTGAATGGCTTATTGGCTGCAACCTTCTCAAGACCTGAACCTATCTTGCAGCTGTTGGAGTTTGACCAAGGTTTTGAAAACCGGATCGGTCATCGAACCGCTCAAGTCACTGATTTATTGGTTTTTTGGTCCAACCAGTTCAACTGTAATTCAATTGGAATAACTGTTTTGTACTAAAATAATAAATAAAATATAAATAAACACATTAGAACATATTATAGTCTAATATAAACTTTAAAATGTTATCCAAATTTAAAGCACTACATGAAACGCCATCAACCAAAGTCATAACTTCTCCGGTTATAAGTTTAAAACAAAGCCTATTGTTACTTTAGCTAAGAGCACTCTGGATCGGACAAAAAATAACGTGTTTACTTCTCCAGTTATAAGTTTAAGAGCTTTGTGATATAATAAGAGTATTAAGCACCAACTTATGGCAAAATGTACTATCAAGGATACATATACTCATGTTTTGCGTGTTTGTTGCCACTTTATTTGGCTAATCAAGTTCAGTTTTAAAGTATGAAATCCCAAAGGTTCTAGAAGTTGATTTCTTAACCAATAAATCAAATTGCATAGTGTCACAAAGTTAAATTTTATGTTAAAACATGAGGCTTGTTGGTATTAAGCATAAAGTGAAATTAACAACATTCAAACTTTACACACAATTACTTTTAAGTTGACATATAGTGGTTAATCACATATCATTTCAGTTTTTCCCTGTATTCAACGGTATTGACACGGACGGAAATGATAATCACTTGGTTTCTGAGAGCTAAAACAGTATTACTAAAATGTCAGTAACAATATTATACGAGTTCATTCCAATACACAAATTGTTACATTTTGTGATTAAATTACAAGTATTCCTTTAGGAGGCATTTGTTTTGTTTTTTGGTTTATAACTAGTTCACAGAAACTAACAGTACTTTAAATAGCGAAAAATCAACACATATCAAGAACATGCCAAAGTTTTCAACCCAATTTTAATAAGCTCAGCACAATGATTAACAACACAAAAAAAAAGCACTGAATGAGGCAATGAGCACAACATTTATCACCAAAATACTTCAACAAAATTTAACAACAGCAAAAAAAACAATTTATCAGTATCAATTTATCATCAATCAGTAAGTCATTAACTGAGTTAATCAACCCAGAACAAGCAACAACAAGCTAGTAAGCCTATACCAGAGTTAAAATTTATCATCAAGCAGTGAGCAAAGCCAATCAACCAAGAAAAAGCACCGAGAACTGACTGAGCATCCGAGGCATTACCTTCAGCGAGGGCAGTGACCAGAGATTTGAGGGAGAGCGACGGACGACGGGAAGCTGGCGACGAACACTGGCGAGCTGGCGACGGTCGAAGGGGAGCTGGCGACGAACACGACGGACGTACGACGGCGGAGCAGAACCTGGAGACGCTGGCGTTGGGCGAACGGGAGGGCCTTCGAGCACGGCGAACCAGGAGGATTGGCGAACGACCACGACGAACCAGGCGGCGACGGTGAGACCAACGGCGGAGCGATGGAGGCTAAGGTTTTCAAGGAAGAATGGGGAAGAACTTTGAAAGAAGACCAGGGTTTTCAAGGAAGAATAGCATGGCGAAAGCTTGGAAGGGGAGAGAGAGACTGGTTTCTCAATATCAAAACGGTGTGTTTAGAGTACACTGGCCGGGTCCCGATTAACTCTTCTTGGACCGAATCAATACTTCCAATATTAAATATTAGTTTTGAAAATAAAATACCTATTATACGATAAACTATGCTGAACGGACACTCACATAGACACACGATATGGGACAAGTTTTAAAATTTGATAAAACACGGGGACACACATACACATAAAATATAAAGTATTTATTAGATAAATTGTAATAATATTTTGATATTTTATTCAAATAGTTTGAATTGAATTAAATTTATAATTTTATAAATTAAACAAATTAAATATATATAACAAATCTCAACATCAAATTTTAAATAACCAATAATAAAATAATAAGTTTCGACAAAAATAAAATTAAATAAATAAATCTCATTTTAAATATAAAATATTTATTAAATAATATAATACATAAATAATATAAAAATATGTAATAAATAAAATATATTATAAGTATAATAATAAAATAATAAATTATGTAATTTGGATAGGATTAAATCAGTTTTGTAAAATAGATTTAAAATTCGATCTAATTTATGCAATTTGCAAAAACATAATCCAATTATATCTAAATTAGTGTAATTTTGATCGATTTTTAATTTAAATTAAATTAGATGAGTTTAATTTAAATTGGTTTAGATTTAAACATCTCTAATACTACGTGGTACTAAAATCTCTGCTCTTTCTACAATTAAAATATTATTGCTTAATAGATTTGTTGATATTTGAATAATGACTCCTGTATTGGTATATATTGATATTTATGACTTATATAATACTTTAGTGATGATTTTAAACAAGCTTTAAATTAGAATAATCCGTTTAAACATTAAAAAGACATAAAAGATCAGCCCTGTTTTCATGTCTATTTTTTATTATGAGAATTGTAGTTGTTAGTACAATTGATGTTAAAGTTATTTACAGATTAATTTATACACACAAAAAAATGATCTAACTAACTCCAGAACTATATAAATTTAGAGTAAATAGCAACTCCAAAAAAAGAATTTTTAAAATGTGTGATTAAAAAATCAAAATAAATTATTTCACTTTGAAAAACATAAAATAATTTTTTAAATTATCGAGGACAGTAATTTAAAAAATTATGTGGTGATTTAAATATATAATACCTTTAAAAATATTAAAATAATTTAAAATCATGATTTATCAGTAAAATGTAAAATAATTTAAAATATACAATAATATATAATTTAGAATTGAATAATATTAATTATAGAAATTGTGTATGAATTTATTAAAATTACATGATAAATAAAAAATGTGTTTTTATTATTATAATATAAATTATATGTATTTATTTAATAAAAATATAAATTGATAAATATATATAACTATAATATGTTATTTAATATATGCACTTAATAGTTTTTTATACTATAAATATTAAGGTAAAAAAGATAAGACTCCTGAAAGGAATAAATAAACATTACTTATCTTATTAAATAGAAAATTTTGGCTATTTTTTATTTTTGCCATCTACTCAAATAGAGATGCTAAAAATATTTTCTTACGAAAATTTGTGTTAAAAATATATTTTACTTATTTAGCCATATTTTAAAAAAAATACTTTTATAACACATCAAAATCAAACCATAAAATTCATAATCTAATGATAAAAAAAAAAAACATCTTCATATAAAGACAATTGTAAAATCTTCATTATAATATCTACTTTGTTTTTGGTTCCCAAACTTTTGCGGGAAAGGAATATGGATTCTACTCTAATGAAATAACCTATTAGAAGCTAAAAAGGAAGTTCGACCATACTTAAAATGAAATTAGTCTGTTCTTCTAACAATACACTTCACTTAATAAAAGTGTTTTTCTAAAATAGCTAACTAGGTATTTGACTAAAGGGCTAAAAGAAATAGATGAATAAATGTGATGAATAATATTCAAAGTAACATCATCGTTGACGCAACCTCATTTGTGCCAAAAAAAGATCAAGAGAAAAATTTATAATCCTTAGCTTGCAGTATGATCTCTCTCATTGCGCCAATCGAGCCTAAAACCATCAATAATACTCCAAATACGATGCAAAACTGAAACACCATGAAAAAAATTTACAGTCATATATATCGTATAATCGTAAATTTTGTGAGATTTTAATCCATACACTCTTAGTACGTATAAAATAGTACTACACTTATATTTGATTTTTTATTAGTTATTAAGAGCAGTATATATTTATGGAAAAGTCTAGGGGACCAGCAGTTTTATTGAATTTTGGCCAACATGTAACCAGCAGAGGAAGGTGAGCCATTGGATGAAATTTCACATCAATCTTACACCATCAAATCATCATTGATAGCTAATTGATGGCTAACAATCACAAAAATTGCTGGCTCCCTAGCATTGCTCTTTATGCAATATATGGAAATTCAACTATATAGAACTATGAGAAGAATTTTTAAAAATACATACCCAATTTGCACACCAGGATCCGCTAAATCTCTTTGGTTTATAGACTACTAGCCATATTATGCAAGGGAGCTGCGAAAGTTTATTAAATTGAATACCATCAGAGTTTTTTTGTAGGTTACAAAATAATAAATAAATAAAATGGGATTAATTTGATTTCCTTACGAAGTATGTGGTTGGAGCGAAGACAAGTCCTCCTAAGAAGCTAAGGAGCCCACCAAAAAATGGAAATATAATTGCAACTAGCATAGTAAGTGCTGCATGTGAACAAAATTTTCAACGGTGCTATTAGATTCTACTCCCGTATTCATTGAAAAAGAACAACTATATATATATATATATATATATATATATTATGAAGAACACTCACCAACATAAATATTGCGGGAAATGAAACGAAGGTACCAAGTTGGCCTGAAATTCATTCTCCGCACCATGACTGATTCCATCATGTCAAACACCGGAACAGCAAACACCTGACAACATGAGAACTTCTTAGTGCTCTTGGGAACTCTTGTATTCATTTATTAGTTAAATGATAAGTCATTAATAAATATTTATAACAAAATTACTTTCACCGTATGTAGCATAAATTAATTAGAGAAGATAAATCCTCTTATTTATTCTAAGAGCACCTATACAAATGACTGAATATTATATATCCTATCCAGATAATAAATTATGATAATGATGTAATACATCTATATTTTTACAGTGAAAGGATACAATGAACCCTTTCCGCTATATATAAGTAAACTCTTAAAAAATACTATAAATACATAAAAAAATAGCCATCAAATTAATTATTAAACTAAAATATATAAAAATAATTTAAATAACATATGTATTTATAAAAAAAAATCCAAAATATTAATTCATCTATTTAATTATCAAGTTTTGAATTTTTTTATTTTTTATGTTTTTAAAAATTAACATATAATTTGAAGTTTTTACTCTTTTAATTATTAGGAGAATAAGTAGGAAGATGAATTATGATTTTTAATTATTTTTTGTAAAAATATATATTAACTAATTTAGTGACTAATTTTTAGTGTACAAATAAATTTTTTAAACAGAAATTTGATAGCTAGCTAGTGACTTATATTCATTTAAGTTTGTGTGTAAACAAAAATTATAAAACTAAAAGATACGTGAAGCCCAATATGGAACCCTAAACTAGCAAATAAATTAACACATCTTTAGTGTAAGTGAAATGTACCTGATAACTTCCGGTGACATGAATAACGACAAATATATTGGCAACGGCGGTGAGCCAGTGGGGTTTGTCGAGGGACATGAGGATGTTATCAGTAACAGAGTTTCCAAAAGCCCAGTAGCCAAAGATTGCAACAGGGAAGTAGCACAAACCCACAACAATGTAAGCAGCAATCATTCCCTTCCACATGGCCTTCTTTGAAGGCTTCTCTGGCGTCGAAGGAACTGTTGCTTGGATCTCAAGCAACACATTGTGTGCAGCATACCCAAATGCTATGGTCCCCAAACCGGTAAAGAAGTCGAAAACGTTTCCTGTCGTAGTTGAAGATCTTCCATCATATTTCACATCTGGTAAGGCACCTTTATGAGCCGAACTTGTCCATGCAATCGTTGAGTAGCTGCAATTTTCAAACATGTAACTAATCAAGTTCTTAACTAATATAATTAATTACCAGACTAATATTATCTTAGCATACAATATATATAAACTTTTAGGCTGTGTTTGGATATTGTATCTAGCACAGAAATACAAAGATAAAAAACAGAAAAACAGACATACATATAATGACTGATTTTTATCTTCTTGTGTTAGGCTCAAAAACAAGATCGAAACAGAGTCTTAATTAATAAATAAATATGTGATTACCAGATGGACATGACGGCTGCAGAAATAGATACACCAATGATGGAATTGAAACTGGGGAGATGCGAGAGGAAAAACTGAAGGCTTGCAAAGATCATAATGAAGTAAGTGGTCCTAATTGGCTTACAGTCTTTGCAAAGAATCTGATGGGCCTTCTTCAAGGAATTTCCACCAGTAATCATGTAAATTATATCTGTGCCAATATCCACTATGAGTGTTTGAGGCACCACAATCCATAAACCTAGCTTCTCTCCGAAGGCATATTGCCCTAATTCATGGTACCTATCAAACCTCTTCCCAGACTCAGCCTCGTGCATCTCAATCATCTGCCATGCCGTGTATAATGTGCATATCCACGAAAGCACCAAAACCGTGATGCCAGGACCCCTAAGAGGAAGAATATTTTTATACAAAAAGATATAAAGTTACATCTTTAATATATTTATTAAAGAAAATTATAAATTTTAATTAGTAGTAATGTTCATACACTATAGCTGAATCTTGTATTAAAAAAGAAAATCTCAATTAGAAAAATAAAGTTAATTGATGAGGGAGATGGATGAAAGGAATAAACAAACCATCCAAGTTGAGACATGGCATAGGGAAACCCAAGCACTCCAGCTCCAACCAAAGCAGTGACATTGTGAAAAGCACTGTACCACCACTTTCCATTCCTGGACCTCGTCACTGCGAGCCAATTATTGATATCTTTATTATTATCTTCCATCTTCTCTTTTTCTCTATTCAGCTGTGTTCAATCAAGAGAACTTCAACCAACTGCATGTGTTCAGCAGTAACACTATTTTTATATTGATATTCTGTTGACAAAAGATAACAAAAGATTAAAAAAAACGTCTTTCCTTTTATAACGGATAAGATTTTGTAAATCTTTTTTGTTTTTGTTTTAATTTAAGTAATTCTTTATTTATTCATCTTTATAATTATTATCTAAAATTTCAACTTAAAAAGATTCAAACATCACTCTGATTTTTTTGTCAAGATAAAATTCCAATGACACTTAACTTTTATTAATATCTTTTTTAAGGACTTGTTTGAGTGAACTTCTACAAAAAGATTCTTTTTCAAGTTATCTTTTTTCAAAAGATCTTATAGAAAAATAAAAATAATTTTATATTTGAATAACTCATACAAAAAGATCTTTTTATTTATCAATTATATTTGGGTATAACTATATAAAAGTATATTTTTGTTTATTTATTACGTGAAAAACATCTTTTTTTTTTAAAAAAATTTTAAAAACGATGTAAATTGTAGCTTCTCAAAAAAAATTTTTTTTTTATTTTTCTAGTGCTTTTACTTTTACTACTAAAAATTTACCAAACACGTTAAAAAATTAAAAAAATCTTTTTCACAAAAAAAATATATTTTTTTATCAACTTAATAGTACCCAAACAAACACTAAATAATTTTATCTTTTTTAACTTTCTTTTTTTAAAAAACTTACATAAAAATTACCTTCCTTGTAGATGACATAAGAAAAATCTACCTTTTCCACATAATTTTGATCCTTCATTCTATGAAATTAAAATACAATATGTATTAAAAATTGATATTAATAAACAAAGCGGTAAATACTTTTCAACTTAAAATTTCCTTTCATCTCATACAAAGTAATTAATAACACTATTTTATTTTCTTCTTTTAATAGTCAAATATATCAATCCATGGAGTTTCGGTTGGATAAAATTGGTGTACATAAAAATAAATTAAAATTTGCTTAAGATATGACTAGTGGCTCAATAGACACGGTTTTTCTATTATTTTTAAGAGATTAATTTTTACATTTTTATTTTTAAAATTATAAATTTAATAAAATAATTTAAAAATTAAAAATAAAAAATATTTTAAAATAAATATAAAAATTTTATAAATTATTTAAATTTTAGAACGTATAAAATTTATAAATTTAAATTAAATAAGATATTAAAAAAATTATTATATGTAACAAAATCAAGATAAACATTTATAAAATAATTATTTATAAACATTAAATAAGTTTATCTATTTATTTTTTAATAGTATTTAATTTAAAGCAAAGATAAAAATTATATTTAAAGTATTCTTTATTTTCATGCATAATTCTAAATTTTATATTCAATTTATTTAATTATCTTTAATTTTATTACTCTTTTAAAATTAGAAATTTATATTTTTATTATATTCTTTCATTATATCATACACTATTATTTTCTTTGACTATTATTCTCTATATACATACCTGTGATTGTCTCACCGCAATTGTTATATTGCTTTATTCTCCTTTTTCATTTTCATTTTTTCCTCCCACATTCTCTTCACCCAATTGTAATTAATTATCACCAAATACCAATATAACCATTCATTCTGTTAACTTTTATGAGTTGTTAAAGTGTTATTAAAAGAATTCGTTTTTGTGTCTTTTGAATATCTAGATGTATAAAAATAATAGTTTTTTCTTAATGTGCATGTTAAGTAATTTTATTGTTCTATTAAGAAAAAATTTAAAACATAAAGCATTAAAAAATTTTGTTCAAATTATCAAAATTTAATATTAGTAATCCTAAAAATTAATATCAAAATATATTATTTTTAACTAATATAATAAAAATAGTGTATTATTGTAAGTTTTTGACAAATAATTATAAATTTAAGTTACAATTTAATATAATACCTTAGAACATAATGTTGTCATTACTTTTTATATTTGTCTGCTATTATATAAGTTTCAGGTTTGTTTTATTGTGCACATTAATTAAACTATACTTTATTATTTCATTTTGTATGTTTTGAAATAATGCGACCGTACTATAAAGATAACATTAGTTTTCATAACTAATCCGAATCCTTTTACTATTTTGTTTGTCATTTAAGTGCTTGTTTGGGTGCCATTATTTTGATAAAAATATCTTTTTTAAAAGAAATATCTTTTTTTATTTTTTAGTGTTTTTGGCAAATTTTTAGTAACAAAAGTAAAAACACTAAAAAAATAAAAAAACATCTTTTTTCAAAAAAATCTTTTTTTAAAAAAAATACTTTTATCTTATTTTACCTAAACATAAGGCTTGTTTGGATGAGCTTTTAAAAAAAGATCTTTTTTCAGAGTTATCTTTTTCTAAAAGATCTTATGAAAAAGTAAAAATAATTTTATGTTTGGATATCTCATACAAAAAAATATTTTTATTTATCAATTATAATTACACATAACAATATAAAAATACTTTTTTGTTTATTTATTACATGAAAAATATCTTTTTTTAAAAGAAAAATATCTTTTAAAAAAAGATGTAAATACAGCTTCTCAAAAAATGTTTTTCTTAATTTTTCTAGTGCTTTTACTTTTACTACTAAAAATTTGCCAAACACGCTAAAAAATTAAAAAAAGGGATCATTTTTCATTGAAAAAAAATCTTTTTTTAATCAATTTTTAGCGCCCAAACAAACACATAATTGATAGATAAAAAGATCTTCTTACATGAGATAACCAAAATAAGCTCACTTTTGCTTTTGTAAAAGATTTTTTAAAAAATATCATTTAAAAAAAAATCTTTTTCGAGAATGACACCCAAGTCCTAAATACTATCTATAAAAAATTACTTAAAAGTAAAATACTATATAAAGAAAGATAGAAAACTTTTGAATTTATACTTCTGGTTTGTTTCTAAATTTCTCACTTAATATTACTCAAATTTAATAGGTTGATGATAGTGATTCTTTTTTATTAGTTAAAAAATTTCATATATCTCTCTCTTTATTTTATTGAAGTTTTTTTAGGTCAAAATATTTTTAACTTCTATAATTAGTATTTTTTAAATTATCTAGTGCATAAAATGTAACATCTTTTCATTTTATTTTGAAAGTTTCATGTTTTTTTTTTATATCAAAACATCACGGTTTATTATATTATGAATAAATTACCATTTATATCCATGAAAGATACAAACGCTGACAAATGTATCCATATAAGAATAAAACGACAATTGTACCCACGAAAGATAGCTTCCGTGTGCCAAGAATACCCTAACAGACCAATTGTGTAAACTCTTGGCACACGAAAGCCATCTTCCGTAGTTATAATTGTCGTTCTATTCTTATATGGGTACATTTGTCAGCATCTGTATCTTTTATAGGTACAAATGGTAATTTATTCTTATATTATTATATATTATCTTTGTACCACAAAACAAAAAATAAAATTTTATATCTTCTTGTTACTTATTTTATTTTATTTTGGTTATCTAAATTAGCATGTATGTTACAACTTATTTTCTATTATTTATGCAATATTTTTACAATATTTTTTCTATTTCCAATCAATATTCATTTAAAAAATCATCTTTAAATCCTAAGCCATGTAACACAAAGGTCATTGCATCCATATTTTCAAAAGTTTCAAAAAAATAAAAGCTTCTCGTATTTTTATAGTTAGTTAAATGAACAAATAACAACGATAACATCATAATTTTAATGAATAAAGTAAAATAATTTATCAATTTTTGTTAAATTATTAATTTTAGTTACACTTAAAAGTGAATAATAATACTTTAAAAATAACTAAAAGAATTCCAAAAGTCTTGTGTGTGAATCAACATGTACTTAAAATATTATGTGAAAAAAAAAATATAAACATTAGGGTAGTCAATAAGTAATTACAGAAGAATAAAAAAGAGAAAAAAATAATTGTGAATTTTAAGAGTTGAAACGGTAATAAAAAGGAAGAAAAATTTAGATATTTGTTGGGTTATTCCTCTTGAATAGGATAGAGTTGAACAAAAATATAAAGATTGTAATTTAAAAACATATGTAAAGACAATTAGAAAATAATTTGATACTAAATTGATATGTTTTTGAAGAGAACCCTCGAATAAATAAATAAATAATATTAAAGATTTTTCCCAATACTCAGCTTGTCATGATTTTAACTAATTAGAAGATCCCAAACACACAATTATTTTAAGTATTTTAATTTAGTTTCACTACTCATATAATAGTATTATTCGGAAGAACACCTAATATTAGGATCTAAACACATTTTTTAATAAAAAAGAAGAAAAGAACTCTACTTTTTATAAGAGCAATAAGTTCATAATAGAATGTAAAAATCAGTGTCCCATTTTCCAAGAGGGAAAACACAAAAATACTAAATAGGTTAAATGTATATGTAGAAAATACCATATCAAAGAGATCCAAACAAACTTGATTATCCTCAAACTCCACTTTTGTTCAATCAACACCATGTAATTCATAGTCCTAAAACAAGAGAAGTAAATTGCAATAAAGTTATAGCACAATAACACTGATAGACAACTAGCAGGAGCAACCAATAAACTAATTAACATCATTTATAACTAAACAGCTGTATGAAATTGTCCATCATAGCTTTTAGGTTTAACTTTAAGTCAACAGCTTTGGCAGAACCTAAGATGCAATTTTAATCGTTATTGATTATATCAAATGTTATCCTCATCAATTATCAAGTAAAAGAACACTTGCCCACAGCAAAGACGAACAATTAAGAGAATCCATAACACAACAAAAATTGAAACTCTAAAGGAAAAATCCCTATTCATTCATCCAAATTTAAAATAATTGGATACATTCTCTAACCAAAGAAAATATTTAAAAGGCATAATTGAACATAATAATCACATTTAATTTTTCATTAGCTCCACAATAGCTTAAAGGTCTTAATCTATTGAAATCTTCTTGACCTATTCCAAAAAAATTGAGAAAAAGCAAGACCCTCCCAAAACAAACTTGATAAACAGTGAACTAACTCACCAACAGAGTCCCACAAACCCAAATTCATGGTGCTCCCATCCACAATAAGCATTTACCAAGTCCTACAATAGGTAATCCTACTTGTGATTATGATTAGTTTATAAATATAAAAGGCTCCAACAACAGTATAGCCTCTGGGACTTCAGCACTGAAGTTCAATGCATAGTTATTTTCAATTTCCTTACACAAAATGGTATTATTATAAAGAGGCTAAATTTTCCTTTCAAAAAATCTTCACTTTCATAAACTTAGTTTAAAATTCCAAAATATTCTTCATCCTTTTTTTTTATAAATCAAGAAGCAAAATCTCTTTATTATAAAGACAAAATCTTTAAGCAAAGCAAACCTACAATCAAACACACATTTGGAATCTAAACTAAATTTTAACAATTGTACTATTGTGCCCCTAATTTTCTGAATTTCCAACAAACAACATATAATTTACAATTCAAATATAAATTCCAAAATTGTGAAATTGGCCACTTACAATTAACAACATTGTCCAATCTTTTGTTTCCTTCTGTTAAAGAGTGCATTAACATAGAATGTAAAAGACATTAGCAGGTTGAAATAGCAAGATATGCACAAGATAGACCTACGAATAACCTGAACCAAATGTGAGAGAAAAAAGTAAAATATGTGAACAGGGCATTGAAAGCAACTACCAAAGTATAGGTAACAATGCACTTGAATGTTGAAAGTTGCTTTTCATTTATTTGGTTAAGGAACGGACCATGAATTCAGAGAATTACCTATCTTTGGCTAGGGATTTCATATTCTGGAGTTCATTGCAGTGGAGTGGATGTAGGAGATAGATAGTAAATACTGCACCATATGCTTTTGACACTAAAGGATCGTCAAGATCCTTTATGGCTAGCTCTTTTTCCAAAAGGAACCAATTATATGCATTACCCCTTAATCTTATTTATCATATCCATGGTAGTTCTCATATTGAAATATGATGAAAAGGTTGAAAAAAAAAAAAACAGAGGCCAAATACTAAAACAAATTTTATAAGAAAACAACACAATGAGCTAGAAAGTGATGAGAAAACTGTGACTCTCGCAGCAACGAAATGGAAATTTGAAATTGAAAATTCAGGACAAACAGAATAAAAACCAAAAAAAGCAGAGAAAAAACAAAAGAAAGAATTGTAAGAAAACAGATCAAAATATATATAGCAACATTTTCCACCAATTTTGACACCCAAAAGAGGTAAATTGAATGGATTTTAGGATTTGTTATTTGTGCAACCCAATTCAATAACTTCAATCCGTGTTAATATCATTATAGTATATAGCAAGATTGGAAGTTCTATTATGTGTACTTAAAAAAATGACTACCATTTATTATGATACAAATAATAATAATAACTCATTTGACTGATACATATAAATTTTAAAGCACAAGATATCTGTTAAGAACTTAAGATTGCTTAAAATTGAAAATTCAAGTCTTTTTTAAATAGTAAATACATTAAAAATAATAAAACAAAAGAATCAAAATTCAGAGCATGTTGCTTAAAATGAGTTTATAGAGTGTGAATATCTTAAATATGATCGGCCTCTGAAGTATTGAGAAAAACTATACCTAGATTTGAATCTCTGAACTACTGCCCCAGTGCCCCTGAACCAGCGACCCTCTCTGTTTTCTGCTTATTATCAAAACCGTGGTATCCAGGACTACCATCTCTGGCCGTCGCAACGGTAGCTGGGATACCAGAGCTTGATGCCACACCCCCATGTCCCACTGCCACTGCTGCCTTTGTGGTCCACCTCACTGCAACCGATCTCATAACTCTCCTCTTTCCCCCAACATCGCACTTCCTAGCAGCTGCAGCTACTCCATCAATGTAGGTGTCGATGATCTGCCTCCTTTCAGGGTTCATGATCATCCGAAAATCATATTATAATGGTAAGAGAATATTATTCATCAAATTCTTCTCATTTCTGACGATAAATAAATTTTAACTGAATATATTCTCTGAGAAGTGAGAAAGAAACCGAATAATTCTTACCTTAACAAAATTAAAATGTTCCTCCTGTTGTTGCACCCTCTTCACTTTATCCTCTTGCTTTTTCCTTTCCATCTAACAGAAAATCGAAAAAAATCTCTATTCATGAAGACGGAGTCCAAAAAAATAATTAAAATTATTTAAAAAACTACTATAAATTACATAATAGAAAACCAAATCCAATCTAATGCCTACAATTTCTAGGATACATGAGAAACCCTAAATCAATCTAAACCCTACTAACCTCCGATATCTAATCAAAGATCTTCACCACCGACATCATCAGATCGGAGAATCAGAAGGAAGAGAGAAATCGAACTTGTAAAGCTAAATTTCTTTCAGTCACTCCCACAAATCTCTCCCAGAAATCGGTACTCATCTCTCCAAACCCTAACCTAATAGCACGAGAGAGATATAGCAGAAAAATGTGGCAAATAGTAAAAAATTAAATCAAACAACACAAAAAGAGAAATGAAAAAAAGGAATAAACCAATGAATCAATCAAAATAGAATGCTCACCGGCCTGAGCAGGAGGAACAGGCTTAGAAGCCAACTGAGTTTGCTGCTGCTGAGCCGCCGCAGCTGAACCCTTCTTGAGTGGAGACGCAGCTGCCGCCGCTGCGATTTGCTGTGGGGTCCTCAGCTTCGTCACCTCATAGCGATTGGTGGTCTCAGAACAATGGAAGAAGAAACTGGCGAAGATTGAAGAGACATACGAACTGGAAAGAGGAAAACCGGGTTGAAGAGGTAAGGTCTGGGAGCGAGAGCGGGAGAGAGAAAAACTGAAAAAGAGACGACGCATAGAGAGTCTGTAACGAAGTAATGGCATAAGGGAGAGAGAGAGCAGCTTCCTTCCCTTTCGCTTTTCTTTTTTATTTAATTAGAACAGATTAATTATTTACAAAAGCATTTAAAATTGGTGGATAGTATTTATTTGCGTCAGAAAAAACAACAGTTACTTGATGATTATAATAATATTCTAGTGTAAGAAGAGCTTCTATGGTTCCAAAAGTCCAGAGAGCAATGGGTAAGGTTTGAGAATAGAAATACAAGATTCTTTCATATTCAAATTCTTGTGCCAAAAAAGCATAATAAGATTTATGGCCTTTTTTTCAAGGATGGAGTGTAGGAAACTGATCCAGAAGTTCTGAGTCAAGAAGCGGAGTCTTTCTATAAAAGCTTATTCTGTCATTTGGATGATGTTGATTTGGGTTGCCTTGGTGATGTGTCTCTTCCTTCTCTGAATGAGGAAGTTTGCAATAATCTTACGGCACCAATTACTATGGAGGAAGTTACAACAGCTGTTTTTTACATGAATTTTTTTAAGCTCCGGGTCCTGATGGATTTCAAGCTTTCTTCTTCAAAGAATATTGGAAAATTATTGGTCTTGATGTTTGGAAGATGGTTAAGCAGGTATTCTCCGGTGTTACTCTTGATCCGAGAATGTTGGAGACTTTACTAGTTCTTATTCCAAAGGTTGAATCACTGGTATCTATGAAAGATTTCAGGCCGATTAGTCTCTGCAATGTAGTTTACAAAATCATCACGAAGATCCTTGTTAATAGGCTTCGTCCTCATCTTGCGGAGATTGTTGGCCCGCTTCAAGGAGGATTTATTCCGGGACGAGGAACTCTTGACAACATTATTATTGCTCAAGAAGTTCTCCACTTTATGAAGAAGACTAAATCAAAGAAAGGCACATTGGCCTTTAAGATTGATCTGGAGAAAGCTTATGACAAAGTTGACTGGAGGTTTTTATCTCATACCCTTAAGAGCTTTGGTTTTCCTATTCCTACAATTAATTTGATTATGAATTGTGTCACTGCTTCTTCCTTATCTATTCTTTGGAATGGGAATCGTCTGAATAGCTTTACTCCTAGTCGAGGTCTTAGACAAGGAGACCCTATGTCACCCTATCTTTTTGTGTTGTGTATGGAGCGATTGGCATGCTTTATTAGTCATCAGGTTGATTTGGACTTGTGAGAGCCGATTGCTATTTCTAGAGGGAGACCAAGAATATCCCACTTATTGTTTGTGGATTACTTGCTTATATTCTGTAAAGCTACAAAGAGACAAGTGCAAAATGTGATGTTGGTTTTATAGACTTTTTGCAAAGCATCTGGGATGAAGATTAATGTGGAGAAGTCTAAAGCGCTTTGCTCCAAGAATGTCTCTGCAATAAGGAAAGAGGTTTTCACCGGGGTATCCTCTATCAGATTTGTCCAGGACTTGGGTAGGTATCTTGGAGTTACCCTTAGCCATTCTATTGTGACTCGTTCAGCTTTCAATGGTGTCCTGGATAAGATTCGGAGTAGGCTAGCAAGCTGGAAAGGGAATTTACTCAATCGGCTGGTAGACTCTTCTTGGTTAATTCTGTTGTAACCGCTATTCCCACGTATCAGATGTAGGTCTCTATTTTTTCCAAAGGAATTATTAGTAAATTGGAGTCTATGATGAGGAATTTTCTTTGGAAAGGACAAGTTGATGGAAGAGGATTGAATCTTGTTAGTTGGAAGGTACTGGTTACTCTAAAAAAATATGGAGGTTTGGGATTAGAGATCCTTATTGTGTAAATATTGCTTTTCTTGAGAAGCTAGTTTGGACTTTTTTCCAGCAGCCAAACAAGCTATGGGTCCAATTGTTGGATGCCAAATACCGATCATCTATATATGACTTTTTAGTTATTCTAAGAACAAGGACTCTCCCATTTGGAGGTGTCTTTGCAAGGCTTGGGAAGTGTTGAAGGATGGGTTTGCTTGGTGTATTGGAGATTTGAACCAGAATTTTTGGTTTTCTAGATGGAGGAGAGAAAGACGGTTATCTAATGAGATGGATTATGTTCACATTTCTGATTCGAGTCTCCGGATACAGGATATTTGGTCAGTTGGTAGGTGGCATTTGGATACTCTTTATTCTCCTTTATCTCAAAATCTGAAAGGTAATATTCTTTCTTACAATCCAGATGAACAAGCAGGTCCGGAAGTGGGTTGGTATTGGTGTGGGTCTGCTGTCAAAGTCTATGACTCACGCAATGGTTACTTGTGGTTGTGTAAACAGCTATTTGGTTGGGAGGAGCGGGAGAATTGGCTTTAGCTTTGGCTATGGCGTCAGCTTGTTCCGGAAAAGCATAAGTTTTTGGCTTGGTTGTGTCTTAAGGAGGCTCTTCCTACTGCAAGTTTTCGCTTTAGAAGAGGGATGTCGTCATAGGATAGGTGTCTAAGATGTCTTTCTAGCCAGGAATCGGTTTTACATTGTATTCGGGATTGTCCAAAAGCTTAGCTTGTTTGGCATAGGTTGGATATTTCTTGTCATCCTTTGGATTTGAAGAACTGGTTCTTGTATCATAGCAGAGAGCATCTGTTCAAGTTCTTATCGGGACTTTGGTGGATATAGAGAGTAAGGAATAATGACATATTTAATCCTCATAAAACTTGGCCTCCAAAAAAAGTGATTTTGTCTGGCATTAACTTTAAAAAAGGATTTTAGGAATATTTTTGAATTACAACGTATGTCTCTTCCCTCTACTCTAAATGGTTTTTGGAATCCCCCATCCATTGGTACTTTTAAGATTAATTGTGATGCTAGTTATTTTGGTTCGGGTGATAGTGTTGGTTTTGCTTGTGTTATCAGAGATTGTAATAGGAGTTGACAAATGGGGTGTTTGGGAATGATTGAGAGTAATAGTATTTTTCAGGGAGAATTGTTTGTCATTTGGAGATGATATCTCTTAGCTTGGGATGTGGGTCAACGAGATGTTATTTGTGAGACGGATTGTGTGGAAGCATTTAATCTTGTTACTTAAGATGGTTTTGGGTTTATTGATCCATTGGTACTCAAAATAAGAGATATCATGCATTAGAATTGGCGTGTTGACTTTCATTTGATTATGAGAGATGCAAACACGGTGGCAGATACTATGGCAAAGATTGCGATGAAGTTACAACTTTCACATGTGGAGCTTCTTTCATCTTGGGAGGAGTTTAAGAGTAGTTTTAAACAGGACTGTCCCACTATTTAAACAGTTTCTTGTTTTGTTTGTTTTGTTTTTCTTTGTTTAGTTTATTTCAGTCACAAAAAAAAAATAATAATAATTAGAATCCATTTAAATCCGTTAATATCATTTATACTAATAGATATTTTGTGCATTTGTACCGTTTTATACATGATATAAAAAAATAAATAATTTAAGGTGGAAATTAGAGTCAACTTTACGTGAAGTTGAATGCACATTTTATACATGATATAAAAAAATAAATAATTTAAGGTGAAAACTAGAGTTAACTTCACATGAAGTTGATATCTGATAGCTCTCAGATATTAACTTCACGTAAAGCCAACTTCACTCGAGTATTTTAATTAGAATGGGTAAACATAATTTGTTGAAATAGAACAGCCATTTTACTTCATGCATTTATAAATAACCAAAAAAACTTAACAAAATGCATATATATTAGAAAAATAATGAGTGAAAATATTTAGTTTATTGAAAATGATATTCGCTGAAAGATGTAGTAAAATATTTAATTATGTAAATTAAATTAATAACGATAGACAAAATTATGAAATATATATACTTATATAAATATAAATGTGCAAATTAAAATACAGTTGACATAAAAATTAAGAATTATCACTTAATCGTAGACTAAAATTATGTAATGTCATAAAGAGATTAAATTATGTAATGTCTTAAATTAAAAGTATAATGTAAAGTCTCAAAATTAAACACACCAACATAAAAGAATACAATAGTGTCTTCAATCCAATTTTTATTACTGACCTTGGATAAATATTCAACATCTTTAGACCTAATGATACTGATAACTGTCTCCAGATTTTTGTTGTGGATGAAATTTCTCTTTCTAATTTTGCATCACCCGGCACTTTGGCAATTAAATATATTAGTTAAACAATATATACATTTTAGTTAAACAATGATTATAAAATCTTTAGTTTATTTAATATAACATTTACCTAAAATTCTTAGTAAACCGTTTTATTATATTAATTAAATAAAAAATAACAGGAATAATTTTAAAGTATATATTTATACAAATACAAAAAAAGATAAATTAAAACACAATTGTGATAAAAACTAAAAGTTATCTTGTTATCATTAACTCAAACAAAATACATGTTTTTCAATTAAGTCTATTTTAGGTAAACAGTTTAATTAAATTTGTTTGGAAAAAATAGCTTAAATAATAAATGACTATATTAAAAGTAGCTTACAAATAAGTTATTTTGTGTTTGAGTTTTTAGTTCTAAAAGTATTTATTTTAAAAGAAATATGATAAAAAAAATTTTATTACGAAATAAGTCATTTTTTTAACTTCTCTATAAACTCGTAAATAACTTCTTAGAAAGCTGCAGTTTGGTTTTAAAAATTATACTGGATATTAATACTACTACTATTTATAAGGCAAAAACCAAAAATTCAAAAAAATTACTTTTAAAGCTTCGCAAACGGGTCCTAAATACGATATCTGTATATTACATCTATCAATATATTTAATTGAATTGGATCATCCGTAACAACAACTGAAAATCAACAATATCAAAATTTATTCATGAAAACAAAACAAACATAACAATGAACACTCTGTATTTAAGATCTGCAATATTACTCAACTTCTCATCCTCATCAACAACCATGCAAATTTGTTGAAAAATATGAGCAACACAATTAACATTAATAATTGAAAAATAAAATAATTATGAATATAAATTTTGTTGTTTAAAGCAATTCTATAATTTTAATTTTTATGTTTACTATATAATTATTATACAGAATTTTTAACTAAATTAATTGATCAACTACATTAGTTGATCAACTCAAATGATAATTAAAATCTTAATTAATAATACAAATCTTAAAAGATAACAAATTTCACATTACTAACTCTTTAAAATTTAATAAATATAAATATTAGGGCAATGTACTTATATAAAATAAAACTGAGAAACCTTTACCTAAATGCAACATTTGCTATTTCGTTACGTGAGTGTCCTTTTTTTATTATTATATAAACCGTGGTAGTTAACTACGGTTTTTAATTTACATGTAAACCGTTGCAGCCTTGCACGGTTTATGGAGGAAAAGCATTGAGAGCATTGAGCGTAAACAGCGGTAGGTAAAGGCAGAAATATCACCATAAAATCCTGTAACCAGCCACAGTTTATGAAGGGTTTTTTAAAGATATAAACCCTTGCAGGCTGTCACGGTTTATAAGGAGAGGAATTTTATATATATGAGCGAGATTGAAACTGCTGAAGAGATCATTATCACACAATGACTAGTGAAGAAGAGAGTTTTTTTGTTTTAGTGCATTGCTATGGAAAAATTAAAAGAAGCAAAAAATATGGTGTGAAGTTCAACGACAGAGAACCATTGAGTGTATTGCCAATAAAAATATACTAATACAATTTAAATCGTATTAAACCATAAACAAGTTTGTTGAGTCCATAAACAAACTTTAAGTAAATAAACTTATTTATTTATTTACTAAACTTATTTATTTACCTAAAGTTTGTTTATGGATTCAAGAAACTTGTTTACGTTTAATACGATGTAAATTGTATTAGTATATTTTTATTTTTCATCAATTTAATTTTATTTAGAGAGTTTTCTTATCTTAGTGCATTGCTTTGGGAAAATGAAAAGAAACAAAAAATATGGTGTGAAGTTCAACGACAGAGAACCATTGAGTGTATTGCCAATAAAAATATACTAATACAATTTAAATCGTATTAAAACATAAACAAGTTTGTTGAGTCCATAAACAAACTTTAAGTAAATAAACTTATTTATTTATTTACTAAACTTATTTATTTACCTAAAGTTTGTTTATGGATTCAAGAAACTTGTTTACGTTTAATACGATGTAAATTGTATTAGTATATTTTTATTTTTCATCAATTTAATTTTATTTAAATAATTAGATTTTTAAATTATAAAATTTGTATTAGTTTATAATTTAAAATTTAAATAGATATAATTTAAATTAATGATTTATAAAATTGTATGTATTCGTATTATTGTACTCATATAATTAATTATACTTATTCGATTTTTAAAAAACAACAATGGTTAATTTTTTTTATTTAAATACATTCATATTATTTTCAAATTAAAAGACTATACTTATTTAAAATAATATGAGTACGTTTATTTAAATTTAAAAAATTTTAAAATAATAAGAGTATGTTTATTTAAAATATTAAAATTTAAAATTTTAAATAAACTTACTTATATTAATTTTAAATTTTATTTAAAATAATACAAATATGTTTATTTAAATTCAAAAATTAAAATAATAAGAGTACATTTATTTAAAATAATAAGAGTACTTATATTAATTATTTAAATAAAATTAATTATTTAAATAAAAATTATATCTATTGTAAAGTTTGTTTATGGACTCAACAAATTTGTTTACGTTTTAATATGATTTAAATTATATTAGTATATTTTTATTGGTAATAGACTCAATAGTTCTCTGTCATTGAACTTCACACCATATTTTTTGTTTCTTTTCATTTTCCCAAAGCAATGCACTAAGATAAGAAAACTCTCTTCTTCACTAGTCATTACTTGATAATGATATTTTCAGCAGCTTCAATCTCGCTCATATACATAGAATTCCTCTTCCCATAAACCGTGGCTGGTTATAGGATTTAATGGTGATATTTCTACTTTGCTAAACCGTGGCTACCTACCACAGTTTACGCTCAATGCTTCTCCTCCATAAACCGTGCAAGGCTACCACGGTTTACATGTAAATTAAAAACCGTGACTAGCTCCCACGGTTTATATAATAATAAAAAAGACACTCACATAACGAAGTAGCAAATGTTGCATTTAGGTAAAGGTTTCTCAATTTTATTTTATATAAGAACAAGGTTCTGAAAATCGGACCGGACCGGTCAGTTTGACCGGTTTAACTGCGAACCGACAATGCATGCGGTCCGGTCCTCTTGTATTAACCGGCGGGAAAAAAACCGCAAAGAAACCGGTAAACCGGTTAAAAACTGGCCGGTTGGACCGAACCGGTGACCGGCTGGTTCTTTAAAAAACACAAACGGCGCCGATTGTAATGGTTTTTTTAAAAAATAAAAAACTGAAACCCGACCCGCCCGGCTCGCCCGACCCGTTACCACATGAAGCCCCCTTCTTCCCCATTCCCAAATCACAGTCTCACACTCTCACTGTCTCTTACTCTTACACCCTACCCTAGCCCTCTGAAGAATTCGAAAACCCCAGCCCAGACGCCACCGCCGTCGCCGGGGTTTGCAGGTCGTGACCGCCACCACCGTCGTTCATTCATCTCAGTCTCACTCCAGATTCTAGGCGTGAATGGTGAACCCTAGCCCCTTCTGAAGCATTCGAAACACAGCCTCATCCTAGGATTCCTTTCCTTGTATTTATCTTCCTCATCCTCATCAAACACAGCCTTCTTCGATGAATTATCAGAATCATTAACAATGGAGTAATTCACAGTAAAAACAATAAGATTCACAGATTAATTAACACTTATTCAACAATTATTCAACCCATAACAAGTTCACAAATTAACTAACAACAATTATTCAATAATTGTTATAAAAAAAATACCTAGAAGCTAGAAGCCCTAGAACAGAGCAGAGCAGATCCTCCTGAGCAAGAGGGGGACAAGGGCACGACCGAAGGGATGACATGTGGAACAGAGATAGCGCCGGTGACGATGGAACAGAGCTGCGCGACGAAAAAAGGAGGCGAGCCCGGCGACGATGGAACCGAGCTGCGCGACGGTGCTTTCAAAGTTAAAACAGTAGCTGCACGATGGTGGAACAGAGCTGCACGATAACCACGGTGGCTTCGAAGCTCGTTTCGGCGATGGCGGCGGGAGATGGACGGAGGTGAGGGAGTGAGATCGATGACGGAGAGAGGAAGGAGGAGCTCGAGGGTGATGGGAGGGATGGGTTCGCGTTTAGCCGTTGTGTGGAGCTAAGGTTGCTGGGTTTGGTAATTGGCTAGGACATCCCAGCAAAACGATGACGTCTTGCGTGCGACCCACAGTGAGACAGATGAGAGAGATCGAGTAGGAGAGAGAGAGGATAGGAAGAGGAGAGAAGAAGATGAAGAAGACCTTCAGAGGCGTGAACGAGAAGGTTTCTGAATCCAGATGAAGAACAATCTTGGTTTTTTGTTTTTTTAATATGTTTAACATAGATGAAGGATAATTTTGATTTTTTATTTTTTTAACATATTTTTGTTTTGTTGTTTCAATTATTTGAAACTATAAAATTAGGATTAATTGAATTCTAAAATTTGATTAATTTAAAAGGATATTTTTGTCTAATCAAATAAAAGAAGGATGTTTAAGTCTTTTTATAAAATTAAATAAATAAATATTTTTTATTTTTATTTAATTAAAAGGGTATTTTAGTAAAAGTAGTGATATACTATATATTTAAAAAAAATTAAATGCTGATGTGAAAAATAAATTTCACATGTCTTATTGTTATTTGTCTATATTTTAAACATATCGGTACGTATTTATTTATCATCGTACCGTAGCAAACACCTATTATATATTTAATCTCTTTATATAGAGAAAAAATCTAGCAAAATAAATTATCAATTGAACATTACTGACATTAAAAAATTGCATTTGAAGTATAACAACTATAAAGTAGTATATATTGACTTTATGCCTATCAATTTGAATAAAAAAATCAAAAATAATATTTATTTATCATAATTTATTTGTAAAATTTAATAGACAATATTTTAGATTCAAATTCTAAATTATTTGTAAATCTCTTTAAAAAATCAAACTTTATTTATTATTCAAACAAATTAAACAAAAAACCAGATACTCAATTCAAACTCTGAATTTAAGAAGAAAAATTTTTTGTTCAAAATCGGATTAGTCAATATATAAATTAGAATGATGAAAACTCAAACTGTTACAACAACATAGAAATTATAAACAACCTAACAAAAATGAGTCCACTTAGAACAAAGTACATTAATCCTTCGCCTGTTAGCCTCTCGCAATAATACAGTAAGTTCAAGAGGCAGGAATACCAAAAGGCTTGATTCTAAACTTAATTTGAAGAATTATTTATAAATACAAAATTATATCATTTAAAAAGAACTTGCATACATAAGAATCTAAGAAAAAAAATTGATAACTTTAACAAAGTAAATGTGTTTTAAAAATATTTTATGAATAAATCAATTTTTTTTTTTACTTTTGGATAAAGTTTTATTTCTATTAAGGATAATATATGATATTTTCTTTGATTTTTAACTTTTGCTAAGCGAGTAAGAAAAAAATTACAAAGTTTAAAAAATCAGAGTTATATATATTTTTAAAAAAATTACTCTCTATTTGCCATCTTTTCTCCTACAAAGTTTTTACTCTGATTTTGGTGTGTCTATGCTTATATCTTTCTCTTATATATATTTTTAAAACTCATGTTGTTTTAGCTGGTTCAATCTGTGGACTATACTTGTGCGTGAGGAAATGTTAAATTGATGATTTTGAACACGAACCATACATGCTATACACGACCACCTAATTTAATTTGTTTAAAATATAGTCTTACTGTTTTACTATATTACAATTTTAGAAGATTAATATACTCTTTTAATTTTATTATGACAATTTTAATATACTCATTTGTTTAAAATAATTTCATCTATTTATACAATTTTTAATAAAATTATTTTGTGTGTGTTTATCTTTCATAAATTACCTAAGAATTTCGTGATAAAATAACCAATGTTGGATATGTGCACGATCTCTAAGTGGGTTGTGACCCGACTCACATTAAATAATGCTATGAAAGAATAATTTAAAATTATTTTATTTAACTTAATAAATATAATTTCATAGGTATAATATATATAATTACATATTTATTACCTTTAATATTATAAGTTATTCTGAGTAATTATTAAATACAAACAAAAGGCAAAAAAAAAAAAAAAAAACAGTGAGATCGAATTTTGTTGTATGTTAATTAATTTGAAATTAGGTGCACGCAGGCTGTTGATTTATTGAAAAAAATGGTGCACATAAATGCCAAGAATTTGGAGAAGCAAACAGCATTAGACTTGCCAATGATTGAAAGAGCGTTATTGAATGCTAGAGCAAAACTTGGTGCATCAATTGTTGTTGAATACTTTGACTACGTATGTTTGATTATAAGAATAATTGTTAATTGTTACTGGGAATGTGATTCTGAATATTCATATAAAATTTTGGATTATGCTAGGTAACTAATAACTTTTTTGAACCAATATGAACAACTATCAATAAAATAAAAACATTTTATACTTTTAAATTACCCATCTAAATCTTAATATTAGAATAATCATCTGCATATTAGTGAAATGAACATCCGATATATCTATTGTTCACCAATGTTATTGATTACCTATACTTTTTCAATTTCAACTCTTAGTATGAAGTCCTTTTTATTTTGAGTTAATCAGAACCGTTACTGTGTATAATTGTATAGCAGGTAAAATCACGTGCTTTCTTTTGTATAGTTAACTTAGAATATATAATCTTCCTATAATTTATTCACAAATCTCAAGGTCCTCAAACCAATAAACTTTACATAATACATAAAAAAACGAAGGTTAAAGATTGCCACTTATTTTAACAGGGCGATTCAAGGGTTGAGTTCACTTCTGTTCAGTTCCTCGGTTCTGAAAAGAAAATCAAGGAAGGTTATCAAACATGGCAAATATAGTGAGTTGTATGGTGCTGCTTTGTTAGGAGAAACAGACACTATCTACAAAGTTATTCAACAGAATCCACGCATTTTGGAGGTGGTTGATGCAGTGCCATTTGTCAACACTCCTCTGCACACTGCTGCATATGCAGGTAAAAGTCTCTTAAATCTCCAATTTTACTATTTAAATCATTTTATAATTTACTGGTTTAGTTTAGAGTTTAGACGTTTAATAATATATACTCTCTTAGTTTTGTGTAAAATATGATTTTTATTCTCTTTTACAGGACATCTAGAATTTTCTATAGAGATTATGAGATTGAAGCCTTCATTTGGTTGGAAGCTAAACGAGCAAGGTTTTAGTCCAATCCACCTTGCATTACAAAATAATCAACACAATCTGGTGCGTCGCCTTGTAGAAATCAACAAAGATCTCGTTCGAGTTAAAGGAAGAGAAGGCGTCACTCCTTTGCATTTTGTATGTCAATCTGGTGATGATAATGAAAACATCACACTTTTAATTGACTTGCTTGAAGCATGCCCTGGTTCTATTGAAGATGTGAATATGAAAAATGAGACTGCACTCCATATTTCGCTCATAAATGGAAACTTGAGAGCCTTTCAAATTCTGGTTGGCTGGGTCAGGAGCATTGTCCGTGAGGATGCTTATTCTTTAGAGCGCTCTATTTTAAACTGGAAGGATTCAGATGGCAACACCATTTTGCACATAGCAACACTCAATGCTAACCAGCAGGTATCAGTTTTTGACATTGCCATCAACAACTAAGGATCAAGATTAGTCCACTTTTTATAGCTCTTAATCCACCTGTTGATAACTTCCGAGACACCTGCTTTTAAATTCTTGAAAATTCTGTCATTTCTTTCCAACAAAGTATTCTAAATTTATTGAAATTTAGTTGTTAATTAATTTGAAATTGGGTGTACGCAGGCCGTTGATTTCTTGATGAAAAGAGTGAACATAAATGCTAAGAATTTGGAGAATCGAACAGCATTAGACTTGGCGGAAGCTCTTGCTTTACCAACGATTAAAAAAACATTATTGAAAGCTAAAGCAAAACGTGGTGCAGCGGTTGATGATAATTTCAACCGTGAAGACAAACTAAAATTTAATTCACTTCTGTCACTTCTTCTCATACGAGCGGATCGCAATAGAAGGCAAGTAAGTGAACAACAACGCAACGCTTTAATGGTAGTTGCTACTCTGATCGTGACCGCAATTTATCAAACGGTTCTGAGTCCCCCAGGTGGACTCACTCAGGGTGGTAGCGACAATGGTCCAAATAGTAATAATCTTGTAAACGCTACTTCATCCCTCAATTCTACTGCAGTAGGGACATCTGTCTTGTCAGACAATGTTTTCGCTACTATTACAATGTTGAACTATGTCACCCTTTTGTTAGCGATTACCATGATTACTGGGTTGATGCCAACTACAAAATCATCCATTGTTGTATCAATCCCACTTGTGATGTTTTTTATAAGTTATATAGTATCTGCGGCAGTCATATGGCCGTCACAGAGTAGGGCAAAGATTTGGTTTTGATTGGATGGATTGAAGTCTATGTAATCAAGGCGCTTGCTGTGTGGTGTTCTTCTTGTACTCTCTTTCTTTTGGTTTCCTATGTCTGTGAGTGACCTTTGGGCATTCATGTGATATGCCTACTTAGACTGGTTTTAGGTGTTCTTCAAGATGTTGTTGAATTAAATACTAGTTTCTGAAATTACACTTGGATTGTATTTTAGTTTTTAAAATTTTGATTTATTTAATTTGGTCTTTTAATTTAATATTCATCACTGATACTTTATTTTTATCACAAAATTGTTAAACTTAAAATCCTGAACCATGAGATGTGTACTTAGATAGAGTAACGGTTACTTTACTAGACTTTCTAACTGCTGTTTAAGTGACAATTAAAATTTTTTTACTTCAATTTATTTTCTACAAAACATTTAAAACCATAATTCAAATTTCATTTAAGAGTTTTAAATGCTTTTTATGGAACAAATTGGGGTAAAAAAATTTAATTATCATGTCACGGAATGGATCTTCTGATTTTTTTTTTAATTATTTGGTAAGATGTGATCTCTCACTATACACTCTTTAAGTGGGATCAAGAAAAAACACGTGAGAGAAAATAGTGAATGATAAAAAATCACACTTTAATAAATAATTGAAGACAAAATAGAAAAGATCTACTCCCGTCACATAGCTTTAAGGAGTCCAGCATAACTGTCATCAGTCTATCTCAACATGTCGTTAATAGTTCTATGACGAAAATAGAATTAAGAACTAATGTAAGCCACATATGATAAATTCGGAGATAAAATTGAATAAATTAAAACTTTAAATATCAATTAGAATATTAGCTCATTATATATTTATATATAAATATATGTCGTGCCTAACTCATTTTAATATATATTTTATATTTATCAGATATTTTATATAAATGACTGATTTGGTAATTATTTTTTATTATAAGAATTGTTACTAGCAGTTTTATAATATGTGACACAATTACTTTTTAAAAGTATTACATCATTTATAATATTTGGATACTATTAATTTTTACTTCAAATTATCCCCAATAATGATATCATTTTAAAAAAGAAAATAAGTATAGTATAGCATAATTTTACATAAAAAAAATTACAAAGGAGTCAACCTACATATTTGAAAAAGTTTGTGGAGTAGATTTGCACATGATGTAAAAGTTTAAAGAATAAAGTGCTATATTAACCCTAATTAAAATTAGAAGTGCAATAATAATAATAATAATAATAATAATAATGGGTTAAATATAGAAAATTTCAGTTAAAAGACAAAAACTTTCAAGTTTTTTAAAATTTTCAAAGCAATTATTGTAGCAAGAATATCAAAACTTTTTAAATTGACCATATCAAAATATCTTTATATATATTAACCCCATAAGTCATGAACAAGAAAAAAAAAAAACCTTCGGCATATAATGTTTATATTGTTCACCAGCTTACTAGCTTCAAATATAGCCTTCAATTTGCAAACATGGCCTGATGAACTATAATAATAGAGTAAACTATCATTTCTGGCTACCCTTCAAAGGCAGAGGCATGTCTTAAAACAACAGAGAAATAATTGCTTCTGCATGGAGCACTTAGGTGGATTCTGTTTTATCTACTGAGATGTCATCTTTTAAATAAATCAAATACAATTTATCTAAGTGCTCTATGAACAAACAATTGCCTCCATCTCTCGATTATAAAATCTTCTTCGCTTTTAGCTTTAAGGTAATCCTTTAGATGTAATCGTGTAAATGAGAAAGACTTGTTGAGTAACTAAAAGATTCTCCAAATTTTTTCATGTTAAAAAGAGAACGGTGTAAATGTGTTATGTCTTTCCAATTCATGGATTATGGTGGACATTTTGATCGACTTTTTTGTTTGTTTTTTGAAAAACCTTTTAAGTGTGTTTGATCAGAGTCAATTTGTAACTTCGTCTTTTGAGAAGAAGTTAGTAACACCTCACTTCTAAAGAGAATCAAATTACAATTATGAACAAAAATACTTCTCAAATAGTGTATCAAATATATATATAATTTGGAAAACAATTTGATCTCAAGCACATTTTCATTTGGAAAATAATTAAAGTTCAGTGATAACCTGAGTTAAACTTGCACCCTTTGGGGTGAAGGTCATCTGTGCTTTATTATTCAGGCTTGTCGCATGAGAAACATCATTACTAGCTAGTCTCCCCTTGTAACCATGGCAAGCTAACCCCATCTTTTAAACCAGGAATCTAGGTATTACTGGTGGGTAAAATACTATATGTTTCTGGCTTTATCAATGCTCCAATGGATGAGCTTGTATCATTCCTTCCTCCATCCAGAGAAGAAATATCTGTAGTATCTTCAACATATGAAATAAAATCTTGAAAATATCTCTCCGCCTCCTCGGTTCGGCATATAGACATTCTGCTTCTGTCATTACTTCTCTGAAAAATAGAATTATAGAATTGTTAAAAGGTCAGACAGCAAAATCATTATGAGAATGCTTAGTGTAAAAGAGTTATCCACCTTCCTGGCTCTTGATGATTTTTGTGCAGAATTATTCTTCATAGCAGGAATCAGATCATAAACAATCTTTGAGAGTTCTTTGCCTCGCTGCTCCTCAAACACTGTTTCAGCTAATAAGTCTTGTTTTCGCTTCTAATGTCAGTTATTTTATTTTAAAAAAGTATATCATGGGGGTAAAGGCAAGCATGAATTGCAAAAAAGCATTTTTCCATAACATAGTTTTAGAACAACCAGGATACCATTATGAATAAAGAATAATAAGAATAGATCATTTGCAAAGCTATTTATAAATATACTAATACTAAAGTTAGAAGAGAATAAAAAATATCAAATAGAGAATAGGTGCAGTAGAACCTTATCAAGTCAGCACTTATATTCACAATTTTATAAAAGCAAAGATGGAAGTTCAACAAAGACTAGTTTGATTATTTCTAATGACCCCATAGCATTTGATGAACTCGTGCTATACTGAAGCACCTATGCAATTGAGTAAGCACTCAAACTCGGGAGAGAAGGGTAATTTTGACGATTTAGCTTGCTGCAGGCTCGATTTGTTGATCCCTTTGCCTGAGGATGTGTGTTATGAAAGAAGACGAAGCGTGTAAAGCTAGCAATACCAGAGGACCTTATGTTATGTGTGCACAAAACGTGTTACAATCCAATGTATCTGCAAGGAGAAGATATGTGCATTCAAATGGTATGGTTAACTGTTTGTGGCAAGTGGTAACTACATTAAAACTGACAACATAATGTGTAAAGCAGCAGGCAAGAGTATCATACAATGTTGTTTTCGGGCTTAGTCCAATAAAATCCTTGAATAGCAATCACAATCATGTTTGAAGACACGAGCACAAATATACTTAACGAGTGCTTTCCCATCCATTCCAACACACTTGTTAAACGCCTGTGACCATTAACATCTACCTGCACTGTCTAAACACTATCACAATTTCTTCAAAATCAGAAATGTAAAACAAAAGTAAATGCCACATGACACAATGCTCACGAAAAGAATATTAAAATGTAATGAAGCCAATAAAGGATGTTATATATTATCGAATCCGTATCCAGATATTATTCTCTGGCAAAAGCACTAAGAAGTAATAACTCACCAGAACATATAAAGCGATGAACGTGAGGCCAGAAGCTGCGGAGGTTATTAGCATATAACTGATTGTGTACAGAGATTTATTTAGAGGGATGCCTGAAAAAGGATAAAATATATATCATTTCTTCTATAGCATCATTTAACTTTAAAAGAAGCTAATAATTTGCAAAAATACAAACAATCATGATGATGAAAGATCATCCTTAAACTATTAGTTAGTAACCTATTGTAAGTACTCCACATATTGAAGAAATCCAGCGACAGCTTATATAGCACACACCTATTAAAGCCAAGAAAAACCCGAGGGCCGAAAATGAAGCTGATAACCATAGCCACTGGTTTAGCCTCCCTTTGTGTTCCTATAGTAGAATTATACAGAAAAGTAAATTTCAATCCATAATTAACTAAAAGTATGGGAGATGACTCAATGCCGATACACAATATTTGAACCAGAGTATCAAGGCTTTTAAGTGTTCATATCATTGAGAATGATAAATTTTACATGCCATGAGTTTCAATAAACTTGATGCTCAATCTTACCTGTAGATGGGCAAGAACATGACCATATTGAAGTCCAATAATGCATGACACTGCGGCAGTTATGGAGCTGTGAACAATTGGAAAGGATTATAAACTGTCTATCTATTGGTCCAACCAACATGACTTTAAAACCAAAATGAAACTTACAACCCCAAACACAATGGAATACTAATAAAGAATGTTAAAAACAAAAGATGATAGTAGATTACTGATGTCTGCAATTTAATTTATAGAAAACAATCCATTTTAGGTTCATCGAAACCATGGTACAATAGAAGGAATCAAACAAGATCACATAAAAAAATTGAGGACACACAGGTATGATTGTTCAAAGTAAACAAGGATCTCACAAAAAGGTATCTAAGGTCCTTTCTCATTTTCTTAATCAATCGAATTATAAAAGAAGAAAAATAAGTTTAGAAAGTGTATTTAGATTGAGCACCTTAAAATGCCTTCTGGATCAAATGGAGAATGACACCATGGAGGTGAGGTATCCGAAACTTGGCCCTTGGTAGACATGTTGCACTCCTGGCAGGTAGATCATGAGCAAGACATTGATGTATCATCTTATGCTGTAAATCATGGAGCAAAGAAATTGAGCAAGTATAAGTTACCTTAAGATTTCTGTAAACGGGCTTTCTGTAAAGATGGTTAATGCCAAGCACATAGCGATCAATCATTCCGGCAGAATTACAGGCAGGTCCAAGATCTCCTCTCACAGAACAATTCACCTTATCAATTTGAAAACACTGCAATCATCAGCAGCATATTTCCAACAAATGAATTTAAACATGCAAACTTAATTAGCATAGAAAACCATCTTCTGTAAACATATGCAGATCATATTGCAATTAAAAACATTGGCTCATGCATCAAATCCAGAACAAAAGTCAAACCCAGGTTCAGCCTAATGTTACCGTGTAAATAATGTCACCATCAATTTGAGGAAAAGAAGAGGTTGAGCTTGATTCTGGAAATTGCCAATCTGGCACATATAGACCATACAATAATCCCGAGTAAAGCGCCAATAGTGTTACAGCAACAAACCTGCATATAATGGATGAACATAACTACTCTACTAGTATTCAGCTATTTGAGTAAAAGGTAAAATGAAGGGAAAATATTATTTCATTAAAATGAAGTTAAGTGCTATTGACAAATAAACAGTAACCGGAGAGAGGCAGTATACAGTTGTCTAAGTGATGACATTAACGGATTGTTATGATACCACTTCTCCCAAAAACTTAAGCTGATAGGAGAAGACAACATAAATGATTATATTTTTAACACACCTCTTCAAACAAAAACCTCTTTCGGGTTTGCTTAATTTTTTGCATAGGTCTTCTTTACTCCTTTTATTTGCCTTATGCTATTCTCTCTTTTTTTTCAACTCTAGACTTTTCGGTCATAGAAACTCTGATACTATGTCATGATACTACTTTTTCTAAAAGTTTAAGCTGATAAGAGGAGGCGACTTAAATGGTTATATCTTTAACACGGATGATGATTGCACAATGGAATTGAAGCGATTGTGAGAGAGGTCAAATTTACCAATGCGAGAAATAACTTCTGAGGTCAAATTTGTGTTCTTTGCAGCGAGGAGGTGGAAGCCAAATCTCGCATAAAGCAGCAACAGTGTATCCAATAGATATCCTCTGGGTTGACAGAAGAACGGAAGACTTATAGATTCATCACGAGTTGTGAGTTGTAAGTTGTAAGAAAGAAGGGGGAATACCTCACCTGTAAAATTCCCAGCCAGCGTATTGTTTGGATGTCAACACCAAAAGTAAAGGAATTCACTCCATGGAAATAGCCACCTAAATTAAATTAAATGATAACCAATACAAATTAGAAGAATTACATGGTATATAAGAATGACAATTATAAATTACGAATTATGATTACCTTGAAGGAGGATACCAACGGCGAAGAGTTTGAGTGCTCTGAGTAAGGCTTGCGATGTGGCTGCTAGTCTTCTTGGAGGCCTTGTCTGAAATTATATGAATAATGAATGAATGGAATAATGAGTGAGGAAACAAGAAGAAGATGTAACGTGTTACCTTATAAACAAGAGCAAGAGAAACTCCGGCTATGAAGAGGAAGAAAGGCATGACGAGATCAGCCAAGTGAATTCCATTCCAGGGGGCATGAGCTATCATGGGGAAGATGGAGCCACCATAATCAACCACCATCATCAGCTGAAAACGGAATTTGTCAAGGGCGTTGACTAGAAGAGAGCAACAAAGAATGAGTTAGTTAGTTAGTTAGTTACAAAAACAGAGAGGCCACGGAAGACATCAAGGGAGGCAACTCTGGGAGGGCGTTGAAACTGAGTTGGCTTGGAATTCGAATCAGAAGCGGGGAGGAGCAGCGGCTGAGCCTGTTCCTGTTCCTGAGAATCAGCCATTCCTGTAATTTGCTGAATTGGAATGGTATGTGGTAGTTTGTCATCATGGTGCCAGCTGATTGGATCTCCTGGGATTGCTGACTAAGCAACAATTATTTTCACAACTTTTCCCTCCCCACGACCCCACTACTAAGGCTGCTCTTGTTTGACGTTTTTCGCAATTCCTATGATCCTATCTATCCTTCTCCCTTTCAACTTTCAATCACGTGCCTCTGCCTTGTATTCTACCCATGCTCACACGAACGTTTATACTTACGTTATTCGCCTTATATAATTTGTTTCAATTCAACTAGGTATCCTTTAAAAATGGTACAACATTCAGCCTTTTATTACAATAATTAAAAAAAATTAAAACAAACACAACTAAAAATTATGAATAGATTTACTGTCCTTTTAAAATTAAATACACGTTCAAAATACAATCTAAAAAAAACTAAATTTTAAAATTTAAAATTTAAATTTTTGTTTCAAATTTAATATATTTAATTATTAATATATTATAATTTAAATACATATCTAAAAATCAAATTATTCAAAATTCAAAATTTTAATTTTAAAATTATAAAATAAACCTTAAACCATCAAATTATTAATTAAACTCCTACAAAACACTCAAAGAAGTAGAAGTCACGTTTGCGCCATGTCGAAAATCAGAGGCGCACATGAAAAACTCAGAGGTGCACATCGTTCATCCATGCCACTTTCCTCTTCTGCGCTCATCTTCAACGATGCCTTCTTCCTTCTCGGCGCTCATTCACAACGCCACATTCCCCTTCGTCAACACTCATCTTCGTCGCCGCCTTTCTCCTCCTCGTCGTTGTTCGTCCACGTCGAAAACTTATCTAAGGTTTGGATGAGTTTCTAACACCATTACTTTTTTTTATTATTCTGTATAAAATTTGATTTTTTTGAAATAAAAAATCGAATAAAATGGCCTAAAGAGATTTTCATATATATTGCAATGTTAAATTATTTTTGCATGTGCAATTTCTGTATTTTGGAAGTGTTTTAAAAATATTTTCTATATAACTTCATAATTTTAGATGTGTTACAATTGTTTTTTAATGTTTAAATTTAAATTTTAGATTTATGATTTTGGATGTGTTTCAAAAATATTTTCTGTGTAACTTCATAATTTTAGATGTGTTACAATTATTTTTTAATATTTAAATTTAGATTTTAGATTTATGATTTTGGATGTATTTCAAAAATATTTTCTATATAACTTCATAATTTTAGATGTGTTACAATTGTTTTTTAATGTTTAAATTTAAATTTTAGATTTATAATTTTGGACGAGTTTTAAAAATATTTTTAGATTTATGATTTTGGATGTATTTCAAAAATATTTTCTATATAACTTCATAATTTTAGATGTGTTACAATTGTTTTTTAATGTTTAAATTTAAATTTTAGATTTATAATTTTGGACGAATTTTAAAAATATTTTTTGTATAACTTAATAATTTTAGATGTGTTACAATCGAAAATATTTTAGTTTATGTATATAATTATATTCGATCATTCATCACTAGAAAATCGTAAAATAGATGCTGTATTTTATCAAAGGTACAATACGTAAGGGATTAATTTTTTTCTAAATGCACTGATTTTGAATTTTTTTGTCTGCAGATACAAATTGAAATTTTAAAGAAGAAAACCGTTTTATAGAGAGAAGAGAGAAAAAACGTAAAAGAAGAAAATAATAACTAACTATGAAGTGGATAGGAAGTTAGAAAAATTTTAGTTTTTAAAATTTAAATTAATCTTAACTATAAATATGTATCCTAAAAAATAGGAATATGTTTTAATTAAAAATTAATTAAATAATATTAAAGGCTGATTAAAGGTTAAATTTTATTGTACAAGTAACATTTTTCAATTTGTTTGTTATATGAATTTGTAGGGAAAAAAATAGCATTATTAAAGTTAAAGTGGCAATATCTATTTTTCATTTGTTATTCAAAATATATGTACTAAAAAATTACTCACTATTTTTCATTATTAAAATTGTGCTTTTTAATCGGAATTTTTTAAATTTCTCCATTAGTCCATTACTCTAGCGGTTTCAAATTGTAAAATATATTGTACTTATTACTAAATCTTGAAAAAAAATCTCAAAATACCACTTTATTTTAGTTATTATATATTATATATTTTATTTCACATGTTTTTTAAACATTCTATATTTTAATATATATTTTATACAAATAATTAATTAATTATTAACATCGAATGTATATTATATCTTTTAATAAAATTATCACCTTTCAAAATAATCAAACTTCTTTGCAACAACATAAAATTTTTATAAACACAAAAACTAATAATTACTACATTTTTATACTTTTCTAATAACAATAATAAAAAGTTGTTTAAGGTGTTAAATATAGAAAATTCCTGTTAAAGCACAAAAACTTTCAAGTTTTTAAATTTTTAGAGCAATTATATTATAAGAATATCAAAACTTTTTAATTTGAACACATCATAATATCGACAACTTTTATATATATTAAACCCCACAGGCACAATGTGATAAACAAGAACAAAAAACTTCGGCATATAAAGTTTATATCGTTCACCAGCTTACTAGCTTCAAATATAGCCTTCAAATTGCAAACATGGCCTGATGAACTACAATAATACGAATAATTATCTATACACAGAATAGAAACCATGCCACAGAAGAAGGCAAATTGGCCACCCTTCAGAGGCAGAGACATATCTTAAAACAATTGAGAAATAATTGCCTGTGCATAGAACACTTAGATGGATTCTGCTCTATCAATTGAGATGTCATCTTTTAAATCAAGTACAATTTATCCAAGTGCTCTATCAACAAACAATAATTTCTCAAAATAATCTCAGGTTACATAATACGAGGCTGCCAGAATTAATTCTATGCTGTTGCCTCCATCTCTCAATTATAATATCTTCTTTGCTTTTAACTTTAAGGTACTCATCCATGTCGTACCTTAATCCTTTGGATCTGGCCGAGAAAGACTTGTCTGAGTAACTAAAAGATTCTCCAAATTTACTGTATACATCCTTTCCGATATACTCTTTAAGGCATTCTGGGCTCCAACTTCCACGACTGCTCACAGAATAGCTACTTTGATCTTGTGCCTTCGATATTTCCTATGGGGGTATAGTATGTATGAAATCTATAAAATTTGTTTCTAAAACAAAGAGCGGTCTTTTAATTCATTGATTATGCTGGCCATTTCGATTGATTTTTTTTTATTGTCTTTTGAAAAACCTTTTAAGTGAATTTGATCTAGAGTCGATTTATAACTTTTGAGAAAAAGTTAGTAATACCGCACTTCTAAAGAGAATCAAATTATAATTATTTGGATAAAATATATTTTTTGTCTCTAAAGTTTGTCAAAAATTCAAAAATACCCGAGTTTTATTTTGTTTCAATTTTGTCTCAAAAATTTTCAATTTGCATCAAATATTCCCCTAACACCTAAATAGCTTAGCAAATGATTTATTCGTAGAAAATAACTTCCCTAGAAAAAAAAATACAATATACTTAAAATAAGTTTTAAGAAAAAGTCGCTTTTCAAAAGCAAATGCATCCAAAATCTTACTGGCTACTTGAAACCATCCAATTATGCAACAAATCAGGGGACATATTCGGACATGTTAATATGACCAATCAAAAAACATGATCTCCGTGTTCACATTATTGAAACCAGGCTTTTAGGTCAGAATCACGGTATTTTTCATATAGTCATGTTATCTCCGGGAAGAAGCAAAATCATTTTATCTCAAGCACATTGTCATTTGGAGAATAATTAAAGTTCAGTGACAACCTGAGTTGAACTTGCACTCTTTGGGGTCAAGGTCATCTGTGCTTTATTATTCAGGCTTGCTGCATGAGAAACATCATTACTAGTCTCCCATTGTAACCATGGCAAGGTAACCCCATCCGTTAAACCAGGAATAGATCTAGCTATTGGGGGGCTACTATATGTTTCCGGCTTTATCAAACCTCCAATGGATGAGCTTGTATCACTCCTTTCTCCATCCAGGGAAGAAATATCTGTAGTATCTTCAACATTTGAAATAAAATCCTCAATATATCTCTCAGCCTCCTCAGTTAAGCACATAGACATTCTGCTTCTGTCATTACTTCTCTGAAAAATAAAATACAATGGTTAAAAGGTCGAACAGCAAAATCATTATCAGAATACTTAGTGTAAAAGAGTTATCCACCTTCCTGGCTCTTGATGGTTTTTGTGCAGAATTGTTCCTAGTAGCAGGAACCAGTTCATTAACAATCTTCGAAAGTTCTTTGCCTCGCTGCTCCTCAAACACTATTTCAGCTAACAACTCCTGTTTTCGCTTCTGTGACTGTTAGTTCCAAACAATAAGAAGAATAAAATCATTATCTTGGGCAAAGAATAACTTCTAATGTCAATTATTGTATTTTAAAAAAATTATATCATCTGGTAAAGGCAAGCATGAATTGCAAGAAGGCAGTTTTCCATAATACACTTAATTTTCAATATCCAGGATACCATTATGAATAAAGAATAATGATACAAATAAATCATTTGCTAAGCTATTTTATAAATTTACTAATAGTAAAAGCAAAAGAAAATCTGAAAAATATCAAATAGAGAATAGCTGCAACAAAAAGTCAGCACTTACCGTTGTTCACAATTTTACAAAACACCAACCAAAAGAATGCGAATGTTCTAGGGAAGAAAAAGTCCATGTTATACGAATAAATAGGAGACTGTTTATCTTCTAAAAATTTCTATTACCTGTTCCAGTTCACTTTCATAGTTCCTTCTAGCCGAAGAAACAGACTGAATACCTCTTGGTTTTGCCACAGCCTAAAAGTGAGCGATTCATTAGAGAGACACAATGCACGATAACATTCATATTAACAACAGATATAGAGAAAATAAACTCATGTAACAGACACATACTTGTTCAATTCCCAAATGCCTAATTTCTTTCTGAGTTACTTTGTGTGATCCATTATCCATGACTGAATCTGCCACCTGAAGTGTTGTTTTTTTTTTTTTTTCCAAAACAGGAAGAATATTAGAAGTGAATATTATTGAACTGAAGCAGCTTTGAACAACTGTAATTCATCAACCTTCTTCTGTGGATAAACCACTTGTTTCTCACTTCCATTCTTATTAAAGTGAACACCTGCTCCTTCATCATCCGTAAGAACTGAAGAATGACTCTGAAAAGCAATAGAAAGATTAACAGATTTAGCTAAATTACAAAAAATATGTGCAATGAGATATTGAGAATGACATTAGTTTACGATTCCTTTTATTACTTTTATCTTGGACATTTTAAAAATTCTATCAACACCATTAGTTTTCCCCCTCAACTTCAGCATCCAAACTATAGTAAATGTTAAAACATTCAAATCTCCTAGCATAGCATATTGTTTCAACTGATGCATCACAAGATCTAATTGGAAAAATTTACAACAAACATTGAAGTTTCACATAAAGAAACAAATACTAACATTAGAAGAGAATACGATAAATGTAGTACTTACAGAGTAGCCATCAAACGATCTCAAATCCTTCTGGCTTAGAGACTTCTTAAGACTTGGTCTTTGATCTGAAGCAACTGATTTGTTCGTTAGCTTGTTCCCAATATCACTATTTTTCATACTCACGCGACTTCTAGACTTCTGAGAATGATCCAGGTCACTCTGCCAAGAAAAAATCATACATGGTTTTATATTTTCAGTACTTTTCTAATGTGATATGTTATTAATAGTTATATCAAGGTTAGTTGACCGAACAATGATTAACCATATAATTTTTAAGTCTCTTTTCTTCACGAAATTCAAAAAAAAAAGGTGAGATGAAAACAAAAACCAAACATGCATATCCAAATGAAAATGAACCATATATGATATATCTCTCAAAACAGTATAAAGCAACAACATTTGAAGTCCTAAATCATATTTTGCTTTCATGAAAACGTTTTTTACCGTGTTATACAAAATAAGAATAGAGCTCACACTTTGCTAAACTCAAGATATTGCCTGTAATTTCTCTCAATGCATAATTCAAAGACATTCGTTGCTTTGAAGTGCATAACCGCACATATTGAAATTGAAATCGAAATCAAATTCAATCCTAGGAAATGTAAAGGAGCATTATTTACTTCTGACCTCAGAATCGCTAATTTGGTACCGAACCACCGAAACCGATCGCCTCCTCCTCGGATTATTCGCATCGGCGACCGTTCTTCCCCCGCCGCCGCCACCGCCGATACTGATCCTCCGATCATCTCCAGCTCCGGATCCTTTCCTCGATACAGACCTCCCTCTCCTCTGCGACGCGGCAGGAGTAGCCTCCGAATCGAACCTTCCAGAACCTGAGGAGCGGCCTCGGTTCGCTGACTCGAAGAATTCGATAGCGAGGTCGTCGAGGCTGATCTCCGGGAATCCAGAGCCTCTTACGGTGTTGACGAACTTCCCTCTCCTCGGAGCAGAGAAATCGTAACCGTTTCCGTTACTGTTGCTGCTATTGCTATCGTTGTTCTCGTGAGAAGTGAGAGAACGGGAGAACCTGCTGAGGCTCCTTGAACGGCGGTGGTGGAGTGACGTGGAGCTGCCGCCGCTGCGGTTGGAGGAGGCGGTGTCCTCGGCGGAAGACGCTGAAGCTCCGGCTCCGACAGGAGTTCGTTTTGTGGTCGATTTGAACGCCGCAGTGGCCATTGGATTCAGCGTGTTGGAGAGGTTAGGGTTTCAGTGTTTGGGAAATTTGAATTGGAAAATTAGAAACAGATGAAGAAGAAGAAGTTGAATTCATTGTATCCGAAGAAGCTTCAGTTCTGAACTCTGTGAACTGGAAACACAGTAAGGAAGGAAGAAATATACAGAGAAGATTGGCGGAGAAATCAAAAAGTGAGAGATTTGAATTTTATACAACAATAACGTAAAAAGATCGTTGTTTATGAATTATTTATTATTTATTGTTCATGATTTATTGAGGAAAAAAAAATACTAGTGCATGTATTACTCTATTTTTGGTCAACCAATTTTGTATGCCATTGAAAATTTACTATTTATTTCAAACAATAGTTAATAATAATAGTTTTTAATTTAATGATTTTTTTAATTTGTTTTAAGATAATATAATTTTTAAATATAAATAAAAGTAAGCCATTATCTTATTTACAATTTAGAATATTAAAACCCAAACAAAAAAGAAACACTATTTACAATTTCATAAAAGTCTTTGAACAAAATAATCGAGGTATATATGTCTTTAAACTAAGATATTTCTTGGGTTGCAACCCCAAAAGTAAAATTTATGTATTAAAAATTTTAAATATATTTAAAATATATTCTTTAAATAATTAAAACAAGTTTGTATAACGTATTAATTTTTTTTTTTTTCCTATTAAACGTATTAATGCCGATAAACAATTATTTGTTACTTATTGAGAAATATCTCCGTTACTAAACCATATGCAACGTACTTGTACTTATTTAGCTGTTACTGAAAATAATTTAAAAAGTACTAATCATCCTTTATCCTTAATGGAAAAAAAATGTTACAAATGGTAATTAATTGAGTGCAAATGTGAGTTAATTTGTTTATGTGTAGAATGTAGATAACTATTTTCAATACAAATTACGTCGTCGTTTTACTAAACTTGCACATTTGATACACTAATGATAGTTTCATATTTGCAAACTAATACTCATCGCCTTGATTTTATTCATCTAATGATCTTGTTCTCTTGCTTCAAATATGAACAATGCTATGGTCAAAGCTATAACTTTGCTTACCGTAAAAAGCAATATGTATAAGAGCATGTCATAATAATATTTATTATTTATTATTATTATAACAACAACAACAATAATAAAGAGGACATCGATAATTCATTATGACAAATATCGACAAATAAAAAAAATTATAGAATTAATTTTTTCAACAACAATTAACCAATAAATTAAGAAAAACAGAAGTAAATATAATTTGAATAATTATTGTACAGAAAAATATAAAATATTTACCTACTATTTGTTAAAAAAAAATGTTTCTCTATAGAGCTATTTTTGGGTATTAAATTAGCTAACCCAAAAAACACTAATTAAGGAACTAAATATAGCGACTTTGTATTTGATAACTAAAACTTTTGAAATTTTAAAATATTAATTGTATACAACTTTAAAAAATAATTCAAAATAAATAATTTCAACTAGTGTTTTCAAGGAATATATTAACAAACCCATATAATAAAAATGGAAAAGCTTTGTGATCCCACAAATGACTTACAAGAGTATTGATAATAAGCTGAGTGTAATAACTAAAAAGTTAGCCAATGAAACAATCTTCACAAGATTGTTGTTGGTTAGGTGGGCCTTAGGTGGCAAATGGTAGTAGTTGGAAAAAATTTGGTGCACAATAAAAAGGCAAAAAGAATTTTTAAAAAATATAATTTTTTAAAAAAATTAAATACAATTTTAGTTTCTAAGATAGATGTTAAAAATATTTTTCGTTCTCAACTTCTTTTTTTTTATACAAAATCACCCGCAAGATTTAACTTGGTTTTAAAATCGGACCAAAATCGTACTTAAAGGAGATTTCCTACAAAGTTACAAACTATTGAGTTATATATTTTTTTTTGTACGATATCTCCCAATCCAGTAATCCAAGAATTAATCTGTCACCGCACATTGAAGCTCTATTCAAGGGTTTGTCTTCACCCAATGAATTGCTGTCGAAACTCAAATACTTGCTTAAGTAGACTAAGGGTCCGTTTGGGAAACACTAGAAGTAACTTTTTTTAATTTTTGACTTATAAAAAGTAGTAGTATTAATGTCTAGTGCAATTTTCAAAACGAAATTACAACTTTCTAAGAAGTTATTTAGGAATTTATAGAGAAGTTAAAAAAAATGACTTCTCTCGTAATACTTCTACTTTTCATCACATTTCTATAAAATAAGCACTTTTAGAGTTAAAAATCTAAACACAAAATAACTTATTTATAAGTTACTTTTAACAGAATCATTTATTGTTTAAATTATTTTATCAAAAGAAACTTAATTAAGTTGATTACCCCAATTGGGCCTAATTAACTAATCACTGGACCAACTAATTTGATTTTTTTTTTTTGTATTAATGAACAAACCTCGAATTTTTTTAACTTATTTCGTATCTTCCAAGTTTTTTTTTATATTTTCAGCCTCAAATGGCCAAGGCAATTGAAATCGGACCAACGCTTGGCCCAATACGGCCCATCTCCGGGCTCTCCTCATTAGGGGATCCTCAGTAGGGTTGTTGCCTCAACCGTGGGAATCACCTCCTAAGTCTTCACCGGTCACCGCTGTTCCCCGTGGCGTCGCCGTCGTGATCCAGTCGCCGTCCACTTCCTCCTTTTCAATTAAGAGTTATCTCTGTTATGTTTCTTAGGGTTGTTTTTATTTCAATTACATTGTGAAGGAATAAATTTATCTTGACTTAAGTTAAAATCACTAGTAATATTTGCTGGCAATCAACACCTTGGGTCAGCGTCTGAAAACAAGGTGTAGAAGTAGTGAACACTGAATTGAATCTGAATCAGATCTTGTAGAATTCATTCTTTGGCGTTGATTAAGACATGGAAGCGTCGTTTTTCCGTTTTCTGAAGATTGTTGGAGTTGGATACAAAGCTAGAGCGGAAGCTCAAGGTCGGTTATTGTATCTGAAACTTGGATACAGCCATGAGGTCGAATTGGCGGTGCCGCCGGCGGTGCGTGTGTTCTGCTTCAAGAACAATGTGGTTTGCTGCACCGGAATTGACAAGCAAAGGGTGCACCAGTTTGCTGCCACAGTGCGCAATTGCAAGCCTCCTGAAGTTTACAAAGGGAAAGGTATAATGTACATTGATGAAGTCATCAAGAAGAAGCAAGGAAAGAAATCTAAATGATTTGCCACACCAAACATTACGTATGATCCATCCATTTTGTATCAGGTAGAGATAACTATTAAATAATCCTCTCTTGTTTGTCTTCTGTACTTCTATTAATTGGTTTTCATCAATTTATTAGTTTTGTGATTTTAGAATTTGCTTGAATCAATTGTCATTACTTGTTCTCTTTTCTTGCTGCCTCTGCCTTGGTTATAACCAACTTTAGCTAAAGCAACACTGAACTTGATTGTTCTTTTAGAAGAGGGGAAAAATCACTAAGGCACTAATTTGGTTAAAGCAACAAAAGAGGATAGTTTCTTACTTTCTTTAACAATAAAGTAAAAATAAAATAAGAGTGTAATTTCTTATTTTTGCTGTAAAAAGTCAAAATAGTGTGGATTTATCGGTGGAAACCAAAGTCTTGATGATCCCTTGGCCATGGCAAGAGCTACATTGAAGATGTAAGCAAAGAAAGGATCATAATATTTTGCAGTAGCTTTAACAATACAGTTTGCTGATTGTATAAAGCAATACAGTTTGCTGATTGTATTGATTGGTCAACTTGTTTAATTTAATCATGTATTATTCAAACATTATTATGATTGATTTTTCTATTTGCTCTTATGCTTATAGTGTATAACGTTTTTGTCTGGATTTTGCTCACTTGAGAGAGCTTTATAAACAACTTACAGATTGTGTAGTATGATATATTCAAGTATTTTTGTGTTGCATTTTTTGTTATATAAACGATTTCAATTTTAGTTACAGGTAATTTCCTTCAAATTGAATATTTGATTAATTGGTGATTGGAACATGTATATAAAAATTTGAAATTTTAGAAATATCAATTGTATACAACTTGGAAAAATTATTCAAAATAAGTCATTTTAACTAATATCTTGTCTTGTCTTTATGCTCCCACGAATGAAAAAAGTTACTAAGGAAGTTATGAGGATAAGCTGAGTGTAAAAAGTTAGCCAATGAAATAATCTTCACAAGATTGTTGTGGGGTAGGTAGGCCTTAGGTGGCAAATGGTGGTAGTTAGAAAAAGTTAAGTGCATAATGAAAAGGCAAAAAGAATAAAAAAAATTATAATGGAACATTTTTTTTAATAATTCGACTTATAACAAGATTTCATGCAAAGTTACAAACTATTGAGTAGTATTTCAGTGTTTTTTTATTTTTTATGTTTTTGTATTCAATGAATAAACTTGTATGCTTTTTTTTTTTACATATTTATATCTTTCATTCTTTTTTTATATATAACTTATTATTGAATTATCAATTATATATTTAATATGTAAGTGTTTAAAATTATTTTAAATATCTGTTTTATTAATTAGGAATTATTTAGTAATATTTGTTTTAGATTACCCTTGAATTTGTGTTTTCTTAATAATTATAAACATAATCAAAGTCAGAAAAAAGAAAGAAAAATGAAATTTTATTATGATTGTTAATGTTACTTGGGAATTTTGTCATCCCAGGAATGGATAATCAAGCAGTTGCTTCTTTAAACGAAGTCAAGGATACATTACAAAGTCCTAAAGATTAGCTAGAATTTTTTAATACTCTACTTGTCTACCGCAAAGACATTACTTCCCAACAAGAATTTGAAGTCATTGATATGGTTCTGCCAATACGGTTGAGTAAACAAATACATACAAAATTTCTTCCAAAATTAATGCAATACAAGAGTAGTCCATTTATGGGAACCAATCACAAATTCACAATTATGTAGTGTGAGAAAATAATCACAATCACCTTATTTATTTATTTTAATAATGGTTTTTGGATGTATTTTTTCGGACACAACTTTCTTTTCATCGATTGGTCTATCTAACAAAGATGGATGCTTTATGTCCACAATAAACATAACAATCCCAAATGGTGAGGACATTTTCAACTTTTCCACGAGTTGTATTAAAGTTGCATAATTGGCCTTACTCGAAAAATTAAGTATCGATCCCATTAGTTTCTTACTTAATAGGACTCAAAAAGGATTACGTATTACCCGTATTTAGCAATTAGTATGGACTAGTACTAGGGGATTGCTTTATCATTTTCGTGTTTCATTCTTTCAAGGGGAAAAAAGGCTTCCTGTTTCTTTATAAACAAAGTCAGAATTAAAAATGATAATGTACGCAAGTGATAACTATAGAAAAATGTACAAAAATAAAGGTACCTCGATTTAATTTTGAATATAATCGAAAAAAAAATTATCCTCTGTCTGCCGAAATGGACCTTTGAATATAATTGAAAAAAAATCTAAGAGTTTGGTATTGTGTAGGTCAAAAGCAATTTGGAAACATTTCCATCTAATAGTCTCATATTATCCACGAAGTATTAAACAAATATACACAAAATCACCCCAAAAACCTAAAACCAAATAATACCATCATTTCAACACAAGCAGAGAATAGAAAAAACTGGTTTTCGGTCCAAATATAATGAAGGATTTCCCAGCGCAAGTCGAGATCACCAAAAAAAAAAACATATCAGATTCATTATCCAAATGCAAATACCAAAAGACGACGAGAACCAGCGGTGAGAAATGTAGGATGGTGTGAAAATCATCCACTATAGCGATGAATAAAAAGCCGAGCAAAGAGTACATTGATGTGCAAGTCTACATGAACCAAAATCCATAATTCACGAGAGGCAACCATAAAAGTCAAAAAAGAAAGAGCTAACACTCCTCAACGGGTAACATATCACGGGTTGGGAAAACATTTATTCAGAGACTTTGCAGCTGGACATAATAAACACATATTACTCAACGGTAGTCCTCCTTTGCAGCAGCACCACCTTACTGTTTTGCAATGTGAACAATAAGATCAACCACGCGAGTGCTGAAAAGGCCACACATAAACCAAGCATTAATGTCTCGTGAAAATTAGATACTGTTTTGAATAAATATTAACCAACTCAACAGTAATCAACTCCATGATTGCCTCATCTCACAGGAAGCATGTGGAGGAAAGGAAAAAGTGAACGGTGTATTACCTGTAACCCCACTCGTTGTCGTACCACGAAACAATCTTCACAAAGTTCTTGCTCAATGCAATTCCTGCCTTGGCATCAAAGATGCTTGACCTGTGGGGAAACCATGATAAAAATTGTTAAGGTTGATATCAATCCATGACTTAGTTTAATGAGCATTCATGTGAACAACAATACGTATAATGAGCATTCATGTGAACAACAATACGTATTGCATCAACCAGCAGAAATGAAAAGTTTTTTCAACAAATACACACCTGCTGTCGCCAACAAAGTCGGTGGAAACTACATCATCTTCGGTGTAACCAAGGATGCCCTTCAACTTGCCCTCTGACTCCTCCCTGAGAAAGGCAACCACATGAACCCAGATGAGCAAAAAAAAAAAAACAGTAATTCTCAATATCCAATAACTTGAAATTCAGTGTACGATCATTCAAATATAATATTATCCCAAGATGAGATTGATATTCTAAGCAAGCTGCCCTTACTTGATGGCCTGCTTGATTTCGTCATAGGTGGCAGGCTTCTCCAACCTCACTGTAAGGTCAACAACGGAGACATCAACGGTGGGAACACGGAAAGCCATTCCAGTCAATTTTCCATTCAAAGAAGGGAGGACTTTGCCCACGGCCTATACAAACAGGGAAACAACAATTGAGTAAAGTAAATACAGAATAATTTTAATAGACACTATATTATATCTTAAACACCACGATATAATGTCAAATACTCACCTTGGCAGCTCCAGTGCTGCTAGGAATGATGTTGAAGGAGGCAGCTCTTCCACCTCTCCAATCTTTGCTGGATGGTCCATCAACAGTTTTCTGGGTGGCTGATTCAAAAACAAAAAATTGAAACCAGAATTAGCATCAAATTTCAATGAGATAGGCACGTGGCAACATGCATAATCAACTAGCAAATAGTAGCAAGCAATACTCACCAGTGATGGAGTGGACAGTGGTCATGAGACCCTCAACGATGCCAAACCTGTCGTTGATGACCTACAGTAGCAACAATCAACAAAATTACGATCAGAAGACACAATACGTAAAAAAAAGGATAATTACAATTCCTATGTCAAAAATCACAAAAAATACCTTGGCAAGTGGAGCAAGGCAGTTGGTAGTGCAGCTAGCATTAGAAATGATGTCAAGCTCTGGCTTGTATTCGTGTTCGTTAACACCAACAACAAACATGGGGGCATCTTTACTGGGAGCAGAGATAATAACCTTCTTAGCACCACCCTGTATAATTCACAAAAAATACACTAAATTAATAATCATACGACCACTCCAAAGTAAGAAATGAAAATAACACCCAACAGATTCACGCTTGACAACACACTCAAAACAAGAACATCCACCACAGGGGACACTACAAAAAATTGGCATCAATCATAAACAATCATAAAACAAGTACCTAAAAAAGAATCATACAAAAGGGAAACAGTACAAAGAGACAAACCTTCAAATGGGCAGCAGCCTTGTCCTTGTCAGTGAAGACTCCGGTGGACTCAACGATGATGTCAGCTCCGGCGGATCCCCATGGGATCTCCTCGGGGTTCCTGAGACAAAAAAAAAGACACAACACATAAATAACCACATAATCGAGCACGCTAGCACACAAACAAACGACGAATTACGATGCATGTACTACGTTTCTTTCTCAAACACCTGGCTGACTCGCCTTCACCATTATACGGAGGATCAGGATCCCATCCAAAGGTGGATGAGGCTCCAGTCGCTCCAGTCAGCTTAGAGTATGAAACAGAGCGAGTTCAAAAAACATTTCTCATATAAAAATAGCACAGCAAATCATTTTATTTTTATATACAAACCAACAACAGAAATAACAATAATCGGAGACTTAAAAGGATGAAAATACCTGATTCCGAAAACAGTGACTGGCTTCTCGCCAAAGAGAAGGGTCTTCTCGTCCTTGACCTTCAACTCGTGATGCTTCCATTGACCGTGAACACTGTCGTATTTGAACATGTATGTCTACAAAATCGAAAAACCGACTCAACCATCAGATCTAACTACTTATTAAAAAAAATCAAATGAAAAAGAAAATCATAGAAAATATTTTAAAATTGTGCATGCTTAGTAACAGTAGAGATCAATGAAATTGAAAGGATTTAAGAACGGACCATGTAGTCAGTGGTGATGAAAGGATCGTTAACGGCAACGAGTTCAACATCATCTCTCTGGAGAGCAACCCTAGCAACCAAACGTCCGATTCTTCCGAATCCTGTCGCAAACAAATTCAAAAATCACAAAACCAAAAAGAAATTACAAAATTAAAACAAAAACAGTAGTAAAGCAAGTAGAATAAATGGATCTGAAGAGTTAGAAGATAGATCAACGGAAGAGATAGGGTTTTTGTACCGTTAATTCCGATCTTGACCTTGCCTGATCCAACATCATTTCAATCAAAATAGAAACACAAAAACAAGTTAGATCGGAGAAGAAGAAATGAAGTAGTGAAAGGAAGAAGAAGAAATGGAAGGTGATTAGTGTTGTGTACCCATGATTGAAGATTGTTGATGCAGAGAGAGAAGAAGAAGAGTGAGTAGTAGAGAGTAACAGAAAAGTGAATAAGGTGAAGAGTGAGTGAAGAGTGTTATGGGAAAGTAGGGTTTTATTGAGGTGGGTGACCGAAAAGGTAGGTTAACGTTCGAGAAGAGAGAGAGAAAGAGGTGATTATGTTAATGTACGTGACACACGTATGACTCGCCATGCTGTGTCACTAATTTAGGTCTCCGGTTTCTGGTGGCTTCTTGACTCTTGTTGGGATATTATTATCCTCTTTTATCCCAACGGAATATGCCTTTTGTGTTTTCAAAAATTTTTTTAATTTATTTTTAAAATATGAACTATATTAAATAATTTAATATATTTAAATATTATCTTTATATTAAGATGTTTGCACGTGAATCGATATATTTACGTGTATAAATATAATATATATATATATATTTAATTCATTTTAATTATTTTATATTTTAGTATATATTTTACAAAATAATTGATATAGTAACTAATTTTTTATATACATATTATTCATATTACTCTTTTTCAAAACGTGGATTTGCATTTTCTCTCTCTCTCTCAACAAAATTAATTTATATGTATGTTTAATAATGATATGAAATATTTTATAAAATTATTTAATTCATTTTTTTTATTTTTATATACTAAATATGAAAGTATAAATAAAATTTTATCTGTAATTATTTTTATATAAATTATTATTTAATTATTTTTAATTATTAATTTTATATAAAAATAACTGTATGGAAACCTTAAACAAAAAATAATCTCCAAATTTAATCTCCTAATCTACATGTTGAATGCACACAATGCATAGTAAATATATACTTTTGTCTTTCAAATAAAAATATAATTAAAAATACTAAATTAAAATGGATCATGACCATTTAAAAGACGAAAATAAAATATTTATTCTACACCAAATTCAATGAGAATAGATTGTAAGGAAATAAAATATAATCTCTAATTTTTTAATATTTTTTATTTCATTTGCAAAATATATACTTTAAAAAAGATTAAGAGAAAGAATTCCAAATTCAACATGTAAATGGGGTAACAATGTAAAATGTAGAAGGGGAAGCTTGTTTTAGAAGAGTCTAGATTCGTTGGATTGTGTGGAAGGAAAAAAACAGAGAACAAAACAAGTGGCTCGGATTCAGTGGGCTTGTCACGTCGCTTTTGATTTTGAAGAGCGAATACTGGAGCCTCGTATCGCATACGCATACACATATGCGTGGGCCTAACAATTCTCAAAGCCAAGCCACTACCTTCTTTTTTGGGTTCCTAACTCATGCCATTGGTTGACTTGAATCAATGCTCGAGTTTATTTACCCACAAAATAATAAATTCTCTCTGTTTTAATAATGTAAATTATTTTAGAGGTATTTGATATATGATTCTTTTTGTTAGAATTATATTTAATAGATTTCGCTTGTTATTAAGTCGTTTATCTAGTTGGATTTAAGAATATATGTAAATTAAATTCGATCAGATTTGGACGAATTTGTAATTACATCTGTACTTAAAACTTCAGATCAAATCAGATATAAAATTATTATATGGTAATTTCTTAGACTATTAAAAGTGACTCTCTATTTTGGTCCTTGCCTTTTTTTTATGTTTCTTTAAATGTTTAGTAAAAAGAATGTTCTAACTTCTAAGTCTTTATTTTTTATCGATTTTAATCAAACAAAAAAATCGTATACAAATTAAGTATAATTTGTCTTCTAATGTGACTAAACTATATTTGAAGTATGGATCAAATAAAATATGACTTTGATTGTTACATGAACATTTGAGAATTTTGTTCATGATATTTATAACCAAAAAGTTGGGACACCTCAAGCCACTGCTTTTGGCACCAACATTGTTGGCTACCACTTTTGGCATCTCATCTCATTATTTATTTGCATATGGAAATCAAAATTCTTCTCAAATTAGATTCCTTAACCAGCTTTAACTCTTATTTGTACCTTATGAGTTAACCTTTTTGGTAAAATGTACCTCGTGTCATGTCTTTGTGATTAAAGAATAGTAGCATTTATGAATAGGGGCCTCGAGGTTTGTTGTGGCCGAATATATAATTTCCTAAAACGAGGAATGAATTATTCTTAAATTATTTTGATTTGATGGGACTGAAATAAATTAAAATAAAAGATAAATTATACTTTTTTGTTTGTGAAGTTCGTCAAAAAATTTTCTACGTTTTATTTCATTAAAAATTTTTATTTTGTATCAAATGTATCCAAACTATCCATTTTTTTTGTTTGCCTCATCCATTTTTGGTAATATTTTTTTTTGGTCTTTCTCTTTGTTTCTTTGGGCCATTTTTTTATCTTTAGTCCGTTTTTTTATGCAACCTTTTTAGATGGGCTTAAGTATCTATGCTACCTGCGTTTTTGGTTGTCAAGTATTTATCCAACCATCGTAAGCTATTCTTTTCCAACCTTAAACCCAAATAGTCAGAAGTTTGTCGGGCCTAGGCACTTTTCTTTGAGTATATATACATTCAAAACCAAAAACTTGAGACGCTACCAAAAACCAAAAACAAAAAAACAAAAATTTAGCATAAATTATAAGGGTCAATCTATGGTACAGATGCTATTTGATACAGATTTACAGATATTCTCTTTTAATGAATATGAGATGGACACCTGGCTGATTTGTTGCAGGGCTTGTCTCCTGCTTGATGTTAGGGGTGGCTCAGCCAGTAAGCCAAGGTTTTTTTGTTTATTTGTGTTTTTGGACATGGCTGAAGGGCCAAAGAATTGACCCAACCCACACAAATAGAACCCAGCCCGACCCGAAGCACTACCCAGTACCCACGCAGAGACCTGCCCTTACCTAACAGCCCCAAACCTCCCTTTCTCCCCTTTCTAGCAGTATCTCTGAAGCTTTACATCGTTTGTTGCATAGAGGCAAAATCAGGCAACTGGGTCATTAACCGTGGCCACAATCGGAATCCTCAAGTTCTGCCTTCTTGAGGTCGCCCATGCCGCGTCTACCCCTAGTCGAAAACTCTGTTGCTCGTGTTGAATGGTGACCATTTGTGCCTGTTGACAATGAGTGCGACATCTCTCTAACCCGCATGTCATTTCATTCTCCTTGGACTACGCTTGCCAATGCCTTGAAGAAGCTCCTTCTCCCGCTTCGTCGTGATTCCGAACCTCACCTCCTGTCTTGCCTCCCCACATGCATTGAATCTGTCGGCGACTTCTTTCTTGGTCCCTCCTCCCCCTCCCTATTGTCTGATATATAAGCCGGTGGAATTGTTGAACAGATTCATCTCCTAGCCCGCGTTGCCCTCATCTGGCAGTCGACGCTTCCACTGCAAGCGCGATTGGAAGTTGCCGTTGTTCTGGTTTGGTCCTCGTCACAGGTATGAATGTCATTGTTTTTGCTCTGTTCGATTTCATAGTATTCGAAATTCTGTATTGCTTTAGACGTTTAGAGCATTGGGTAAATTGAATTGAATTGAGTTGAATATATAAATTTAAATTGAATTTCCCTTTGAAAGTTTCTGGTTTTGAAACTGGCATAAGAGTATGAGTAGATGCTTTATCCTTCTCTGTATTTGTCAACTTTACTTTTGTCTTTACACTACTTTCAATGAGACTTTTGTTCTGGATTTCGTTGAACATTTTGCTTCGTTCTTACTTTCCTCCATTTGAGTTTTTATCACTAGAATGCCTAGTTCTCTCGACTAGACCTTAATTCATGGTTGCTGGTAGTAATAGACCTATGGTGACATTAACTTATTTAGCAAAACATTTTTCAAAGTCCTGTTTACATACTAAGTTAGTTACGCAAAATCAGTCATTATATATTTATCTACGAAAATATATTATTTAGCTCATCTTAAATTTGTATTTTGTGTTTGAAACTATATTTTTTACCCGTGGTTGATTTTGCTATGTATGTTGTATGGTTGAATATTTTTTTCATCCGACACTTGAACTGCAATCTTTTTATAACCAATTTGAACCAATTTTCATTTGCAAGCTTAGTTACAGATTGTTTTTTAATTCAGATTAAATTAATATTTGGTTAAAGATTAAGCCGTGAAGGTGCTACTGAAGGGATGCATTTTCAAGGGAATGGAATCCTTTCTCACATTAGTTGTAGTTTCCTTTATACTAGTATGCTTGGGTGGGATTTTTATATGTTACATACAATAGAAATCAAATAGAATTTAAGTGATGTAATTAAGATTTTTTTGTTTTCTTTTTGGCTAAACTAATTACATTAGTAGTACTTTTAATAAATGTTCACAAAGACGGAAACTATATTGTGCAGTTTTTTAGCAGTGTCTTGGTATCATTTTTTTTTGTGATCACTAGAATGCCAATTTCTCTCCACTAACCTTAATATTGAATGCTTGTACTAATAGAGTTATGGGATTTATTTACAATTACTAAGGACTATGAATAATTCACTACCCCATGAACATGGACAGCAATAACTAACTACAGTAACAATCATCAATCATCAAACCATTTGTTTTTTTAAACTAATACGTAGCATTCTCAATTAGACAACATATAGTGTGTGTTTTGCTAGCATTCAATTGTTCTCATGTAAATCCGGTGGCTTGCCAATACTGATCATGCTTGAATTTTGTACATGTAGACTTATTACTATTCATAGAGAAATTTAATGACATGAATTTCGCAGTTTTAATGACTTTTCTTAACTTAACTGGGTCAGCGATGTCGTACCTTCAATATCATATATGGCACCTTCGGCCCTTCCTACCATCAGCAGCAAAAAACAATAACGGTATAATGGGCCAAATTTAACAACACAACATCATGCAAGCTTCACAGTGACTCACGTTGACAATTCATACATGTAAAAATTTATTTTAAGTATTTAAAAAAATTATTTAGATAAATTTAGGATTAGAATTATTTCTCCAACTTATAAATATCAGAGTCCCGAGAACAGTATGGAATTGGTCAAATTACCTGGACTGATCAACAATGAGTTTTCACTTCGTATCTAACTGAAGTAACAAAACACCAGCAAAACAATAAAATAAAAATAGGTTGGACATACAGTCATCCCATACAGTCGAACAACAGCCCATAATAAAAATAGATATATAAAATAAAATAAATAAATAGGTTGGACATACCTTCCACCTCCTTCATTACCAAGATTAACATATTTGCATAAACATCGCTGGTTTAACATACCTTTTTTCCAGTTCTAGTATATGCCAACTTCAGAAATCCCTCCTCAGTACACGTCCAAACGGCAATCGCCCTCATCAGCGCTCCGGATTTCTTACTCTTTATCCGATCTCTCCGCCACTCATAACCTCATTTCACAATTAATCAAACAATAAATCCTAAACCGAAACACACAGCGTTACAAGATAAATAACGCACAAATTAAAATACTCTGAATCCCAGAAGATAAGGGCCACGACTTACCATAAAGGCCGGACCGTTTCATACCAAAGAAGGGGTTGACGTTACTGCTTCTACGTGTGATGAACTGGGGTTAGGGTTTTCATTTTTAATAAAACGGCGCCTGCTACATTCTTTTTACATCTGTTACTTTTTCCTGGTCTTGGCCTCAGCCTAAAAAAAATTACCCGAAACAAAATCCCATCCAACCCAATTGAAACCCCACTCAAGACCCGAATGAAAAAAAAAATCAAACGCACCTCATTCTCCACAAACATTGTACACGGCTCACAAAGCCTCCTCATGCCATTCCTGCTGCTATCAATGATGCCCAAAAACAAAAACCAAAAAACACTGGCCCAGCCCAGTTTCGGAAATTCAATTGGGGTTCTGTAAACTTGGCTTCTTCTTGCCTGTATTCATTAGCCGGCTAGCACTTTTACACACAAGGGAGATAGGCTTTCAGAGCTCTGCCAAGTCTGTTTCCTGCAATCAAGGTTCTTGCCACTTGTCAACAAATTCTTCAATCTGTATGTATTAATCTGTACCATATAACTGACCAAATTTATAAATGCAAGCATACATAGCATAACACGTCCAAAAAAAGGCATGCAGGGGCACAATGACTTCTTAAAAAAACTGCAAGCATACAAGACACCGTTAGGGTTTAATGTGTGTGAGTGAGCAATAGCCGAATAAGACAAAAAACTCTTAAATATATGTAAGCAAGTAATATATGTGACCTTGTAATAGGAGTGTTTAAATTTAATTCGATTTAAATTAAATTGTTCATTCAATCCAATTTAAACCGAAAATCAATTAAAATCGTATTAATTTAGATTTATTTGGATTCTATTTTTTTGTAAATAGTTGGATCATATTAGATTTCAGATTTACTTTTCATAATCAATCAAATTCAGTCCAAACCACACGATGTGCTATAATATTATTATTTTCTTATTATATTTATAACTATATTTATAAGATATTTAATTTGTTATATATTTTTATATTATTCATGTATTATTATTAATAAATATTTTATATTCAAAATGTTATTTATTTATTTATTTTAACTAATTTATAATTTTATTTCTATTGTTATATTATCATCGAGTTTTTAAGATATTGCTGAGACTTATTATATCATTGTTTATTTAAAATTTAATGTTAAGACTTGTTATATGTATTTAATTTTTTTAATTTACAAAACCACAAATTCAATCAAATCCTAACCATTTGAAATTGAATCGGATCGGATCATTTTTTTTTTAAATCATCTAATCTAAACTACACCATAAATAAAATTAGTGTTTGAATCAAATAAATTTTTGACTCAATCCAAACCGCACCGCCCCTACTTCATAATAATAAGAGGTTGTTTAATCCGTCTCACAAAAAAAAAAAAAGACGCAAATATAGTGGGGCTCTGAGTTTAGTAAAAAATTTGTAAAATTCTGTAAACTACATTTTTTTCGAGTCTTAATAAAGACGGTAGATTTTAAGTAATTTTTTAGTAAAGAGTCTTGGAATATATGTAAATGTGTGTATATAAATTGTATAATAAAAATAGATACATATCTTTTGTCTAAACTCTAAATTCTAAATACTTCTTTTCAAACTAAATATGATTGTCTTTTTAACATAGTAGCATCGATCTTTGTATCTTTCTCTTGAGCTAGAAGTTCATATTTACTTTGATGTCCTTTTACTTAAATGATTTCGTTAAAATAATTTAGCTACTATGGAAAAACTTATCCAAAGTGCTGCTAATTTTAAATCATTTATATTGTGCTCTCTAGGGTTAAATTGAGAAAGACTATATTGATATGAAATTAGATAGCATGCATAAATAGATTTCAAGTTAAGTGATTAAAAGAAACAACGAAGTGTGTGTTTGGATTGTGGTTGGTTAAATTGGAATTTGAAAAAAAGTGATTTTATAGAATTGATTTTGGATAGAAATAAGTTTGTGTCAACATGATTTATGTTTGGCAACTCTTTACCAAAATTGATTTTGATAAAATAAATTTTATTTGGATAATATTAGTTAAAATCACTTTTAGATAGATAATTACTTAAAAGGACATGACATTAAATTATAATATTATTTTTTTATATATGTTTAATTTTTTTATATTTTTTTCTTATATATTTTTTATATAGTATATTTTTAATACTCTTAGTACTCTTTTTTATTACATTATAATTTTTAACTATTATTATTATTATCTAATGGGATCAATAAATTCTATTATAAAAAATAATAATAAATATAATACACAAAAATTATAACTATAAAAATATATAATGTCGAATAAAAAAATTAATAAAAAATAATAAAAAAATTCATATAGAGAGGAATAATAAGAATTCTATAAATAATGCAATAATATGTATAAAGGATAAAGTTGGTAAAAGAAAAATAAATATTGAAGGTATTAGCTAAAAGCACGTTAATGCAACGGAGAAGCTAGAAATGATTGCTTCTTGTAAACGTGGGTTTAGGAACAAAAGCACTTCTGCATTTGTAGAAAAGAAAATTAGCCAAACAAAAAAGTGAAGCTTTCAAGAAGCTCTAACGTGCTTTTTTACTTCAAACGTGGTTACCAAACACACCCGAAATCTATATATATCGAGTTTAGAGTAACAAAATATGATTTTGAAAACAAGTTTAAGTTTAATCTCAATAGATTGAAATAGTCAAACAAAAAAGCAACTGAAGAACAACATTAAAAGATTAAAAATTATTTTTTTGGTGACTTTAAAAAATTATTATTATACGTATAAAATTATAAATATTAAATTAAATAAAATAATTTTAGATTATTATTGTGTGCGGTGACCCGTGACAATAATAACGATATGATAGTAACTAACTACAAATTACTAGAATATTCTACTCATTAACTTAATTACAAGTCTTGAATTAAAATAATGAGAAAATGAAAATCTAATTATGTTAAAAATTTAAAATTTGAACCGCTCAAGTTGCTTTATCTAAGTCGACATTATTATTTTTTTGTTCTCGCTAACATGTATCTTAAAAATATATTTTAAAAATATTATAAGAAATATCTTATTAAAAATTATTGAAACTATAACTATTTTGTATTAAAAAATACATTAATTATATTGAAAATTTTATAAAAATTATATTATTAAACTATTAAAATATGTCATTATAATCTTTATTTTTTATACAAAGGATATTATTATTATTATTATTATTATTATTATTATTATGTGCTTATTTATTTTTTCCCTTTTTATTCTTTCAAATAAACCAACAATTATTATTATTATTGTTATTATTATTATTATTATTATTATTATTATTATTTTACGCAATAGTTAGCAATCTCAAACTTTTGTCATTTTCTTATATTGCTTTATTCTTTATGACAAAAAGAACAAGACTCAACCAATATAATTGAGTTATTCATGGCAGCCATATGATAGCAACCAAAGATCAATAATTGTCTCTGAATTGAGAATGACATTACAAGCCTTCATAACTTGAGTCGCTTTTACGTGATATAATTCTGGGAGACACACTTTATTCACAATTATAATTACTTAGCTTGTTTTGCTAAAAAATATGATGATTTTAATTAATCATATATTCCTAAGCTTGGAAAAAACCACCGACCATGCATTATACATGAACCTCCAAATTAAATATGATACGCTCCAAAATGCGAGTGATTGAGAAACTAGAGAAAGTCTTCATGACCAATAATATAGAAATAATATGTATATGTAGAAATAATATAGCCAAATTTATGTATATATGATATCTTTTGGGATTAATTTGTCTGCTGGTTACAACGTATAAGTATAACTTGTCTTTTTATATATCAATTTTACTGTGTAATCACCAACTCTGGCCAATTTTTATTGGACTGGATTTCAAAGTCCATTAAATAAAAAAAACACATTTTAATTATTTAAATTTACCATAATTTAAAATTATATTTGACCATTTTTTCTATTTTTTTTATTATCACTGTCCTCAGTGCTACTATTGTGGTTTTATACGAAGGTTATTGTTACTGCTGACCGCTGTACTAGACTTCTAATGAAAGTATTTTTTTACTGGGTCATGTCTCTTTTATGGCGGTGTCTTTTTTATAATTGTGTCTAATAGAAGTGTCTTTATGGATATGTCTCTTGAGAAGGTAAAAACCGATAGAAGGAGTGCGTTGCGATGTAGATCACAAGGGGGAGGGTGTCGTGATGGTCCTACAGAGGAGAAAATTGCGCATGCAAAGCGTGTGCTGCGGCAATGGAGATTGATTGTGGAGGACACCAGCACTGCCTAGAGGATTGTCGGGGTGGAGACTTCAACAGCGGCGCAGACGCGAACCACCGCCCACATTCCGAGCATCGCAACTAACGGCGCGACGTAGCAGCAGCAGCTCCACGGGAAGGGGGTTCTGCGTGCGATGAAGACGGCGGTGGTGAATGAGGAACGATGTGACGACGAAGACGACAACAGTGGAGGAGATGCGACGTGACGATCGCGGAGACATAATGCGGGCAGTGGCTTCATGGACAACATATTTGACACGTCGTGCAGGAAAAACAATGATAAAGGCAGAAGGATGCAACACCGACTGATGTCGGGTGAGGGAGAACCACAGAAGCAAATGACTCGTTCGTACATTTACGTTACTACCGGAGATGGGTGAGATGAATGACACCGGAGATGGGTGAGATGAAGGGCTGCATGATTAGTTTATATATTCACGTTGCAGCTCTCCTTTAAACAATTACAAATTCTTATAATTCAAATTTTTAATTAATTTAGATCAATTTAATGTTAATTATAATTAAAATATAATAATTAAGTATTATTGACTATAAATTTACAAATAATATATTGATATTTTTTTATATAAATAATGGATAAATTATCTTTTTTTTCTTTTTGTCATTAAGTATTATTACACATAACACTTTTATTTTTGTAAAAAGGGTGGGAACTTTAAGTTATATGTATATGCCGCTGTGAAATTAAATTCGGAATATATAGATTTATATCAAAAGGTGGTTACTCTAGTACATATATTTTCATGTGAAAATATTATTATCGTAAATTGTTCGATATTTTAATATATTTAATTGAATATTTAGTTAAATTATTTAATAATTTATAATATCGTCATTACATAAAAATATTTTTATAGAAATAGTCATTATATAAAAAATATAATATATAAATTAAAAATTAGTCATTAAATTAACTATTATATATTTATGTATAAATATATGTATTATTTTATTTATTTTTAATATATATTTTATATTTTAATATAAATTTTATGTATAGATAATTAATTTGATGGCTAATTTTTTATGATTACTACTAAAAAATCATTTTTTGCAACTATTTATTTTATTTTTAATAACAATAAAAATAGTCACTAATATATTTATTTTAATTTTAGCGACAATTATATAATTACCAATAAATATATTTTTAATAATCGAAAAAATATATAATTATTAGTATAATATATAATAATAACGGTAAATATATATTTATCACAAAAATATAAATAAAATAAGACATACAATGATTATCGTTATATTATTATCATTAAAAATTTGTCATTAAAAATAATTTTTGAGGTAGTGGATACGTAATATAGTTGCATAAATGTGAAGCTCAGAAGCTATGCTCTCTTCCATGACCTTTTCTTATATATACTATTATTTATTATTCTAAAAAAAAAAACACTCAAGATCTAAACAGTAAAATTAAAACCCTCTGTCAGTCAAACAAATTAAAATAGAAAATACTGGTAATTTAATTAAATAGCTACTAAAATTCCATTTTCAGAAATCGTTTCATCATCCTTTTTTAATTTGTTTACCTATTCAATCGCAACATACAATCATTAAATTTAATTTATGAAACATACAGGCTCCTCAATCTTTTGAATTTGAATTTCATTCACCCAACTTCACAGCAAAACATCAATGTTGTCATCGCTTTCAAATTCACAGCGGTTTAATTAATACATTGGCATCATTGATTAAATAGTTATAGTATTTACTTACCAAAAATAAAAAAGTAGACATTAGTGCCAGTATTTGAACTACTAACCAGTAAAAGATTTCAATAATTAAACTGCATTTAAAAAGCTAAAAAATGACTATTAATTTGAGAATATAGGTGATGAAGATTATTATTATTATTATTATTATTATTATTATTATTATTATTATTATTATTATTATTATTATATGAAACCAACTTAGTTTGGTCAAGTGGTCAATTTATTTGTTCGTTTAAATAAGTGTTGGGGTTCAAATTTTGCTTTGTACAAGCAACAAACCCTTAAATAGAGTTCAGATCCGCGTGCGATAGATTAATCTTTAACCTTTCCAGTTGAAAAATAATGTGAAAAAAAAAAAGCATTATCATTATATAGGGGTGAAGTGGAGGTAAGTACGGGTTGCTAGGTTGATATATTGAATTTAGATTTGACTTTGACAGTAGTGATGATGGTTGATGAGATTCTAATTGCATCAATTATATTTTGACAAAATTACATTATATTAATTCTTAACCTATTTTTTATTAACCATACACTAGGGTAATTTAGTGACGTAGATTTTTAGTGACACGTATCATTTTATAGTTTGGCTACATTTTATTGTATGATAACAGGTCGATATTGTGATATGTATAGCATAATCATCTATATCAACATGCAACATGGTTTTATGTGTCACTAACCAACTCTTATCGTACCATTAGTTGTGATCAAACCATGAGGTGACACATATTATTAATTCTTCGTCATCAAACTATGTTAGTGTGTCATTAAAAAATAAGTCAAAGATTAATATAGTGCAGTTTTTTCAATCTTCAAAAAATAATTGATACAATTAAAATTTTAAAAATAATTTTAATGCACGATGCCAATATTAGAGATTATTTTGGAGATTCAAACTTTTTTTTAATGAAAATTTGGAATTTATTTATGATATTATATTCCAAAAAATGTCCTGAAATCTTGGAATAATAATAGAAATAAAATTGACATATGAACGAGAAAGTAGGGATATGTGGGTATGGTAGGTAATGTGTAGTTACATAATTACAAATAAGAGATGTGCAAGTGTCAATAGTACATCATACTTATCCTCAACATTTCTACAATGACACTCTTCATTATTATTAGCTCTTTGGATTTAAATTGATTTAGTTTCACATTCAACTCCCATGAACATGTACAAGATTATTCAAATATCACTATCTATAAGCAGATAACAAACCAAATCAAATGTATATGCTCTCTCTATATACAATATCATCACTCTTATTAGCTTCATGAAAAAATAGTATAATTATCTTTTAAGTAAATCATAAAAAAGAATTTTCAAACGATCAAGGTACTCTCTTAAATTTTATTAACAACAAAAATACTTTAAAAATATTTTAAAAAGTAATAAAAATAATAAAAGAACCTTTTTTTTTATTAGTGACAAAGAAATTTTGTATTTAATAAACTATTTGTGTGTTTAATTTGAACTTTTATAGAAATATTTGAATAATGGTTTAAAAAGTGCATATAAAAAATAAGACTAAAATTCAATTTTTTTTCATTTTTTAAAATATTTTTGCCATTGAAAAGAAAATTACAAAAAAAATTACTTAATATAAAATTATCAAATTTCAATGATAAAAAAATATTTTTTAATTATAATTACTAAAATTGTATCAAAATCTGATCTCTAAAACTCTTTTGAGAATATATATTTAATGTTTGGGTAATTTTATCACATTTAAAAAAATTTTGAGTAAGTTTGTTGTCAAAAAATTTAACGAATAATTTTTGTCAATAACTTGATAATTCGAAAATATATTCAGTGGCTTGAAATACCAAAGTTTAATGAATAAGATACAAGTATCAAGTCACTTTAAACCATAAAATATACCCTTCAAGTGCGATTGCTAATATTTTGAAATATTGTGTATTTATTTTATTTTATAGATAAAATACATACATACTCTTTTATTATTAGATTAAGTATAAAATTTGCACCATATATAATAATTGGAGAAACCAAAGGGTATTTTGGTACCATTGAAAATTTGAAGTCTATAAAAGGAGAACGTGCATGTAACGTGCACAATAATAATCTCTCTCATTTTTTCAAATTTCTTAGCAATAATAATCTCTCCCTACCTTCCTTCCCATATTATATTATATAGTTTCTATAAATATAAGATGGTGTCTAAGGTGGAAGAAAGAATGAAGAGGATACATCATCATTATGAGAGGCATAACAAGAAGCAAGTTCAGAAAGTGAGGAAGTTCAAGAGAAGCAGCTCCAATGTTGAAGAAGATGGTGCTTCTTCTGCAATTCTTTTCCTTGCTTGCATTGCTTGTGCACCTTGCTATCTAATCATGCATGCTTTAACTAACAATTGACCAGCCAATGGTATGCTTACACTGTTAGTATTACAAGTGTGAGGAGTGTTGAAGTTAGTCTCACATCAAAAAATATAAGGAAGAGTGAAAAGTTTATAAGATGAGAGACTCATTAACTTAACACCTTAAGGTTTTGAGTTGGATGTGATGTCTTTTCATCTTATGTTATCTTACTTAATTCTTTCCCAAAATCTCCCTCATAGTTGAGAGCTTCCCACAGTTAGCCCAACATACACGTGGTAGATAAAAGAATTAATTCATGTTTGTAATTCAAATTATATAGTTTATAAGTTAATGTATATTTTTGTCTTTGGTAAATTAAGAGTAAAACAAGATATAATTAATTAATTATCGTTTTTTATTTTTTCTATAATTTTATATTTTTATGATAGTGAAATATCCAAACCAAAAATAAAATATATTACACATAGGATAATAAAATGAAAAAAGTCCTATCGATAAAAATAGAATAAAAATAATGAATATATGTTTTTTTATTGTATATTTTTAACTTAATAGAATTTTAAATTGTAAATAAAGTTGGTCTGCAATTTAATCTTATTGAATGATTATATTCATACCTTTCATTCCAGATCTGTTATGTTAATATAATTTAATACTGAAAAGAGTAAAATATATTTTTAATTACTTCTTAACATGAATAAAATCTCCCCTTTATTCTCTCTCTATCTTGATTTACAAATCATTTTAAAAAATCAGATTCATTCATTTTCTCTATGTTTTTAACATCTATCCACTTTTCATCTCCTCCGTTTTTGTTTTATTCATACTAAGGCCCACGTCTCAGACATCCAATTTCGGCCAATAAATACTGGAATTGTCCACACGGTTAACTGTTCAAAATTACCGTTTCTAACACTAACACTATTTCATTTGATCAAGTGCTTGAAAAAAAAAAAAAACCCCTGAATCATATAAGTCATTTTTGAAAGAGCCCACACGAGTATCAAAAAACCCTAAACACTAACATTTATAATTCATTCTCGAGTGTAATCTTGATGTATCCTAAAATATTTTACACACATATACAATTATATCTATTCTTTTGAATCATTATTTTTATAATTAATATAAAAAATAATTATTTTTATTGATTGAATAAACAGGTAAAATTATTATCACTGCATTAAAATTAAATTCTTAATTCTTTTCTGCAAAACCCACAGCTTAGAGAGAGAAAATATATAATATATAATTCACCTGAACTTTTTGAAAGACATAAATCCTAATTGTCTTATTGAAGTTTGATATCAATACAATTTTATTACTCTTGATAAGTATTTAGTTATAATCATATTAGATGTATACTAAAATTAGTTATTAATATAATATATATATTAAAAATAAATTAAATAATACATATATTTATATATAAATATATGATAATTGATTGAGTAATTAATTTTAATATAAAAATAATATTTTTAATTTAGTTAATAATAAAAATAAATCAACAACAATATTGATAATAAGATTTATTATTAACAAGAATAAAAATAATAATAAATTTATTATAGTGATTTTTTTTAACATTTATTAAGGATTTATTTGTGTGTCGTGCATATTAAAAATTTGATTATAAGTAAAGAAGGGATTAATTTGTCCTATATATGAAAATAATTTTCGAATACTCTAGTAAAAAAAAAATTAAGAGAGACAAAAATGTCCCATTCAAATTTTACAAGACTTTAAATATTAGTTAAAATCATTTTTGCATGGTCAATAAAAAATACATTCTAATTTTGTAGTAAGACTACTCTTTAGTCTTTATGAGCTAGGAACCATAGAAGTTAACTTTTCGAAAAGTTAAACATAATTTTGTTTGATATTATTTTTGAGAAATACTTTTAATTTTTTAGAAGTTAATTTAAAATTTTTAAAAAATAAAAAATTCTATAAATTATTTTATCACTATCGTTATAAAAAAAAATAAATAAAAAATTTTGAATTTTGAAAAAAGATTAATAAAGAAATAGAGGGGGAGAACCATCACCGGAAGCCTTTTATGATGTTGTCTGTAGGATTTCTTTGCTGGGAAGGGTCTTCCGGCGACAACCTGTTGGCTGAGATGAGGGTTTTATTGCTGACTTTGTATAATTTTATAAAGGATAATTTTTTTTTTTGGTGACTTATAAAGGATAATTTAAAAATATTGAAAGACTTATTATTTTTTATTGTAATTTTTAATAAGTTCTTTATAGATTAAATATGAGTGATATGTCAGCAAAAGTTTTTGAAATTCGATATATGAGTATTATCTTAGTAAAAGAATTTTTTTCATAAATCGAAATACAAAGCCTTTTTTAACTGAGGCGTTATGTTATACATCTTTAACTTATATTTTTATAATTGACTCACAGTTAAAATTTTTTAAAATTTAATTGACTTTAATTAAAATTTATAGATAAAATAAATAAATTTAAATTATAAATCCTAACAATTAACCGCTTGATGCTATGGATTTTTCGAAAATTAAAGAGATTACGAGTAATTATCATTGATAGTATAGACATGGATAGTGTGGAAACGGATTTGACAAAAACCATGGCATATTTATTAAGAAGATTTGTTATATATATAAGTATTTTTGACATATAAATCTATATAAGTTAGTATAAATCTAACAAAAATAATTCTTAATTTAAAGAACGTGTAAATATGTGTTTTTTCAACTGTAAATAGCGCAAAATGAAAAATGGTTCTTTCTTGATGTTTGTATTTTACGTTTTTTCTCTTGCTCCTCCTTCTTCTTTTTCTCCTCTCTTTTGTTTGTATTTTTCTTTATTTTTTTTTCGCATTCTTTTTTTTTTCTTCTTTGCGTTTTCATCCTCATCGTGGTTCTTTTTATTATTGTTATTATTGCTGTATTTTTTTCTCCTCCTTTTTCTATTGATTTTGCAAGATTATGTTTTTTTCTTTTTGTTTGATTTTTTCTCCCAAAAAGAATGATAAGAAAACAAAATAATATGATGAGGAAGAAGAAGCAGTAAAATATGAGAAAGAAGAAGAGGAAGAGTTTTGAATTATGCAGAATTTATCAGAATAAAAATAAATCCAAATATCTTCGTATTACACCCAAATTTACTGCAAAGATAGAAAAATGTTTCCTCTAATATTGCATTTTTTCTTTTTTTTCTTATTTATTTCTTTATTTTAGTTAAATGAATGTATGTTCATCATCTTTCAAGTAATTTTTGCAGCATTATGTGTTTCTTCTTTTTCTTTGTTTGATCTTTTTGTTTTTATTCTTGTTAAGAGAGTAAAACAAGAAGAAACTTGAGAAGGTAAAATAAAAAAGAAAAGATGAATTAAAAAAAGAAAAATGAAGAAGATGATGATGATAAAAAAAAAAAGAAACAGTAGAAGATGAGGAGGAAAAAAAAGAAAAAGTTTTGAATTATGCAGAACTTATCAAAATAAAAACACTCAAATATCTTCGTGTTACACCCAAATTTGCTGCAAATATAGAAAAATATTTCTTCTAATGCTGCATTTTTTTTATTCCTTTTTTCTTATTTCTTTCTTTCTTTTAGTTAAATGAATGTAAGTTCATCCTCCTCAAAGTAATTTTGCAGCATTATATATTTTTTCTTCTTATTTGTTTGATTTTTTGTTTTTATTCTTGTTAAGAGAGTAAAACAATAAGAAACTTGAGAAGGTAAAACAAAAAGGAAAAGATAAATAAGAAAAAAAGAAGAAGATGGTGATGATGATAAAAAAAAAGAAGCAGTAGAAGATGAATAGGAGGGAGAGGAAGAGTTTTGAATTATGTAGAACTTATTAGAATAAAAATGCACCCAAAATTCTTAAAAATAAACCCAAATATCTTCGTGTTACACTCAAATAGCTCTGTGTTACACTTAAATTTGCTGCAAATACAGAAAAATATTTCCACTAATGCTACATCTTTTTCTTCTGAGTTGAACCACACCTCAACCACTTGATTTGATTTAAAACAATAAAAGGAGGAGAAAAAAATTTCAATGAAGAAAGAAGGAGGAGGAAGAGGCGGTGTTGATGACGACCATAACGAAAAAGAAAAATAACAAAGAAGAACATGCAGTAACAACATGAAGCGCGTAAATATAAATGACTTGTAAAGATTTGTATGGGAAAAACGCTTGTACGTAGAGAATAATTCTTTATTAAGTATTACTTATTATCCTTGTTAGTGTTGCAAGTGTGAGGAGTGTTGAAGTTAGTCCCACATCAAAGAAAACAAGGAAGAGTGAGGAGTTTATAAGATGAGAAGACACATTTATTTGACACCTTAAGGTTTTGAGTTTGATGTGGTGTCTTCTCATCTTATGTTCTCTCACTTGATTCCTCCCCGAAGTCTCTCCGGTTGTCGAGAGCTCTCCACGGTTGGCCCAACAAGTGGTATCAAAGCCGATGGTTAATCGGTCTGGTGGTTTTAAGGGGTATTCAAGGTGAAGCATCGAAAGTCTTCCCGGCAAAGGTGGTCTGGGCGGCGTGTCCCGCGGTGTTTTGTGGCGGTGTGATGGACGAATACTCGTGGTGGTGGAGGAGCTAAAGGGGAATTGATGCTTGATGTGGAGGCTCACACTTGAGGGGGAGATTGTTAGTGTTGCAAGTGTGAGGAGTGTTGAAGTTAGTCCCACATCAAAGAAAGTAAAGAAGAGTGGGGAGTTTATAAGACTAGTCCAATTGCCCGCGCGTTGCGCGGTAATAACTGCTAGAAAAACAGAGATTATACATCAACTAAACCAAATAATATGAATTCGCTAATAATCCATTCTTATAAATTTTCTTTTAATTTTAAAAAAATTTAATGTAGTCTTTTATTTATACATTATACAAAGTTTGGTTATATAAATTTTTTTATTGGAAACAATTTTTTTAACTGTCATATTTATTAATTGTTTAAAAAAGACTAACTGTCACATATAAATAGAAAAAAAAATTTGAGAAAAAATATTTAACCATAATTATAGGATATACACAACTTTCGTTAATTGCTTGTATATATTTATAAATTTATTTTATAAAAAGTAGCTAACCAATATTTTATACACATGTTTATTTAGGAATTTAATATTGACATAATAAATAATTATAAAAATTTTCATCCCATGAAAATGACAACCTCATGTTTTCGCTATTAGCAAATGATGGTGAACCGCACAGGTTTGATAAAAAGTTGTGAACCGGAGTGTTTGAAAAATCCGGACCAATTGGATATTTTAATTATTTTTTAAAGCTAATATAAAAAACCCTAGTCTGAACTCTGGAGCCCAACTCACCAAAAAAGCCTCTCCGACTCACTGACTTCTATCTATTCCTAACGGCACATAGCCACACACAAACCACAGATCTGGGCGCTGGATCTCACCTTGACATCGCCGCCAACGCATGCTAACCGTCGCCGCTGCGGCTTTCTTCTACTCTCGTGGCTGTGCTTTCCTGCTTCTTCCTCATCAGATCTTGTTGTCGCCCATCGTCGCCATCACTGCACCTAACGCCCTGCCTCAGTCCTCCTTCTCTTCTCGGCTTCTCGTGTATCGCGCCTCCCTCTGCCTCTGTAGGGGGTTGTTGCTGCTCGTCTCTCATCTTTGGATGTTGTTGCTGCACGCTGACCTGCGTCATGGATTTTGTCGTTTGTCTCTGCCCGTTGGCAGACCACCGAAGGTTACTTAATCTTTTTGCCGTGAGAATTGAATTTGTGAATTTGTTGTATGGGAGATTTGATAATTACCAAACTTATTCTACAGATATCTGATTTTGTGTTGGTTGGCTAATTTTGAATTGCGAAAGAAAATGTTTGGTGATTGGTATCTAGTTATTTAATTTTACTTCGATGTTATGATATAATGATTATGCTAAAGTGCTAATACAAATAATAAACATGTACCTTATTTTCAAATTTGATTTAGAGGGCACTGGAAATCACCATTGTTTGAATTGATTGTTGAGTGGTTCTAATTGATTGTTAATTGTTAATATACTCGATCGTTACAATACGATTATTGATTGCCTAATTAGGCATCGTTGCCAATTGAAAAATATTGATTGTGAATGTGACCGTATGATTAGAATTAAATAATATTTTCTATTAGAATTGATTGATAACTGTTAATAGATGGATAGAATTGATTAGTAATTGCTTGATTGATTAATTTTAAATCGATAATAAACTCTGTTGCTTCTTTCAAATAACTAATTTCTTAATTGAAATTGATATTTTTCAGTTTCTCCTTCAGATCTTCACATAAAAGATATTGAATTATTCTAGTAATATATGTATGTTATGCACTTTCTAATTTTGTTAATAACATAAAAGTTATGCGTGTTTGTTGTGATTATGTGAAAAGAAACTGATCGTAACTTTTTGTATGTCACATCAGTGATTTGTGATTTTGCTTTACGAATGCAATAATCATAGCACAAAGGCCACACATATATTTTCGGAAGATCTCCTTGAAAAGTTTGAGTTGTTAATTGTAATTGCTATATTTCTCCTTGGTTGGTTGAGTTTAGAATTATGGAATAACAATGAGAGGTGTTTCGGAATATCTAGGTATATAAAATGAATAACAAAAATTATAATCCCAGCAATTTCCAAAATATTTCAATATTCACATCTTCATATATTTTTGTTAAGTAGTTTGGAATTAATTGCATTATTTACTGTTTGGGATCTGTATCTGTACCCATCTTGTTCAGGGATCTAACTGTTTTTTTTTACTGTATTTAACTTTTTTTTGAACCTTCCTCCCGAGTTGAATTCCTCACGACCTGGCTGAAAGCATCTGCTGTTTCCCTCGGTAAAGTTTCTCTTGTATATCTCGACTAAAAGGTATTGCATTATTCCTACTAATATATATATCTTACGCACATTCTAATGTCGTTAATAATAATAATAAATATTTGTAAAAAAAGTGATTCTGTAAGTTTTTTTTAATGTACATATAAGTGGTCTGTAAGTTTCCTTTTCGATAATCCTATAAAAAAACTCATACGGACAAAATTTTTTTGTTGCGGAAATTTAAAGAATAGTTTAAAAATTCATTCAACGTGAGAAAAGCAAATACTTACTGAGGAGTGCTAGGGGCCAGCAACTTTTGTGTTTTGTAACCATTCGTTGGCCATCAATAGTGTTTTTTATGGTGTGAGATTACATTTAACGGTAGAAGATCACTCACTTTTCTTTTGATGGTTAAGTGCTGGCCGCAAAACATAAAAATTGCTGGCCTCCTAGATATTTTCATACTTAAAATCACTATTTTATTTATTTAGCTGTACCTACCTGATATGTATTTTCTTTCGAGAAATATATCTATAGATGGAAAGATATTTATTAGTGAATTACTGGTTGGTGTATTAATTTTTGGCTATAGAGTAGTTATATATATTCATTATTTATTAGTGAGAAAAGCAAATACTGAGAAATCACTATTTAATTTATTTAGCTGTCCCTACCTAATATGTATTTTCTTTCCAAAAATATATTTATACACGAAATGATTTATATTATTAGTGAATCTGTTTTAGTGACTGGCTTTGACACCCATCTAAATCTGAAACACAAATATAAATTTTTTGAATGTGAAAGAAGTTAATTGTACAATTTTAAATTTCATTGTATATCTTTTTTTCATTGATATATTTAGAAATGATGTTATACGAATAATTGTTTTGATATAAAATTGGTGTAATAATTTATGGTTGTATATTTTCTTCCATCTCTATCTCTATATTCATTTCTCACACCAAAATGTCCTCCATTGTATATTCTTCTTATATTATGACTGATGAGCTATTTAATTTTTAATTGTAATTGTAGTTTGGTTTTAATGAGTTAACTTTAAAGCTAAGGATCATCATCATTATGAATATACACTCGCGCAAGATTTGGGTTAGAGGTCTTAAATTTTTTGTGAGCGGGCAACATGAAAAATATAAATTAAGAGAGAAAAAATTGAAAATTAAGATGGACTCAAGTAAAAAATTAGAGACTTAGAATTTACAAATTATTAATTTGGGGAGGCTATTGCCCTCTTATTAACGTAGCTCCGTTACTGGATTTAATGATTTCATTTTAATTTTAAAAAATTCTGTAATTGTTTCATACGACAAATATGGATCTCCAATAAAATTTTTTATTTCACTGAAAGCATTATATTTTTTTTGACCAATAAATTTAATTCAATTTGCTCGTATAAATACTTTTTTTGCAATCTTGTTTTTGATAATCTCCAAAAATCAAAATACTAATAAGCAATCGTTTGTTTCGTTCAATTTGTTAATTTATGCTAATTATTATTATTTTTATACACGCATATGATTTTTTGGGGGCTTTGAGCCACTATTTTAAATGTCTCAAAAAAAACATTTTTACATAAACTACTCAACAACGCATATGATTTTTTTTCTTGGCTTTGAGCCACTATTCTAAATGTCTCAAATAAAAAAAAATTGTTTTACATAATAAACTCAACAATTATTTACTTTGTAATACTATATGAGTAGCAATTAAATAGTAGATAGTTTACTAAAAAATTGTTTTTGGTAAAAGTAGTGTTATAATGTAACGCTATAACTTAACAAATTAAAAATATTATTCTGAATTAAACTATTGATGACATAATTGTCATGGCATTTTTTGTTTAAATTTTCAACAACTTTATGTCGTATTTTTTAATAACAGTTTATACAGTTCATTCATGTTTTTACAGTGAGATATTATATAATTGAAAAAAAAGAATCAACGACTACTATGACATGTTTTCTGAAACACAAATTTAAAATGTCAGTTAAAAAACTTTACCTGGCGTTTTCACATTTAATCAAACCACCTAAAAAAAATTTTATAAGTAAATCATACATGATTTTTTATTAATTAAGCCGTTGATAGATGTTAAGTTGCTTCTGGTTATTTTATTATTCTTGAGATTATATTACAAAGTAGAGAGATGTTAAGCTACTATAGTTATGATGGTTAATATGATCCTGCATATTTTGAGTATCTGTTCTATTACTGAACTCAGTTGTAAACTTGTCGCTTTATTCTTCTTCAGACTAACATGGTTTTAACACTATGATTTTGTCTATGCTAGATAATTCCTAATAAACAGTGAGCAACAGGAAGCATTGCATGTCAAGATGCTGATATGATACATATCTACATATAAGGTTAGTGAGTCAAGATATGCTTGATTTATTTAGACATCAAATAATTTCTTGGCTTTATCTCAATTATAATATGTTTGTTTCTGGTGGATAATCTTGCATGAGTATGTTATTTTGTATTTTGAAATAGATATAAACTTCATAGAATTAAGTATATCAATAGATATCATATATTGTGAATGATACTAAGATTATAAAATACATGTAACTATCATAAGTTAAAAGATAGGATAAATTCGACCTTAAAAATCTTAGAAGAAACAACCTTGAGAAGTCATTAAAAGAAGCTTTTGCTAATAACAATAAAGCAATAAAACATATGCTTAAAACAAAAAAAATGTCAAATCTAAGATTATATTAGCACCTTTCTATAAACAAAAGTCTTCCTTCTTCGGCGTGATAGGTTTCCTGTGATAAAATTAAAAAATAGTCATAATAAATATTCATATCACAATAAAACTTTTGAAAGGGAATAAAATACATTCGAAATATTACCTTCAATCCAGATTTCTAAAAACTTCATTATAGACAACATTATCAGTCACAGTTGACTCTTTTCCTGCTTCATTAGAAATTAGTATCTTGAGACCTTGTCTAGTTGTTACTCGAGAAAGAGCCACGTACAGTTGACCGTGGCTAAAAACAGGCTTCCTTAAAAGTAAGCTCACATTAGATAACGATTGACCTTGACTCTTATTTATGGTCATAGCATAGGAAACCATTATAGGAAACTGTCTTCGATTAAATTTAAAGGGGATCCTATGATCAGAAGGGGACAGGTTCATACGTGGTATGAACACTTTTTGTCCTGCATTATTACCAGTAATTACTTTGGCTTCAATAATTCATTTCCCAAGCTGAGTAACAATCAAACGTGTCCCATTGCATAAACCCGAAGAATGATCAATGTTTCTAAGAAGCATAATCGGTATACCAACCTTCAATTTGATTTCGTGGTTTGGAAGACCGGAAGACTTGAGACCATTGAGAAATTCAGGGGTGTGAACAGCTGCAGCAACATCTGTTTGTGTCTCGGACTTGCAAGCCATATCAGCACTGAAGTAAGAAACATGCTGTCTTTGATTAATCTTCATCATATATTCATTAATCTCATCTACAGTCTGAAGTGTTGGTGCCAAGACGGCTCTATCTTGTAAATTCTTCTCGTCATCTGGATCCTCAATGTAATTCTTGAATGTAGATGTTACAACAGCTTCAACTGGATTATTCCAATCTTTTATCAAGATGTCATCTGGAATTTTGATTCTACCAATACCATCAGAAATCTCACCGATCTTTCCATCTCCTATCTTCAATAACCAATCTGCAAACTCCCTTAAGCTTTGATCAGATCCTTCAATGTTGTTAGATCCCTTTAATCTCATGTTTTGAGTCAACTTCAACACCTTACAATGATCCCACAAATAAGATGAATTGATGGTTGCATTAACTACATCTTGTCTCGAACCTTTCGGTATTACGGGTAAAATCTGTCGAAAATCACCTCCAAACACAACTGTTTTACCGCCAAATGGTAGATTTTCACTATTGGAGTTCACAATCTTAAGCAAATCTCTCATGGTACGATCAAGAGCTTCAAAACAAAATTTATTGACCATTGGAGCTTCATCCCATATAATCAACTTAGATTTCACTATCAACTCGGCTAATTGGCTTCCTTGTCTAATGTTGCAAGTTGAAAATTGGTCAACATTTAAAGGGATTGCAAATCTAGAATGAGCCGTTCTACCGCCAGGAATTAGCAAAGAGGCTATACCGCTAGAAGCAACTGTTAATACAATTTGGCCTCTTGAACGCAAAGATGCAGCAAGAGTTTGCCATATGAATGTTTTCCCTGTACCACCATAGCCATATAGAAAGTATAAACCACCCTCACCCCGGTCGACACTGTTGATAATAGTATCGTAAACATTCTTTTGCTCAGTGGTCATCTTGGCAAGATTTAATAAATACTTTGACCCTAAGTCTTGTCTGTCGTACAACAGTTCGTCATTGATTAGGTTATTATTTGAAAGATCGCAAGACATCCCATCCTCATAATTAATGTTAGGAAAATGCATGTCAGGGTAGTCCATTAGACTACGATTATTCCTCTTGAGAATTGTCTCAACTTCTATGAGAGTGAGATTTAACAACTCATTGTCGGATATTGTTAGTCCTACATTAAAAAAAAATCAAGTGCAAACATTGATATAGAAATATGTCATTTGAAAATTAGAAAAATCTAGAAGCAAGTTAATACCTGGATGGTTAAGTAGTCTTCTTCTATTATGAAGTATACCATCGGAGAGTATTTTCCATGTCTTCTCCCAAACATATAGGGGTCTAGTCATTGAGTTAGAAAACAAAAGAGTGGCAAATAGATTCCTAAGGTACTCGCCAGAACCCCAAATGCTTGCTTCTTCAATTGCTTCAATATATTCCCTGTCATCATCCAACAAACCGCGAGCAAAACATGCCTCCCGAAATGATTTGTAAACAACACCATTGTATGTTCGAATGTCCTCATAACTTGTTGGTCCTTTCACCAAATTGAGAAGTATCCTAAGATAATATGACTCCCCCGAAGAAGGAGGAACAAAATAAACACGACCAATTACATGATGTGACCTTCTTCGATGCCATTTCTTGGAATTAGCATTCCATACAAATTTGGAAGGAAAGTCTACATAGCTCAACTGTTTTGCTTCCTCGAATTCACGATTTGCTTCAAACCATGCCAAGAACATGGACTGATTGATAGTTGGCCTTTCGACCACATCTTTTAATGATTCGTGATCTTTGAATAAAACAATCTGTTCGCTTGGCAAGTGAAAAGGTAGGCGGATGACTGCTGGGTACCTGTAATGGATATCATATCCCATAATTCGCCAAGCTGCTTCGCATGGAGATAAATACCTACAATCATAGTACATCTTTATCTCGTCAATCTCATCACATAATGATTCTGTAGACCCCTCGCGGTAAAAAGAAGCAGTAACACGGTCATGACCCTTATTAACATACTTGAATAAATATTTAATTGACCTAGATTGATTGCACCACTCAACATTGATGTGAGCACCATATTTTAACAATAAACTTCGATTGTGTGGAACAACCCATCTGTTATCTAATTCAACCCCAGATTTCTTTATAGTTCTCCCAGTGTCTCTGCGGCGATAAACGGGATATCCATCATCATCAATAGAAGTGGAATCAACAAAACGCTTAGGAAAATTCCTCAAGCACCTACCATTGTCCATACATGGTGAATCCTTTAAGGAAGCTCCACATGGACCATGAATCATCAAGTTACTGACTGCATCATAGTACTTTGCATCAACGCTTTTATCTGGTATTTCCGCAGATATAATGTTATCAATATCATCAGGAGTAGGGTACTTGTCCCCTTCATGAAGAAATAACAATATATGTACATGAGGCAAACCACGCTTCTGGAATTCAATAGTGTATACCACTGTGAAAAGAACAAATAATAGTTAATAAGACTTTAATTTGTATAAAAAGTTTGTCATTATGTTGTTACAAAATGTAACTAATTTATCTAACCGACTAAATTACTTAAAAAAATACCTGCAACGACCCTTCCAAATAACATATTCACACGAAGATCTTTAATCAAGGTATCTAGCTTCATTTTAAACATTCTACATACAATGTCAGGCCTGTCTTCAGCTTTTAGTCCCCTTGTAGACAAATGATCCACTATTTCTGGCCATTTAGGATTGCATGTAAAGGTCAAGAATAAATCTGGATAACCAACTTTGGTACAAATTGCCATGGCATCTTGATAATTCTGAATCATGTATCTAGGACCTCCAACAAAAGTTGCTGGTAAGACTATACGTCTACCGTGCGTAGTTGCAGAATTATCTCCATTCACAACAGCTTCACATATACCTTTGTAGAGATCACACCGTACATTTTCCTGGTGAAAACGATAGTAATTTAGTCGAGATGATTCGATCATTGAGTAAGCATCTACTATGAATTGTTGGAATAGTCGTCTAGAATAAAGCAAAGGAGAACCGTCCGAGAATCTTTCCTGAATATAAAATGCAAAATAGTCCCTCATGGTTACGCACTTTTCTTCGTTGTCATTCTTTCTTTTAATGCGATTAAGTGGTATATGCTCTCGAAACCCATCCTCTCCGTATGGAAACAAAATTGGATACTGTAATCCAAGATAAGATGGATTGAGTTCAGTTATACGCTGAAGAGATCCACTTCGGGTTTGAACAACAATATCTCTCTCCGTTCGTGATGCATCAAAATCACCCACAATTAATCCAGCCACTTCTGATACTGAGGGCAAATTATATCTTCTTCCATCTCGTCCTCTCTTACCAATAAGCCTAAGCTTAACATTTTTTTGAGTTCCATTGTTCAAAGAGTCTCTAACCATGCGAAATGACTTTACCAACACATTATTTTTATCAAGCATCTCCTTCAGTTCTTGGACAATTAGCATATCAACTTTGCTCCTATGATCATTTCCACTGTCCAAAATTGAATCACTGCTTTATTATATGGTTCATGAAATTGTTAAACTCGATTAAGGACTAACTTTAATGTCTATAATTAGATAAACCCTACTAAAATACTAAAAGAAATATAATCAGTGATTATTTCTTAATTTTAAATCATGTTTAATTCACTTTATAAAGAAAAGAAATCATATTAATATATCTTGATTGAGCACCCTTAACAATGCAAAAAGACAAATAAATCTAATAAATTAAATTTATTAATTGAATGAAATTTAACAGAGATACACCACTAAGAATATATACCTTACAACTTGGATTCTGTTAGATATCTCATTGTCTGTGTCATATATATATAATTGAGCAAATTTAGCAGTTGATCCTTCAGGGGGAATAAGACTGCCAAGAAGGTGGTAGTTTTGTCCACATAGTATAAATGTTGGTGGACCTCTGCCTCGATTAATGACTTTGTCGACTTTACCACCCAAAGATGTGAATGCAAACATGCTATTGTATGTTCGAAGATTCTCACAAAAGTTCTTGCTTCTATCATCGTTATTCCACATTAGACGTTGAAGAATAAGAGGAGGTTCTTTCGGTTGAGGCAACTGAACCTGACCTCCTCTACAACACAGCGTGTACTTAGGAATAGTTGCATTATAATGTTTTCCAATTCTTTCATCATACCAAAAGAGAGCATTACAAAATTCACACTCATAGATGCATTCACCATGGTTAATATATTCTGCAACATACACACATGATAAAATAGAAATCCGAGTTAAATTCTTGCTATTTTTTAATTCAATAATTAATAACTATAAGTACGACTTGTGAGACCAACCTTATTAAGAGCATATGTGAATCTAAATTTAGTAACCTTAGTCTATTTTTACTAATTACTATAATATCACAATAATTTATTGCAGTTTAACAATGGAAACCACATTACCTTCTGTATATACCGAATTGTTGCACGCTGTCTCCTCGCCTAAGAACAAACATTAAAAAATTAGAGGATTAACTAAAAGTTAAAGTGTCTGTACACTAAAGATGGAAATTAATTACCGATTCCCTCTAACAACATATCTGTTACATTGACAGCCCCATTATTTAATGTTTCATCAGCTGTTAGCAAAGGATCTTCTGCATTGAGTGATATACCAAATTTAAATACAAAATTTATTAATTCGTGTAACTAAAAGCCAATATAATCTAAAAATAAATGTATTAATGCAAAGTTTCATAATAGAGATGTCAAGTATTTTACCTTCCAAGATTGATGAATTCCTATTGCTTAAACAATCATTGGTTTGAGAATGTATCGGGAAAATGTTCTTAGGATGTATCGGTTCCTGAGCTGTGATAGCAGTCAAAGTGCTCTGCATTGTCAATCCCACATGCAAATCATCTGCTTTCTTTGAAACATAGTTCTGCGTCTGATCTATAATGGAGAATAATACATCGTCAAAATAAACAAAATCTTCAATCTGATGCAAGGTTACAAAGTTTTTTCACTAAACATAGGGATTTATACTTACCGTGATGACCTTTACTTGTACTGTTGCTACTCTGTACATTTCCATCCCTAAAAATAAGTCTCCAATCCTAGCTCTTTTGCATCTCAAATCTATTAACTTATAAATGACAAATAATAAGATTATTACACAAAAACCAAGTACCAAGTTCTTATAATTATGCAATAATAATTATATGAATAAACAACGACTAACTGACCATTTGGAGAGCCTTTAGTCTGATTAATGGTTGATTCACAAATCTCTTCCGATGGATCACATTGACATCCCTGACCATCTTTTGAAAGTATGTGTTCTGGAGTATAATTTTCATGTATGTTTTTTATGCTTTTCACATTTGATATTGCAAATGAGACTGAATATGTGTCATAAGTAACTTGATTTTCGAAATTATTGAACTTATGAAAAAGCTAACACCAGAATGAAATTCCATAAGACTTGCACAGGTTATTTCATTGATATCAAACATCTAAGTTATTCCAATAATCCAAGTATATATCTCACTAAGTTCCTAATATTTTGATTCAAAACATTCATGGTAGCATTCAAAAAAAGGATTCTTTATCATGTTCAAAACACTTGAATTTACATATAGTAAGCTGAAAACAATCAATTACCTTGATTGTCTTGTTTAGATGAAGAGTTTGAACCAAAAATCATAGGTCTAATTACATTGAGAGAAGAGCTTATATCTTTCAAAGCTGGCCGTCTAGCAGCTCCTGATAGATAACATTAAGGATACAAAGTGAATCTAAAGATATTTATAATACAATCTATCAAAGATTTTAAGTGGAGAAATAAACTATATATATAATACCAATTTGACCTTTGATAGAAAACTGTTTAGCACGGTTTTGGATTAGAAATTCCTTCCTTTTGGCCCTTGCTGTTCTGCATAATTCCTTGTCCATAGTGTGAAATTGAAAACTCTTTTCTGACAGAATGGTTTATGTTGTTTAGGGACCTGCTGATGTGAGTGCCATATTTACATTGAAAGGAGCTTCATAAAGGTGGACTAAATAACAACAACGTACAAAGAGAGCTCCACAAACAGGTCCTTGCTAAAATTACTCACTTTTATTTCAAGTATAAATAATACTAAATGAGAACTTAATATATTCAGAATTCAGATATATTGTGGTTAGCAGAAATATATATGGGTCTCAAAATTTCAAATCATTGACTTCTTTATGATGTCCGTCATTTGTTATTTTAATAATTAAAAATGTAGCTTAGCATGAAACTTCTTCCCTGACACCCAACCTAACTATGACACACAACCTAACTATAGTGATTGCTCCTAAGCAATAGATGATGCTATTACATAGAAACTTGTGGCAACTATGATCCAAAAAATTTGGGATTTGTTAAATCATTTCTATGTGTAGATCATAGCATATCTATGAGTTTCGTATTGAAATCTTAGTAGCATCTAAAAGGCTGGATTTGAAAAATATCTTTTATATATATCTAGTAGCTTGTTCTATTATAATATATTATCTATTAATATGTATCAAGTACCGAAACTTATATTATCTATTATTAATATGTATTATAATATATTTCAAGTACCGAAACTTATTATAATAACTGAAAGTTCTGTGTTGCTAATGAAATTCAAATCTAATTTCAACTAAAACAAATGAATATTAGAGGGGTAAATCTAATATAAGATGCCTCATAAGCAAACCCAAATTGAATAGGTGAATTCAAAACACAACAACTAAAGATATATTGCACGGGAACATAGAGAAAATCCATTAAAATAACACAATACATAACCCATACTGAAATATAGATTGATAACAGCAACACTAACTGCTCTAAGGATTAAAAGACATAAAATTAAATATTAAGGATTGAACATCCCTTGCAATAATAAGCTTAAGGACTTGATCTCGATCTCTTCCATCCAAGTTCTGTAGAATAACTCTTTGCTCTGATTTTTTTTAATGTTCAAACTCTTCAATATATTGCACAGGAACACATAGAGAAAATCCATTAAAATAACACAATACATAACCCAGACTGAAATATAGATTGATAACAGCAACACTAATTGCTCTAAGGATTAAAAGACATAAAATTAAATATTAAGGATTTAACATCCCTTGCAATAATAAGCTTAAGGACTTGATCTCGATCTCTTCCATCCAAGTTCTGTAGAATAACTCTTTGCTCTGATTTTTTTTAATGTTCAGACTCTTCAAACAAATCTCAGTATTATGACGATCATTGATCCTCATAAGGTTGCTTCTGTGCTCCATTAGCATAATGATCTGATCTCCAATAAAAATATTAGGGTTAAATCCGATGCTGATTGGATTAATGCTGAGTATGTTTTGCCACATCTTTTTCCTGGATGCATTGGTGTCTAATTTCCATATCCCGATCTTATCATCTTGACATGTACTATCATATGAAATATAGCAGACCTTATCATTAAAAGCCGAAAGATATTGGAACTTCTTCTTGGCTATCTTCGGGATTGTGTACCGATTAAGCTGGCCTGATTTTAATTCATAACACACAACACAAAGTGGATGGATATAGTCCTCACCAACCCAATTAATCCAGAACATAACACCATTCAGCCATACGCTATTCGGCCCTAACTTCTGAATTACTTTGTCTTCGATGACATGCTCAGTCCAGTCGTTCATTCGAGAATCGTAAAATGTGAACTCCAGCCTCCTGTCTCGAAAACTCCTCTTATAAGCGTGAACTACATAGTACTGATCAATGCCACTTGTATATCCAAAATTATATATACAAACAGCATGCAAAGAACGAACTGATCCAGGATCTTTTAAAATTCGTGTTCGCCTTGTTAGAGGATTCCACAGCATGATCTCGGATGGGAGTCCATGAAGGCTGTACCTCAAACACACCAACCCATTGTCACACCCAATGACACTCCACCATCCAAAATCGGATGTATTGAATGGTAACCTAATAGGTGTAGTGGCTTGAGATTCTCCATGAATGCTTGTAAGCCAATCACGCCCGATTTCCCACGGAGGAAAACCAAATGTTAAGAGAATGCTGAAATGCCTACCTTTGGTTGCAAAAAAATTTCTCTTCACAAATTGATAGGAAGATAATTGGCAGTACCATTGTTTGCTCAAACATATGCACCTCGCAACAGTCTTTGGCTCGGTCTTCACCAAGATCTCCATTAGGACATCTTCAGGCAAATCTTTCTTTGTAGATGAAGTTTGATGTGTATTGTTAATGGACATTTTTACACTAAAACAGAATATCGAAGTGATAGAACCACACCTCATAATTCAAAAAATAATGTGCTGCTGTTGGAGAAATTTAGTGAATTTATATAAGTATGCCCGAGTCTATGATAATTGTTAAATAAATATTTTTAGCTGAGCTATAGGGCTAATGTGATTTTTTCTACAAAGCTTTCTAATAATATATTATACTTGAGGTAGAAGGAAATGATGAGGTTTAAGGAGTACAACCTATGAAATCTCTTTTGTGATTATTGGAGCTTGTGGTGTGCTCTGTAGATCAATAGTAGTTATCCAACTATGGTTAAATAATGGATATTACTTTTTACTCATAAATCTTTATTGTATGTTACTATACTAAAATTTTTAATATGAATTTTTTTACATCCATTTTTTTAAAGGACTTTTTAAGATTTTAAAACAGATATTTTTTATTCAGGATTGGCTTCTAGAAAAATAGCATTTTTTATACATCAATTTATATAGATTTAACTAATTTATCTATTCTCTCCACTTACAAAAGTTTTTAAATAAATTATCCATGAATTTAAACAACTTCTTTCTCTGATGAATATTTTTTTATACCTATAAATTCTTTATTTTATATAAATACATATTTAGATTTATTTGAAAAAATTTTCTCTAAAGGTTAATTGATATGAAATATTACTTTTTTTTAAAAATAGGTATCCATTTTATTTTTTAAATTTACTTAATATATCTAAACAAAATAATTATTGGAATAGATTAATTTCTTGAATTTAAAAGATTACAAAACAGTTATTTTAGAAAATATAATTATTATTAATAACCAATTTCAAATTATAATGGTGAGTAATTTTTTTCCTTCTTTAAATACATCTCAATCCCAACAATTTCACCGTTTATGGGATGTGGTTCTATTAATTTGGCATATATTTTTTACATCAATTAATATATATATAAACACGGTATCTATTATCTTCACGTAGAAAAGATTTTTTTGGTATTATTTGTACTATATAAAATTTTTCATTACTTATTTAAATAAGTTTTTTAAAAAATAGTTCATCAATTTAGTCAACTTCTTTCTTTGATGCTTTTTTTCTTACTTAACAATTCATCTTTTTTTAATCTACTTCTAGAATTTTATTTTTAAATTTTATTAAATAAATTAATTGGATATCATTATCTATAACTCCTAAATCCTAAATTTCAAAACAACTCAAACCTAAATTTCAAATTGTAAAAGGTCAACCCAACACTATAATCCTAAATCGTAAACCTTAAATCTAACCTTAAGATACTTTGTAAGAATCTATTTCTACATTTTAGACAATTTTTCTATTTTCTTCTGTTACTAAAAAGAATCAACATGATTTGTAATTTATAAAATTTTTAAATTTCTTATTTTAAATAAAGTTTTGAAAAAAATGTTCAAAAATGTTCAAAATTTTATTTTTCTACAGAATTTATTTTAGGTCAAAATTCTTTATTTTACCTACTTCTATATTTTTATATTTTTTTGTCTAAAGATTAATTGATACTAAATATTCCTCTTTTTTTTAATTGAGAAGTACAAAATTTCGAATACATTAATTTCTTAAATGAATTTAAAATAAGGACGAAGAAATAGTAATTTTAGCATTTTAAATTATGTACACATAAAGTTGTTAATGCCTCACATAATAACAACCGAGACATATCTAAAAATCTTTACAACATATAATATAAATATTTAGTGATAATGGTTAGTGATTCTTGTTACTTTCTTTAAAAATTCACCTCAATGGCATCAATTTCATAGGGTCTCTTATCTATGTTTGGCTTCAATTACCAAATAAACACAATCAGACTTCTGAAATAGTTCCTATGAATTAATCTGAATATATGATAAACCTTTTCTTATTAATAAATTCAAGTTCACAAAAAAATTGTTAATTAAATGATATCTTTTAGAAGATTGTGGAGTTAAAAAAAATAAAAATAACAGTAAAGGATAAGAATAATGTACATAACTATATCAAATAAATTAATCCTCTTAATAATAATCAGATAGTTATAATAAAGCAAGTCAACATGAAGCTGGAATTTAACTCTTAATAATAATCAGATAATTATAATAAAGCAAGTCAACATAAAGCTGGAATTTAAATTTGAAACATAAGAACCTACAGAACTTCTTAAAGCATAACACTATCTTGTACCAATAAAGTGGTACAATTCTTTCATCCTTCATGGCCTAAGCAAACCTTGAAGAACCTTAGTAACAGACTTAAACATCATATCTTGTATCCGTGTCCTGTATACAAAAGTTTCGCTACCTTTAGTATGCATATTAAGCTTAGAGATAGAAAATCCAGAAGATACTGCAACATTATCATTATCATTGCTTCTGTCATCTTCATTAAACATTAGGAATTCAGCACCAACCTTTAGGCTAGGATTAGTAATAATACCAACATTACTTATCCCTGTTATACACTTCCAATGTAAAAAGCCACCATCTTCGATATCTACCTTCCAAAAGTTGACCCGATTTTTATCTGGTCTACTCTCATGAGATACAAAGCAAAGAATATCCTCATAAACAATAAGATATTGAAAGTCTTTAATTGCTTTTCTTGGAATCTTTATTTTCTTAAACTCGCAAAGATATATATCGAACATGACAACACAATTAGCAACAGAATATTGTGTACTTTCCACCCAATTAATCCAAAATGCCTTTGCTTGATAGAAAACACTGTGATATCCTAATCTATGTAGCCTTAAGTTCTTGCTTGTACCATTAATCCAAGAGCCTTGTGATGAGTTGAAGACATGATATTGCAAAAACTTATCATTAAAATGCCGCTTTGAAACATAAACAACGAAATAATTATCAGTATTTTGAATATACCCAAATGCATAACCAAAAATAGCTTGACAGCATTGTTTAGAAGCAGGATCAGAAAGAAACCTGACACATTTCATCAAAGGATTCCACACAATCAACTCAGATAAAAAGCCACCGATAGTGTACCTTATACAAATATTGCCATAGTCTGAACCAATGACATTCCACCAACCAATATTAGATACGGTGAATGGTAGCTCGCATGACCTCACGGCACCGTCAATAGGATCAATGCTTGTTATATTCATTGTTGAATTTTCCCATGGTGGAAGCTCCATATGGATAAACAAACTTGTATATTTATCCATGTTCTTAAATGTAAGCTCTTTCATTAAATTGTAGGGTGAGAGCATTTCATTCCAGAACTTATTAAGAACCCTACACTGCATCAGAGTTTTCAGGTCGGCCTTGAAAAATATATCCATCATCAACTCGTTAGGCAACTTTTGATCCTGGAAAAAAGAATGATTGGGTGTGATATCACTCATTTTCACTAAATCACTGTAAATGGTATTTCAAGCTTCTAATGTGAGTTTGTTAACAACAATACTCGGTATAAATATAGAATTCTAGTGTCTGAAATTAAAAAAATCCTACATGTGGTGAAGAGAATATGTTATTAAAGTACACTCTACCTTAATGGATATGTAAATGTTGGAGGTCAAATGGTGGGAATGAAAAAGTATAATATAATATATTGATTTTTTTATATTTTCTTTAGATTTTAGACATTAACAATCTATACTTTTTTTATGGTGTAAGAATATTTGGTTTTTGTACAGGTTCAATTGTAAATTAATATGTTAATTAATCTAATAATTAGAATTGGAGTGTAAAAAGATCTATGACAATGTGTGTACATATTTATCTCCAATTAATTTTATTTTTATACCTAAAGAGTAATTATTTTACCCCCTCTATATTTTTAGATATTTTTTAGATATTAATAAAAATAAAGTTATCTGTTATAAAATTTTAATTTGTTTTATAGATATTTTAAACACTGAAATTCAATTCAAATCTAGAATTTTATTAATTCATTTTAATTACTAAAATTTAATTTAATTCTAATTGAAATTTAAGTACACAAAAAATGCAATTCAATTCTATATAATAATAATAATAATAATAATAATAATAATAATAATTTATAAAATGTTGACTGTTCTCTTTTATTTTATTCTATTATTTTAATTCTGAATGAGTATAGAAACATGGATGTGATAGATAAATCTCTCTTAGAATATAAAAAGATTATCTGCAACTTTTATCCATTCCCTATGCCCTTCTAATTTGTCTGACGCCTATAAAAATTTTTTTTACAGCTATCCTATTTTAGTGTTTCTTATCCCATACCATACCCTATAAACCCTTTTTCACTCCACTTTTTATTTCAATTGTAAGGGCCTTAATGGATATGTAAATGCTGAAGGTCAAATGGTGGGAATGAAAAAGCATAATATATTGATTTTCTTGTATTTTCTTCAATTTTTAGTTTTCTCCACTTTTTTTTATTGCGTAAGAATGTTTTGTTTATTTACAGTTTTAACTATAAATTAATATGTTAATTAATTTAATAATTAAAATTCGAATGTCAAAGAATCTATGACAATGTATGTACAAATTTGTCTCCAAATAATTTTTCTTTTATACCTAAAGATTATTTATTTTATTCCCCTCTACATTTTTTTAGGTTAAAATTTTTTTGGTCTAAAATTGATTAACTCATTTTAAAACTAAAATTTAATTCAATTCTAGTTAACCTTTAATTCATCATAAAATTCAATTCACTTATATATAATATATAATTGATATAATATTAAGTATTCTCTTTTGTTTTTAAAATAGTATATTTGTTTTCTTTTTAGTCATTAGCCGTTATATTCTTCGGTTTTAAGAAGTATCTTCATTTTCTTATTTTCCCTTTCCTTCAACTTAATAAATATTAGTGGCTTTAAAATCTAAAATTTTCAGATGTATTTAAATTATTCCATATAGTTTAATAAATAAATATATTTATTGAATAAAGATGATATTATATTAATAAAATATGAAGTTGTCTGTTATACAATTTTAATTTATTTTATAGATACTTTAAATACTGAGATTCAATTCAATTCAAGAATTTTATTAATTCATTATAATAACTAAAATTTATTTTAATTCTAATTGAAATTTAAGTCATCTCAAAATACAATTCAACTCTATATAATAATAATAATAATAATAATAATAATAATAATAATAATAATAATAATAATTAATAAAATGTTGACTATTCTCTTTTATTTTGATTCTATTATTTTAATTTTGAATGAGTAGAGAAACATTGATGTGATAGATATATCTTTATTGGAATATAAAAAGATTATCTGCAACCCTCACCCATTATGCCCTTCCAATTTGCTTCACACCTATAAACCCCCTTTCCACTTAATGCAACTATTTGTGTTTCTTATCCCATACCCTATAAACCCCTTTTCACTCCACTTCTTATTTCAATTGTAGGGGTCTTTTGGAAACGGCAGGATGGTGTTCGCATTCTTCTTCTTGTCAGGTTTTGAATTTCATGTATCTCAACAACTCTTCCATGGATCCACAAAGGCTACAGTGGATATGATTTAACCCTATGATTTGACCTATACTCTATAGTTGCCTGCTGCAGCGTTCTCTTTAGTTCTTAGCATGGCGGCCATGAATAGCTTCTCTCTCCGTTCTGATAATGAAAGGGGTGAAGATCTTCTATCAGAACATACAGTAGGATTTATATTGATTGATTTGATGATTGTTTGGGGTTAGTGATTACCGAGGGCAGCAGACTTCACTTTATAGGTACTCTATTTAGATTTATAGTAGGTAAAATATATTGCTAATTCTACCTACTTCTGTACTGTACCGTGTTTTGGTATGCTCAGTGATTTTTTTTTTTGATGTGGAAGTGAACATGGATTGGAATAGATTGGAATAGCTATTGAGTGATTTCTACTTCTGCTCTATGTTTGCATGCTGCAGCTTCTCTCAGTTCTGAGCATGGCGGCGATGAATAGCTTCTCTCTCCGATCTGATGATGAAAGGGGTGAAGATCTTCTATCAGAACATGCAGTAGGATTTATATTGATTGATTTGATGATTGTTTGGGGTTAGTGAGTACCGAGGGCAGTAGGCTTCACTTCACAGGTACTCTATTTAGATTTGTAGTCCCACATCAAAGAAAGTAAAGAAGAGTGGGGAGTTTATAAGATGAGAGACCCATTTACTTGACATCTTAAGATTTTGAGTTGGATGTGGTGTCTTCTCATCTTATGTTCTTTCACTTGATTCCTCCACGGATGGCCCAACAATCCTTCTATTTAGTTTTTTAAATAAAATTATTATTGTTATTATGGGAACTTATTAGTAGTCTTTTTAAAAAAATAAAAGAGTAATATTATTATAATAAAAATAAAATATAATTATAATTTAAAAATTAAAATTAATAACATAATCAAATAATTTATAATTTATAAATAAATTTTTTAAAATTAGTTCAATAATATTAAAAATTAAATATGTAATAATTTAAAAAAGTATATTTAAAAATTTAAAATAATAACTTAAGCAAATAATGATTTATAATTTATGATACATATTCAAGAGAATATTTTTAGTATTCTAGAGCTAAGTGGCAGAACGATAATCTTATCATGTTAAAGAATAATAATAAAAAAATTATGTGATGTCGGTTTTAGATTTCAAATAGACCATAAATTCATCTAAAAATCATAAATGCTAAAAATAGCGATACTTATAAAGTTTACTGGGTTAAGTAAGGACAACAAAAATTTATAAGTACATTTCAAGTTTAGTGAATGTCACAAAATTATCATTTAATTTTTAATTATTAGGTTTATGTTTTAGTTTATTTTGTTGTTAAGGTATTAGAAGATTTAATTTGGTTCTGATTTTTTTAATAGTATTTGCTGAAATTTTAAATTTAAATCAATCTAATATAATCTAATAAGATCAAATCTGATTTAATATAATGTACAACTTATTTATAAATGTTAAATAATAAATTTTTTTGTGAAGAACAATATTAATTAAAAGTAAAGAATTTTACTAAATTTATAATCTTTACTCTTATTATATCATTTTGGCAAAATAAATCATAAAGTAATCAATCTAATAAATACATAATATTTTAGAGTATAAGATGGTTATAAGATGAGCGTTCAATGAGATGTAGACACGTGACTTCGTAGTTAGTTTCTTAAAGGCAGCACATCCCTCTCCTACTCCTCATCCACGGAGTTCGAGCTCCACTCATTCGTCCAATGGCCTAAAAAATTGAAGTCCCCTTCCAGATCGATTTCTATTTACAAATAAATTTTTAATTTCTGCAAATAGAAAGTCCAACATATTACTAATTTCATGACTATGACTTCTTACAAAATCGAAACTGCTCATGTAAAAGTGAAGATCATCTACCTTGACAAAACCAGCTCCTAGTGTTGCAGAAGGTCCTCCTTTTGCCACACCAAAAAAATTCTGATCGGAACAAACCAGTCGCCTACGCCATTAACAGTCGAAACCTTACTTTTTCTTCCATGAAAGCCGGCGTTCAGAGCTCTCTCTACCGTTTAAGTTTCATTCATGATATTTCTGATTTTCATTTTCTTTAAAATTTACTTCTTTCGTCAATTTTTTTTTCTGTCATCACTACTCTTTGTAATTTAATTTCCACAAGTAGTTTTTTATTGGGTTTTTTAAATAAATAATTTAATTATTTTAATGAACAAAATATGTAATTTATAGTGTATTTACTAATTTATATCGCATTAATTTATCTTGCATTAATTATCGAAATAAATAGTTATAAATGTATTTTGTTTACCGTGTAAACGAGGTATGTGTATTTATAAATATAAAAATATAATTTTTAAAACTAATAAAAAATATTAATAATTTAAATTAAACCAAGTTCGTAAAAACGAAATGTTTTAAATAATATGAAAATAAACAATTTTAAATAATAGAGAAGATGAACTGTTTCAAAATAATAGAGGAGATAGGCCATCTCACTGATTAATGGGCAACTGAGCGCATCACGTAATTTAAAATTACTCATTTAAAATCAGCACATTATTCTCTTAGAAATTAATAGATTTAAATTAGTATTAAAAAAGAATAAAAAACAATAATTAAAAGAAAAAATTTCATTTCCCTCTCTTCAGAGATACTAAAATAACATTCTCCTTCTCTCTATTTGTAAAATGTATGTTCTCCTCTTTTATAACTTTAAAAAACCTATTCTTTAATTCATTTTAAATTTTTTTTTGTTAACTATTATTAACTTTATCTATTTTTCAAAAAAAATAAATTATTTTTTACAAATACTCTTTAACAAAATTTTATTTTTTTTTATTAAATTTTACTTACCAAAATATCCTTGAATAAATTAAAATATAATTTAATTAATAAAAAATAATTTATTAAAAATATTTTAGTAACACAATTTAATGACAAAAAAACAAAATTTTTGTTAAAAGATATTTTTATAAAAAATAATTATTTTATCTTAAAAATGAATAAAATTAACATTAATTACACAAATAATTTAAAATAAATTTAAAAAAAAAGTTTTTTAAAAATTATAAAAAAATATATTTATAAATAAAAAAATGTTATTTTAATATTTTAAAAAAATTCCGTTCTTTTATTTTTGTACAAGTTTAACACTTTAACTAAATAATAATTACAAGGCTAAACACGGACCACACACATTTATAATTACCCTCTTGGTTAAAAGAGTTACCGTCCTTCAAACTTAGAATTCTGTGATCCAACTTGCCAGTCAACCCAACACGTGTCGTGTCATCACAGTCAAGCTCCCATAGCCATCCTAGGCACAGATCGCAATGGCCATCACAGAAGGCACCATATATATATATACACAGACGTAAACCTAATTTTGTTATGACTACGATAATGAAAGACCTTGAATGCGGAGATAATCTTCCAGTAGATCTGCTTAGAGAAATCTTGGTGAGGTTTCCAGTGAGGCTTCTCTGGCAACTGAAGAGCGTATGCCGTTCATGGAACTCCTTAATTTCCAGCCCTGAATTCGCCATGCACCACCTTCAACGCTCAACGCTAACTCATCCGCCGCCCCATTGCTGTGTTGGAAGCTACCGGTGGGACTGGCGGGCGACATCAAGCATTGCTCTTCACAATCTCTTATTCTTGATCGCCAGCATCAGCCCCAGCCCGTGTCACATCCGGGTGACGGAAAATTCATCAGGGGATCTTGCAATGGATTGCTCTGCCTGTCTGAAGGTTTTCCCTATAAAACTCTTACTCTTCTCAATCCCAGTACTCGTTCGGTATCCCCATCCGTTCCATTCGAGGCTCCGACGAGTGCGGAAACGATTTTTTGTGTGGCTTTGGCTATGATATTCTGCATGACAGTACAAGCTTGTTATGGGTTGTTGTGCCTCGTCTCGTCTAACTGATTCCAAGGTGAGATCTGGGGCTATAGTTTTCACTTTGGTGCAAATCCTTCTTGGAAAACTGTTGATCATCCGGTGTTTCCGTACGATTTTCGTGGCGCAAGAAATGAAATATTTGTGAGCGGCACTCTCATTGGCTTGTGTGTGATCCTACTAGTGTACTATAGATCGTGAATTGGAGTGGTTCGTTTTACCTTCGACTTGGAAACGGAGTTGTTTGGTCTGCCTATTACTAGAATGCAACGTGACTTCTGCGAGATGCCTCCTTGCAAGTCCACAATAACTGTCTTTCTGTTTGTTATCGACTCCGTATGAACCATTATTTGCACTCTCTGGATAATGAGGAGCATGGAGTTGAAACATCTTGATTCAGTTGTTCGCAATCCCATCCGATTTGAATCTCGCTAGGTTCTTTGGTAGTACCTCTGTATATCTTAGAAGATATAATCTTTTGGTACTAGATACTGGCCAAGTTTGTGTGTATAATTTACGTCAAACAACTAGTTTCTCGTGTGCGTCACGGATATAATTGGGTATATTTATATTGTTGCCAGGAGAGCTTGGTCTCACCATCTCATTATTGTGGTCTTAATTAAAACTATTCAAGTTTGATGATCAATAAAATTTTATTACTTTTGATAAGTATTAGTTATAATGATCATATTAGACGTATACCAAAATTCATTATGCCATCACGTAATTAAATTTCTTATGTTATCGCTATCTACAGTAACTTATAGATTAACTTAAACTTTAGCTTGTCACATGTAATTTATTTATGAGAAAGGTTAGTTTAAACATTATTAAAATCTAATATGATGATAAATAATAGATGGGTCGGCGTGTATAATATTCCATATAAAATAAATACACCGATACTATATTACTATATATAACCTATAACCTATAAACTCAACCTTGTTCAAAGCTTCTTTTGCAAAGGGTTTCCACTGTTCGGCACAAGAATAATTGATTCCAAGTCCCACACTAAGCCCCCTCAGTAATTGAACTGTTCTCAGTACACTAAACAGTTCTTCTGGAAAAGCCTACCAAAACAAATAGAAAATTTAGTTTAACACAAAAGTAGCAGCATCATATGTAATGTACAAATTCATCTCTATTATTGTTCAATAATTCAGTTCTTTGCTAGCATACTTTCTCAAATTCTCTAACTATGTCACTACAAAGTTTTTCGTGGTTTTTAGCCAGTAAGAACGAAAGCATTTCGCGCAAAAATACTGTTTACAAATCTTAAGAAAGTTAATGTAGCTTAGAAACAGAGACGATCTGAGTAAATTTCACCAAATCACCAAATGAATAAAAACACTCTCTTCTCTAATAAGTACATTTTGTTTTGTAAGAATAATTAAGCAAAACATAGAAGATATGCATCTCAAATACAATGAGAGGATAGAGTAAATGGAAGGTTTTTGCATTCTAAATCACTATAGATCACAAAAACAGTCACTAAATTGGTCACTTGTATAGAATATATGTTGGAAATATAAAATATATTAAAAATAAGTTAATAAACATTATTTATACATAAATACTGGCTGATTTTTTGTAATTATGTAATATTTTTGTTCTAGCATATAATATCCTGGACGCCAATTTTTTTTAATTAAAGAATCGTCGAGAAGGCTGCAACAACACCGACCTCCCTGGAGGCATTTTGTGTCAAACATTGTTGTGCCAGTTTAAACATGTCTTCTGCTTTGATGAATTTCACATGTGCTAGAGGTAGGTGTCTAATGCCAAGCTCCTACATTAATCAAGAGTAAATTCATTTAGACATTCATATAGATTAAAGAAAGGTTGACTAAATTGTCCTCGATTAAGGCTTACTTAACATAGAATGATCATCAAATGGATGAGTAATGAAATCCCTCTAAAAAACCTTCTTACTTTCTATTTTTAATTTTAGCATTTTTCTTTTTTCTTGATTTTAGCGAAAAAAAAACAGTAAAAACAATA